>NC_138202.1:152778200-153110700 GCF_964194415.1 Vipera berus | reverse complement strand
AGCTGAAGCCACCAGCCTGAGGATGACGGATGAGATTTCGTTGAAACGTTGCTCTTACACCTTCAATTCTACGTGGGAAAAAACCCCAATGACCAAAGATCTACATATATATATATATATATATATATATATATATATATATATATATATATATATATATATATATATATATATATATATATATATATATATATATATATATATATATATATATATATATATATATGTATATATATATATATATGTATATATATATGTATATGTATATATATATGTATATGTATATATATATATATATGTATATATATATATGTATATATATGTATATATATATATATATATATATATATATATATATATATATATATGTGTGTGTGTGTGTGTGTGTGTGTGTGTGTGTGTCAAATGCTTGTTAACTATTTAGATTACCTTGCTAGGCCCCAAACATGGGGCAAATCTTTATTTCCTGTTTCAGCCTATCATGAAGGCCATCGAACAGGCAGTAGTCACACCAGTGACAGCTCATATATTTGTGTAAATTGCCTTAATTCCCTTAATTCTTTGTTAGCAATTTACACACACACACACACACACACACACACACACACACACACACATATATATATATATATATATATATATATATATATATATATATATATATATATATATATATATATATATATATATATATATATATATATATATATATATATATATATATATATATATATATATATATATAAAGGGGACGCGGTGGCTCAGTGGGTTAGGACGCTGAGCTTGTCGATCGGAAGGTCGGCAGTTTGGCGGGTCGAATCCCGAGTGCCGCGTAACAGAGTGAGCGCCTGTTACTCGCCCCAGCTTCTGCCAACCTAGCAGTTCGAAAGCACGTCAAAATGCAAGTAGAAAAATAGGGACCACTACGGTGGGAAGGTAACAGCGTTCCGTGCGCCTTTGGCGTCTAGTCATGCCGGCCACATGACCACAGAGACGTCCTCGGACAAGCGCTGGCTCTTCGGCTTTGAAACGGAGATGAGCACCGGCCCCTAGAGTCGGAAACGACTAGCACGCATGTGCGGGGGAACCTTTACCTTTACCTTTTTATATATATATATAAAGAAATAGTACTGCAAGCTAAAAAAAGGCAAAGAAAAGGACATTCAAAACGGGGTGCAACGCGCGACGAAATGCATATCGTGTAAAACTTGTAGCTTGTACTTGAAGGTCCTCCTTTACTGTAGTCGCCTATGGTTGTCTCTAAAAAGCAAAACAAAAAGCTTGGTGTGAAGATGAGAAAGAAAAGACATGATGGGTGAAGTGTTGAAAGTCATGCATAATGTAAAATAAAATAAAATTGAACAGTCTTTCCCCCCACCCTTCCCTTTAACAGGAGGAGAATCATGGCATGAAAGAACATGTGGGAAAAATTGGGACTAGCGAAAGAAAGAACTTGTTTACACATTCATAATTAATTGTTGGAACTCCCTGCCCTCCCTGTTATTTATTTATTTTTAAACGGCTTTCAAAGTCCTGAACAGAACTCATTCAAATGTGGGCAGCAGCTATTTCTCCCTGTCCTTTTTGTGACTTTCCTCCAAGCAGTTGAGTCAAAAGTCTTTGTGAGGTGCACTTGGCCTGATCCAGGGCTCGTCCATTGTTTTTATCAAGTTAGGAAATAAATTGTAACAGTCTCCAGGGAAAAATCTCTGGATTCACAGTTTGGCCCTTGACCCTTTCTCAAGTCTATGAGAGATTTAAACTTAGAAAGTTGTCTGGGTTTTCAGTAAAACACTCTCATTTAAGTCCAACTAGTTATGAAATCTTTATTCTACCCTACCCATCCGTGCTTTCTATGTTTGGGGTGGAAGGTTGCTTGCTGAATAACTTTGGGCTCTAATAAGTCACTTTGTAGAGTAGCAGATCCACAAAGCCCTTATGGAATTGGAAGTCTCTTCACTTTCTACAGATTGAAATGTTAGTGCTCTGGGTGCACTGTGTCACTCTGCAGCTTCACAGCACAGATGGCTCCAGAGGACTGTGTAATCTTCCTTTTTGCCAGGAGTCGACTTCTCTTGGCATGGCGTTCGTTGCTGGCAGTGTCCACGTTGAAACTGCCAGTACCCAAAAGTTAAAGGTTTCCAGTGTGTTACTCAGAGGATTAAATGGGAGAATTTGAAAGTTAGGGAGAGATGAAGATATGGAAGAGACTTATTGTGAATGCCCTGAAGGAAGAAATGTTTAATTCAGTTCATGTTATAAGTAGCAAGGAATGAAAATCTTCTTGGTTTAAGATATTATTTGGAGTAGATTTCTCCCCTTTCAGTGGCCCAAGTTTTCATCTCTTCAAAGAACTCCTCAGAATATCCTCACTTTTCAGAGATCCTGATATTTCTTTCCTTCCTTCCTTCCTTCCTTCCTTCCTTCCTTCCTTCCTTCCTTCCTTCCTTCCTTCCTTCCTTCCTTCCTTCCTTCCTTCCTTCCTTCCTTCCAAAGGCAGTCAGCTCTGAACAATCTACAGAATCAATGTAACAGTGCTAGAGGCTCATTATTTCGCTTTAATTGATACTCCTATGGTGCAAAAACCTTTCTAGCATAGATAATGGTATAGGCAGAAGCTCCTTTACAAAATTCTTTTTTTTATTATTTTTTTAATCCCATTTATATCCCGCCCTTCTCCGAAGACTCAGGGCGGCTTACAATCTAAGCACAAATCAAATGTGCTTAGCAATAGCCTTCATTCTATGTATATGCCTGCTTATTAGGGCTTTCGCCCCCCCCCAAGCGGCATTATTACAAAGTCAGCTTATTGTCCCCAACAATCTGGGTCCTCATTTTACCTACCTCGGAAGGATGGAAGGCTGAGTCAACCTTGAGCCTGGTGGGATGCGAACCTGCAATAATTGCAGGCAGCTGGTGTTACTTAAGGAGGCATTAGCCCACTGCTCCACCAAGGCTCTAAAATTCTGTCTTGTTTTCTCCAGGTTGGGGAGCACATTCCCTATGTTGCTATTAAAAGAATGGTCATGTACTTGATTGCCATTTCAAGAATTCCTCCTTATTTTCTTAAGGAAATAAAACCATGCTGGGTGGAAATTTATCTCTGTGAATATTAAGGCTGCAGGCAGGCTGTCCTGGAGCCCATGCATTTCATAGTGACATGTAGTACTGATCCACCATTTAAGATTGCTGCTTTTGTGAAACCCAGTTTACATCAGAACATACAGTGTCTGTCTTCACATGGCAAGTGATTTCTATTCAAAGGCCACTCATACCATTTGGGGTATCGGCATCACAAGTCACCAGCAACTATTAAATCTTTGGTGATGCAACACACTGGGTGTCTAATTCACCCAAGCACATATTGCAGTTCAGGGAGATTCCTCCCCTCAACAGCTGAACATGTGAACATTCAAAGGGATTCATTCACCATCTCACCAGAGATTGTGAGATGGTGCTAAAATCAGTCTGTCCATCACATCAGACTGAGGCTTTGCCTTTAAATATCCTCACTTGATATGGCAGCCATGAGGTGATGAAGGAGTGTGGAGCAGCCCCGGGTCAGAGCCTTTGTTCCGTTCAATTTTGCAGCAATGGCTGGCTTCCCAAGTTGTACGGTGGTCTTCAGCACCAGAACAAGTGTTGTAAAATAGAAGAAGGTGGAGGGCCAGGTGGCAGTAAATTCAGTAAGAATAATGCCGCGTGCATTGTGGACAGGTCACTCCACCAGCGTCTCTGGATTGCAAACTGGAAGAGATTTTAAGCCAGGGAGATGAGCCCTAAAATTGTAAATGTTCCCAAAAGGAAGATCAGGAGAAGGCCTGAAGGAAATCAGACTGACATGTACAAGGGGGTGGGGGATGTGAGGGCTGAATTGATGACTTGGGGGGTGGGTGGCAATGAAGGGTGATGCAGATAGTAGCTGTCATGTGCTGCCAGAAGACCATGCACTGGAGGGGAAGTGGTGGTGGGGGGACTGTTAAACTTGTGAAAGAGGTTGTTTTGCAGATCTCTCTGAATTTGATATGCTGTTGGCAAGTATTCGAAGCAGTCATAGATTTGGCAATCTTCTACTAGCAGATTTGAAATGTTCATTCCTCAAGAACTGCTGCATCATTAGGTTATGCAAAACAGGGTACAATTTTGTAAATATGCCATCTTGTACTGGTATGACATTTATTCTGTTATCCAAGAAATATGCCAAAGGGAGAGAGACCTTCAGATTTCAGCCAAATATTAACTTGTTTATTGAGTGCTGGTAAAATGTTGACTGCTGTTTGATCTTTTCACAAAGCGAGCACTCCCTTGCTGTGGCTTTGGTGTTAAAGAGGGGCAGAGGGCATTTTTTGCAGCTGGATTCATGAAAAGAGTGCAGGCAGACAGATTGCCTTGCCTGTAAAAATTCCCTGAAGCCTATTTCCTGAGTCCATTTCTTCCTCGTAAAGATTCATTCGATAAGAATTAGGCAAACGTGGCTTAATAAAGAGCAGTTGAGAATGGTGATTCCATTTTTGGCTGTTCTTATTTTTTTTTTGGCAATATTTCAAAACTGATCTTACATTCCCTAACTCCCACCCCAGCCCCGATGGGTCACAGTCAACAAATTGAACAATTGAAGGATGAAAAAAAATCAGGTCAGTTTCCCAGGAGAACGAAGAGCTATTAAAATATAGCATAGATTATCTCTTTCTTGATTGTCACTGGATTCCGTACAGAGCATCCATGCTGAGCACTGCAAGTCCCAAAGAGGAGCACCAGAGAAACACAGGGAAATGCAGTGTTCAACTTTGTGCAGTGTCATACTATAGTTTTACACATCTACTCGCTGCATGTCGGAAGCCGAGTTATCTTCCTGCTGAAAAGTGGCAAGTACGATTACCTTGAGGGCACTAATCACGAAAGGGGAACAACAGGCATAGAGTTATTTCTGTTTATTCCCCTAAGCTAGAAGCCTGTGCTGTCAACACAAAGTTGGCAAGTGGGCTGTGAGCTTTCACAAACACATGCATACACAGCTTTGCAGGGTTGAACACAATGGCTGCCTCCGATCTGTGGGCACGGTATATATGTGTGAGATAAATTTTTAAATTTACGGAACATTTTTATACAGATAGCTTGAATAGGTACTAAAACCCTAGCTGATCAGTAGCAAACATAACAGAGAGCTCTTTTTACCAAAGCTGTAATGAGCATCAGTGGGGAAGTAATTTCCCGAAGCTATGTTTTGGTTCATGCAATGTGTTACTTCCACTTATTTAGATTCATATTTTGCAATTTGTCTTCAGAGCATGAACAGCAGTAGCTTTTATACAGTTTTTTTAGTTATCCAAAAGTGTTGGGTACTTGTCCAGTCATTTTAGATAAATGAAGAAGTTATGTTTCTCCATTTAAAATCCGGGTGTAGTAATTAGAACATCAGCTTTGCAAGTTAAAAAGCTTATTTCTATAAACTTCTCTAAGTGAACCATTCCATTTCTGTTCTCAGAAAGTAAAATAAGATCCAGAAGTGACATTTTTCCATCATCAGAGTTCTGTCTTTGGACATATTTGTGATGATAGTTGAAGCTTTCAGCAGCACTTTAGAGGGAACAGCTGCATCTGTGTCTCCTGAAGTCAACTTAAGGGAATCTTCATGATAGGCACAGAAGGGTTTTCGCATTTGTTATATGAATACCATAGTCATATAGACATAACCTGTATTTTCCTTTTGAATTAAAATAGCAATCTGTTGTATTCATGTGTTTTTGAGTTACTCACACAGAGGGTTGTGTGGTTTATTTATGTTTGCGTTTTAGAACTCTACAGTTATGGCTAGAGCAGAAAACTTCCGAACAGTCGACTATCTACTGATCCATGGAACAGCAGATGGTAAGCAGAGTTGGACCTCATTGGTCATATAGAGAATGGGTCTACTACCGTGTTTCCCCAAAAATAAGACCAGGTCTTATTTTATTTTATTTTCGGACTGAAACACCTACCTGTTAGGTCTTATTTTCGGGGGGGCATGTGTTTATTTTGCAGCCGCCCGCCCACTCCTTCCCACCATCTGCTTGCCTGTGGCCACAATGGCTTATAAGGCTTCCCAGGGCAGATGCACTTCTCACCTGGACAGAGATATGACAGGAGACTGGAAGCTTCGTCTGCTTGCAAATGAGACGCTTTGAAACTGAGCGAGTCGCTCTTGGCTTGCCCGTAGCCGTGCTGGGATCACCTGCTTTCCCCCCCCCCCCATGCCTCTGCCTCCGCTTGCTGCCAGTGCTGTCACACAAGCCTCCACAAGCCTCCTGTGAGCCAGGTGGATGTGCAGCACATCCAGATCGCCTTAATCCCCTCCCCCTCTGACTCCGTGCTTGGACTTTCCTGTGCTGCATGAAGGGGCCGGAAGGCTAGGGCTGCTGCCAGACATCTTCAGCCCACACATGTTCACCATCTCTTTGTGCTGGCCATGCCCCATCCCCCAGGCTTATTTTTTGTGGTACGGCTTATATTAGGCCCACCCAAAAAAAATCAGGCTAGGGCTTATTTTCAGGGTGGGTCTTATTTTCAGGGAAACATAGTAGTGACAGAACAACCCCCCCAAAGGGAACCACCTTGAGGACTGCTTTGCTCACGTCTTGGAAATCTCTAGTAAAGCTCCGGGATGAGTTCTCCCTTCTTTCTTTCCATCTAAGCGATAGTCTGCTATTATTGTGACAGTTTGTCTGTTCTTGTTTCCTAGATAATGTTCATTTTCAGCAAGCAGCCCAGATTTCAAAAGCTCTGGTTGATGCACAGGTGGATTTCCAAGCAATGGTATGTGAAGAAATACATACATGTGTTTTACATTCTCAGTGAAGAGGTAAATGTAGATAGTCCTCAGTTTACTACTTTAATGGATCCTGCCCATTCTAAGTCATGACAGTCATAAAGCAAGAGATCCCGTGACAACCCTGATTTTATTACCTTTTCTGCAATGGACGTTAAGTGATTGACATAGTCATTAAGCCAGCCTTGCGGTCGTTAAGTGAACCCACTGTTTGTTATGAGGCATTTCTTTTCTGAAAACCAGAAATAACTGCCACTTTTGGGCAAAAACATCGTAAATTGCAGTCACATAATCGCAGGATGCTGCAAATAACCATAAACGTGGACCCAGTTGTCAAGCATTCAAAATGCAGTCATGTGACCACAGTTGACCATTGCAACTTTGAAACCAGGTAATAAGTGTGTGTGCGTGTGTGTGGGGGGTGTCTTTCTGACTTTGGTCGCTAAGCAACTGGTCATAAGTCAAGGACAATCTGTATAAGAGGAGGAGGTTTGTAAAAAGGGGATGTACACATTGCCGAAAGCAATGTTGCAGATATGAGATTGTAGAAAATAGAAGGCGTGTGCATTCCTTCCTTTAAAGTGAAGAAGTTGGCTTCATTTGCTGAAAAGCTCCAATTAGGTGTATTTAGGAAGGGAGAAGATACGATCCACTGAGTAGATCGCAAACGTTTTCCCCCCTCTTTTTTAAGCAGCACCGATTTATTTTCTTGCTACTGAGAGGTACTAAGGTAAAGGTGGGGAACTTGGGAATATACAATGGATACATTCACTAAATAGAAACTTGCCCATCCCCAGAATGGGTTCAATAGAGAGCATGGCCAATGCATAAAATATCCATTTACCAGAAAGTAAGGATGCTTGTAACTATCCCGGTAGAAATTGGGTGAGGGGAAGGTATTCTTCTAAATAACTACAGCCCTAGAAACTATAGCTACTTAATTTATTTTTCTTTAAAATGATCTTTCAAGAGAAACCAGGCAGAAGAGAGAGTTTGTTGAGCATTGTGGAATGTAGGGCACACTGGTGCTTGTGGGTGCTGCATGGTCTGCCAGCACACAAAGGGCTTGCTGATGAGAGCAACTAAACTGTTGCTATGGTTACGCAAACCCCATCTTCTCCCAAATGTTCTTACCTATCATTGAAAGTTGCAGATGTCAGGCGTCAAAGAAGGATACATAGTGATTCTGCTAAGCAGATTTCTTTATTGATCCATGCCTATAGGCGGAATCTTGCCAAACTAAAGCAGTCTGCTATATGTGCAAGCCTATGCTCAAAGAACTATTAGAGGAGGGGGGATGTCTTCACCCTCTTTCTCTCACCCAAAATATCTGAAATGAGTTGCCTGCTCCTCTGAAATCGAACCCCTCCCTCCTTGATGATATATATTTGGCCAGGCCTTCAATTAGAGATATATTTGGCCAGGCCTTCAATTAGATTCTGGCATAGTTGTGTTGATACTATCTACATCATAGCAGTATTACATAGATTATTGCCACAGGAGTGCTCTCGTTTCCTCTCCTGGCCCTAACTGGGAATTAAACACCAATCCTAAGTCCAGCATCCACAGCATACCAACTCTCAGCTTTTCTACAAAGAATGTGTATCATCTCCCCAAGTTCTTTCTGATCTAATCTAGGTTGGCCAGATCTGGGCTGCAAAAAAACCTGTAGCCAAGAAACACAGGGAATCTTCAGTAATTGGCTGCCATTGAGCAGATCTTAGCAAGCCTGTTCTTGCCTCAAAGGAGCCTTTTTGTACAGCCCTGCCTCTGTGCATAAGGAGTGTACGGACCTGTTGAAGAGGGCAGCCTTGCCCGCTTCGAGCTCCCCTCATCCCAATAGCAAAACTTCTAAGGTTAGGCTCAGTTCCCCAGCTCTAAATAGGGGTGATTAGTTGGAGCTTACTTTCGCTCTGGATGCTAAGCTTAGGGCAGGAATTACACTTGGAGGATTCGTATGGCCAAGGCCAAGAGAAAAGTGAAGGAGCTCTCTTCATAACTTATATAAGGCAAGAATGGACTTCCCGCACTGAGAAGCTTCCAGTCAGTTCTCAGGCAACAGTCTTACAATATGTAGTTATCTGGAAGCAAAGCCCCTCTAAACCCCTTCCCTTTCCAGTCTTTCCCTTCCGTCTTTTCCTGCTCCACCCTCAAGTATTGGTGCAGTGTATGCCTCCCAGCATACACAAAGGGACAGCACAGCAGGAGGCTGATGGTGCAGATCAGCAGAGGGGTTGGACAGCTCCGGGCGATAACTGCTCACTCAGGATAAGCCTAATGAGTTAAGCTGTTGACAGCCCCAGGCATGGTCAGCCTGGTGGGAAGCCAGGATCTACACCCATTGTCACCTGCACTGGCAGGAAGCCCAGGTTTGAACTGATTGGATGCCATCCACCTGGGCAGGTATAAATAGATGCCAGGCTTCCCTGTTTCCCCAGTTCGTTCTGTTCAGAATAAACTCATCTTTACCCCAGCTCTGTGTCCGTCTCTATGTGAAGCACGTGACTTTACAATTACGGTATCTTCTCTTCTCTTGCATAAAATTGTTGATCCAAGAGTCATCATCATGATTATCCTATGATAACCACCTGACTTCAGTGGCACTTTTCCTACGTGAAATTTACAAAATGTGAAACAATCCATAACTGAAGGGAATCCTGTTAATTTTCACTGCAAATTAAAGCTGGGATTGACCGTTTTTAGCCCTCAAACAAATCAACTTTCTTCAAATGTTTTCATTACATTCTGGTTTCAGTGGTATAAAAGTACTGTTTCTGTTGATCCAGCATGCTGGATGTACGTTTTATCATTTCAAGTAATCAGTGGTGTTATTTGCTCTAATGCAAAGCACAGGGAGTTCTGAATTCGTGTAGTGTTCCAGTTTTGTGATGGGCCATTGATCATTGATTTTTTTTTCTTCTTTTTTCAGTGGTATACAGATAAAGATCATGGAATTGGAGGACATGCCCACAGCCATATTTACCATCACATGAGTCATTTTATGAAACAGTGTTTTAAATTGCCATAATATTGGGAGTGCCTTATCTGTGTGAAGCTGTTCAACTTCTGAAGTCTTACGAGCACTTTTTCTAGTAAATTGTCCCATGTTTCATTGGATGACACAGTCAGTTTAATTTGTTTGGACACTTGAATGAAGAAAACATATATTTTTTTTCTTTCTGCAATTACCTGCAGGGATCCACTGAGCACAAACCAAAGAACTGCAGATCCCTATCGTTCCTGTAAGAGCTGCTCTAGTCTTTTTTTTTCTTCTTAAGGACTATTTTGCATAATAAGTGTTTTTTAAATGCAAGTTTCCTTGCAGTAAGCAACCATTGCCCTGGGTGCAGAAATCTTGATATATATATATATATATATACATATATAAATATATGGAACTTGTTCTTTTGAAAGAAGGCTTAATCCAGGTTCATCAGCTGCTCCTTACAAGCTAGGAAAAAATACTTGAATTTTAGGTGAAAATTTAGCATTTCAATAAGTATCAGTTTGTAGTTTTAGTTTTTAGTTTTTCTTTACCTGAACCTACGTGGCAGCTCTTTATAAATAGGTGGATTTCTACCAAAATAAACAGTAGCTGATACAGGGAAATCAATCTGTGATGGGAGAGCTTTGCAATCAAACTTCTTGCTTAAATGGAGAGGAAAGACCCTAACCCTAGAAGCTCCTAACTTCTTTAAAGTCAAGATGGCAGTTTTATTGGAATATGCCTCCAGATAGATGGAAAAGGAGAGGAGGGACAGGAACATTAAAATGTTTTTTTCTATCTGGAATATTTGGGAGAAAATTCCAGGAGACACTCTAGAACAGAGGTCCCCAACCTTTTGGGCACCAGGGACCAGTTCTGTGGAGAGAGGTTTTTCCGCAGACCGGAGGGGGCGTGGTGTTGTGTGCTGCCTGCATCTCGCGGATGAGGCTTTCCTTGTTTGTGCGGACTGGCTGCTGGCATGCCGCGGCCTGGTACTGGTCCACAGACCGGGGGTTGGGGACTCCTGCTCTAGAACCAGCAAGTCAGACTACTTCCAGAACTGCGGCAATTGATAATCACCTAACAATGAAAATACCAGCCACTTGAATTGTTCCCGTTGGGCATTTGGGAGGCAGGGTACCAGGGCCAGCTCACCAAGGGCTTTCATGAATCTGTCCAAATGAATGATGCCAGGTTTCAACCTTGAGAATGGCAGGATACTTGGAAAAAAGCAAAAGGTGTTTGGTTTGTGCATCTAGCGTTAAGCAAAGTGGAGGAGTGAGTGGCTACATCTGGGTGCCTCAGGGATTTTATTAAGCCTGTTGGCACCAGCAAGCAGCCAATTTTCTCCCTTCTGCTTTCTATATGCTTGCTATACCAGATGAACTCGTTTCCCATCTCCAGCATGTATCCAGTACAGTGGAAATTGCTTTTCCTGTATGATTAGCCCAAACATAGGCAGCATTTCTGGTGATACTGCCTGCAGTGGGTTCCAGATTGGGTGAGAGTGAATATCTAATCTGCCAAATGCACATTTCTAAACAATCGCTAGGGAGGGACCCGGGGTTTCCACAGAATTGGAAATGGAGAGTAAGGTTAAATGCTACAGGGTGAAAATTAGCACATGAATTGGAACCAGACTACCTACTTTCTGAGCCATTAGATATTTAGTCTCTGTATTAATCCTATCTCATTTGAATTAATATCAAATTTAAGACCCGTGGTACAGGTTTGGTTCTCTGTATGATATAATTATATGTACCCATCATACATAGGAATCATGAAGACAGCAATAATCTGGTTATGGTGAGTAATATAATTTGTGAGAATGGGATGCAAAACATGGTTTCAGAACTGTTCTATGCATGAGATTCATATTGGATGAATGTAATTTGTTAGCACAATCTTCTAAAAAGTTCAATATGGTCGAAAAGGATGGTTAAAATAGACCGCCTTGCAAACGTTATTTTAACTGTAATGCAATAAAACAATTTTCTACTACCAAGGACTAAAACGTGATGAAGTCTTTACTTGTTAGCCTCAGCTACAGATGTTGCAACAATTTAGAGTACAATCCATTGTTGGTCCTAAACTTTGGGAACTTCTCTGGCCCACACTTTTTACATTTTCATAATAGGCATCGTCATAGTGTTTCAGTTTAATTGATCATGATTTTTATGTTACTTTAATTTGCTTTTAATTATAATTTTTATTAATTATGCTTCCCTCTCTTTTTGAGAGTTGAAGATCATTTGGAGGGCATCCAGGTTGGGAAAAGCGGAATTAATAGGATTGTACTTTGAGTCTCTTTAATGAGTGGAAAATTTTAATTTAGTGAATATTAGCAGCTTTTCATAATTGCAACAGTTCATATTAGTATCATGTAACAAAATTTGTTGAGTATGTTATATTCAGTAAGTCAGTGTCAAATCTTACTTTTTCTGGCATGGTGAGTTGTCAGTGACATTAGGTGTGAATTCAAAGTAGACAAGGGAAGGGAGAGGAGAGCTGTGTGGAGAACAAAAATCATTTTGTGATACATGTCATAAAGATTTTAGATTCAGCAGGGAAAGAAAATGTATTCTGATTTCTTCAAAGTGAAAGTTGTGCAGGAAGCTTGTTAAATAAAGCAGATATAAAGTGTCATAATCCGCATGTCTCTGCACCAGGAAGCAGTCCTATAATGTTACTTTTTGAATACCTCCTGCTAGCTCTGTTTAAAATCCACAGATGCCTGAATTTTAAAGTAAAAACAGGCAATCATTCATGAAGTCCATCAAATACATATGTAATTTGCTCTTACATAAATTGTAGACTTGCAGTGAATTGTAAACTTGCAGTGAAAAAAAGAAGACTGGATTTAGTTCTACCAAGAATAACACCCATCTAATATATATGTAAAGAATTAGTCCTAATGGGTTCACATTGGCTTTTTTCAAGTGTCTGCATATGTGGGTCTAGAGTTCTACATAATTGTAAATTGTGTGGAACAGGAGGGACAATCTGCATCCCGAGAGCCACATATGTCCCTTAAAGACTGCTCTGATCATGATTGCTGAACCCTGGCAGCCTAGTTTCTTGCCATTTTGTGTGGGGATCAAATAGGAACTCAAAGACATTTAACACCCCCATTCCTCCTAACGCTTGATTTAGACTTGTCTGCAACTGCATGTAGCATCAACACATACCTAGGCTGAGAAGAGGGTTGATGGATAAGCGTAGGTTGCAGATGGTTGCAGACAGGTAACCATGCTCATACTTCCCAATCTCAACTAAGCATTGTGTGGAGATGCAAGTCCTGCATGCTGATTGGTTGATTCAACTTCCTCTTGGGAGGTGGGAGGAAGGCAAGACATATTCAAACATTTATAGAAGTGCTAATACAACAGCTCTGCAACCGTCTCTGAATGATAAGTACATACTTGGGATAATGGAGAGGTCTAACCCAAGCTTTACTCTCTTTCCTTATCCCTCCCTGTTAAGGGTTGCTCATCCCTAATTTAGGTAATTATATACACCGATCTTACATTGGAAAAAAATATATCCTGGAGTGGGTTGCAAAATAAAATAAAAAATATACTATGGTGTAATGTCATATCAGTTCAAATGTATAGAATTCATCAATCTAGTAATGATTAATGCTATTCCATAGCAAACAAACTCCAGCTGGAACTCAAATTCTGGTGGCTTCATAGATATATCCAGTGGTGGGATTCAGCTGGTTCGCACCATTTTGGCAGAACCGGTGGCTAATTTTTTGTTGCCCAGGCTCAGAATGGACTTCAGGAAGTGGCATCCACACAGAGAACCGGTTGTTGACTTATTTGGATCCCACCACTGGATATATCCACATAGCTTTGTTGGCAACAAGATATAAGTGGTTTGCCATTGTCTCCTCAATGTTTTTTTTAACTTCTTGGTACCCTCCAATCCAATGACTCCTCCAGTCTAACCTTGATTAGCTTTTTGAGATTAGCTAAAGTCTGATAGATGCTGTTAAAGCGTCGCGTATTGATTTAGACATGAAATAGTACAACAAATCTCTTAGGGTTATGGCAGGGTTAATAATTTTTAAATTTGGATCCTGATCCAGAGAACTGCAGGATCTAAAATTTGCATGTTTACTATAAGAGAGGCCTGAGACCAGGACTTGCTAGCAACAAATCACTGCTGCAGTGGTCATAGGAGAGTGCTGATTAGCTGTGCATGTTGGATTAAATCCTTGTATAAAATCTTATTTGTATTTGTGGAAAAGGTTAATGACAATGTATTTTGCCTGCATCGTAAGCAATAAATATAGGCATGTTCAATATAAACAGGAAGAACAGTTAGGATAAATATTTATTTCTGGATAACATTTCTTGATTCATGAAAAAACAATACTCCATTCACACGTACACTTAAAACTTTTTAATAAATTACATCCAAGAAATTAAGCAGTTTGACCAGGAAATGGGAAATTAAAAGTAAATATACTACTGCCAGTTGCATTTTATTCTCTTACTGTGATTTGAAAATGTTGGGATTGATACTCGCACAAAAACAGGCTGTTTTTAAAAAGAGCCCTCCAAAATACTGAACAGAAATACTGCAGAATATAATTCAGTCCATGAATTTTTAGTGTCCAGAAAGCTGAGTTGATTGTTCTGCATATCAGCATTTTTTTTAAAAAAAAAACAACAACCAGCGGTCAGTTTCTCTTCATGGACTACTCTGCATTGCATGGCTATTAAAAGACTCACTTGGAATGTTACAAGGGATCATCCAGTACACAATGACAAAGCATTTTAGAGTCATACTTTTATCTAAATTTATCCATACATTTTATTCAGTGCGGTTTTTTTCCTTTGAATTTATCATTTGCATACATGAATTTGAAGAATTTAGACAACACTGAAAAAATATTGGGCATCAAAAATAGCTTCAGAAGCAATGCTTTTTATTATGTAAATCTAATCTAGCCTACTTTTGGCACAAAAGCAGCTGGTGTGATACTGTGTACAAAGCACAAGGCATATGGAATTGGGTAGCCTAGATTCTTACTCCACTGTCATTGAAGAAAAAGTAGCCTGTGCAGATGGATGAGGCCCATTTCTCAGACCAGTCACTCCCAAGCTCCTGCAGTTGAGCAGGTTGCTGTGAATCTGACACAAATGGCTCTTAAGGCTACAACTTTCTTTCAAAAGGCAAGAATACATTCTCTTCTAGCTGATGACAGGAGAGAACATGTCTATGGCAAGGCCTTGGCTCCTTAATCTTGGTTCTCCATCCGCAACATGGAATTAATACCACATACTCCCCACTTGAACAGGCAGAGAAAATCTGAAGCTGGTGGATGCATTTGACTACAATCGTAGCAGATGTTCTATACCAGGGGTAAGGAACTATGGTCCCTTTATGACTTGTGGACTTCAACTCCCAGAATTCCTGAACCAGCTATGCTCAGGAATTCTGGGAGTTGAAGTTCACAAGTCATAAAGGGCCTGTAGTTCCTCAACCCTGTTCTACAGGAAAGACCAGAATCTAGTTGCTGCTGGTGGTATCCAATAAGTGGATCTAGTGGGGTGAACAAAGCCTTCCACACACAAACTGTTTAAAAGGTATGCTAAAAGGTTAAGCCATTTCCAAATTGTAAAAAGAACCGTGCCTTTTTTTTTCCTTCTGTCCTGGAAAATCCCTATCCTTTGGTCCTATGTTCCTGTCAACATGTACTGTATTTACTTTGAAATTCATGATCCTTTGGAGAGAAACAGGCACAAATGCTTCATCTAAAGATTCCCATTTGTTTCTTGCACAGACTTAACTTCCAGTGTATGGCACCCACTCAAACATTTCAATGGAGAAGTCAGTTCGACAACTGCAACCTTTCCAGGTCCCTGACTAGCAAATCAGAATCAGGGATGATTCTTATCACTGATTCTGCCCCTTTATTCTCTTCTAGCTATGCAAGCCCTGCTGCTTGCGGCTGTTATCATGCCTGGCAGCAAAACTCGGCTGAGGATTCTTCCCATATTAGGGGCAACTTGGAACTTGAAAAAGCCTGAATGTTGAAATGCCATAAGTATATTTTCCTGATTCTTGAAACCACTGGTGAGCTTGTAAGATCCGGTTAATTGTTTGTTAATGTCCCCCCACCACCACAAAAGCTAAAAACATATAAAAATAAATTTAAAATGTTTGATATTGCCCTTTTATTTTACTCACAATGCATTCATTCTCACAGGTGCTTGGAGCATTTTTTTTTCCTCCAGCTGCCTTCACACAATGGAACTGAATCCTTCTTCATGAATATGCAACCACAGGTTGCTTATGCAGATGCCAAACATGAGCAACCAATGGGTTTGTCTATGGGGAGAATCGTTATGGTGAGATTGCCCTAAGGAAGTTGTGCTCAGGCAGCCTATTAAAACTAGGACGCCATATAAAGCATGGCTTTGCAGCAACCTGCTTGAGGGATGGACCCTCTTTGAAGTTGTTTTCTGGGATGAAAATATGTAATTTGGCTATTCATAAAATCCAAGACAATAATAACATTATATGGCTTCTACAGAAAGAGTGTGGATTCCAAAATGCATGAAACTATTAAGAAAGACTAAACATACGTTAGTGCAGAACAGTGATCTGATCAGTAACAGCCTTGTCCCTAAATGTCAACACTTTTATTTCAGTGGGATTCTGACTTCGAACTTAATTAACAATAGGAAGTAAATGAAATTACAGTCAAATCACACCTTGGTCCCACTGGTATCAAAAAAGGAAAAAAAAGAGGTGCATGCTTCAACCATTAACCTGAAATCAATAGGTTTAAAATTTTAACTATAGATGGATTGTGCCTGGAAGCATGCACTTGAGGAAAAGTGAGAAGCAATTGCCCTGTTGATTATTCTGGGTCATTTTTACTGATCATTTCTGTCAAGGATTATAATCCAGAAAGTTAGGAAAAAAAGTATTATTTATCTCCACAATGCAGCTGTTGGACCTACCACTGCAACATTTAGTACAGTACAGTATAAGATACAATAGTAACAGCTTGCATTCACAACAAATATTGTACGGATATTGCACATCGATGGATGTGGCTTTTTTTTCCAAACAAGATGAGAGAATGTTAACTATATTCTATATATCTTTATATATTATATTGTTTTATTTTTCCAGTTATATATAAATTTAAATATTAAATATCCAGTATTAAATCAAGGAAATTGCACAAATATAGGTCTCATCCTGTAAATCACACACATACATACAATCGTACACGCACACATACAAGCCATGATTTTAAACTTGGGGGGGGGGTAACTCATTAGAACGTTGAGTTTGGAGGAGGGTCAAAGCAATCCTTATTGAAAAATAGCTCTAAAAATGATTTTTTTTTCTTTGTTATTTTTAGGTTTCTGAAGCAATTGGTCCCAAATTATACAATTCTTCCATTGTAGGAATATGGATTCAATATTTGAATCCTTTACTCAGATGAATAAAGACTATTTCCAGTTGTTTTTTTGTTTTGTTTTGTTTTGTTTTCTTCTAGTATGGAAAAGCTATGAAAATAAGCCACATAGGCAAAGTAGGAAAATAGGTCCAATTCTACAGAGAGTAGTTGGAATGGAAACACTGGTTCACATTTCCAAAGGGTTTTCAATTGGGGAACCCCAGCAAGGTTTCATTGGCTACCCCCATTTTCTGCATTGCTTCAGCCAGAACCGAAGAGCAGACAATGAACTGAAGCACATACTGCACGACTTACATTTTTTTACCAGTGCTACTGTGAGATGATGCACAAGATGCACAAGGGGGGGGCAATCAAATCTGGAACATTCATGATTGCAGCACTCCTGCATTTGCCTTGTTTTTTTAAACAGACACACTGAAGAGCAAGTCACAGACAAGTCTCACGATCCACACCTTTCCCTGAGTCAGCTTTCTTCTCTTGTTGGCCTTCAGTGCTAGTTGGGGGAGAAGAGAGAGAAAGAATTAAGTTTTGCACTTGTGTTTCCACAATGCATCGCTTTGGGGACTGAGTAAATGAAGCAGCTCTCTGTTGCCCCCCCTCCTCCTCCTGCCCCCATATTTATTTATTTATTTATTTATTTATTTATTTATTTATTTATTTATTATATTTTTATACCGCCCTTCTCCCGAAGGACTCAGGGCGGTGTACAGGGCAATAAATACAAAAACAGGATACAAAAGTTAAAAACGATTAAATAAATGCCCAAGGTTAAAACAATAATTAAGACGTATTAAAACCCCAACCCTAACCCATCAGACCAGGTCAGATTGCTCAAATAGATATGTTTTTAGACCGCGCCAGAAGGAGCGAAGGTCGGGGGCCATCCGGAGCTCAACCGGCAAGCGGTTCCATAGGTCTGGCGCGCCCACAGAGAAGGCCCTCCCCCTGGGGGCCGCCAATCGACATTCTCTGATCGGAGGCACCCTGAGGAGGCCCTCTCTGTGGGAGCGCACTGGACGGAGGGAAGTTGACGCCGGCCGCAGCCTGTGCTCTCATGCTACACTGTTCAGTCTTGGACACGAGAACAGAAATGGGTCTGCTGTTTGTGGATTACGATTACAAAGAAAACTGTCAACATCACAGATAAATAAGGAAGGAGGCCACAGAGATATTTTAAAAAAACTTGACATACAAATCTGCATGCACAAAGACAAAAAAAAAAAGATACAGTACATTGCATGGGGCAAACAGCAATGAAAATGCCTCTTGCAAATAACAACTGACAAGGTATTTTAATTGCAGAAACAAGAGAACGTCATCCAATTTATTTGCCATATTTATTATTATTGTTGGTGGTGTTTTTTTTATTCTCATGACCATTGACAGAAAGATTGGATCAAAAGTGTCAATCCATCAATAAGCACATGTGCAATAATGCATTCTTTCTTTTAGTAATGTTGCTTGAATGCAACATCAAGGAAAAAAATCATACTGTGGGGGGGGAATGAGAAAAAATAGATGTGCAATATTTACAACGCAACAGAATAGGAAGTTCTACTTGAAAGTTTATTCTATAGTTGCACAATAAATTGTATAATTCAAGCCTACTGTTAGGATATTGAATGTAGTAGCTGGAACAGTAAAGTGTGCAATAGGCCAGAACACACAGCTGATTAGCTAGAGAGTGCTGACTCATGCACGAGGCAATCTACATTCCGATTGGTTGCTGTAAGTATAAAGGGGGAGTTTCCCTTTTTTCCCCTCCTTTTTTCTTCCCTGTGTTCTGCATACTGTTTAATTTACTTCATGATATTCTTGTCTTCCTGACTATCTTATGTTCTTTCTTTCTGGATGATGACAAATATTGCTGTAAGTTTTATATATTTATATATATAAAAGACTACAAGTTTGTGTTAGTGTCTCCAACTTCATGTGGACAGCTGCCGCACAATTCCATGACATTTGCTTCTATAAATCAAGAAATGTATAATATCATTTTCTCATGTTCATGCATTTATTGATGCTCTGCTGAAAAGCATTTATTCTGCACAGCTCTTCCAGGCATAAAGATGAATTTTTGGTCACCATCTCCTCTCATACCTTCTTAATCAGAATTTTTCCAACACCTTCCCAGATACATTTGTTGTTGTCTTGGCCTTTTACAAACTTTCCTTTCGTTTTGAAGAATGATTACAGTATTTTTCCGGTAGTTAATCAATCTGCAAAACTATATAACTATATCTTAACATTTCTTCAGTTAGATCATCCACGGCTGCAACTTTATCAGTTGTCAACATTCTCACAACATACAAGGCTACTTTTTCCTTATTTTTTTCTTGGACTCTAATGCTTTTAGCATTTGTTTCAATTGCACTGTTCCACATATTATTATCATTTGCATACAAATCTCTAAAACATTTATTCCAGCATTGTCTCCTTTCAGTATAACTACAAATCTTTTTATCATTTTTAATTCCATTCATTCTGCTGGATGTCCTTTTCATTGCAGTTTCCGAAAGGTTTTCTATTTCCATCAAAGTTGGACTTCCTTTGTTTTTTCCCCTCTTTATCATCACTTGCTTTCTTTGCTACTGTTTTTCTCTCAATAGACATTGTCTAATATATTTCACTCATCAGTTTTAGAGGTAATCGTTCCCTTATGTTCACTTTTTCTCATCCATAGCAACTTTCACTTCATTCCCCCTTCAACTATTTTATGCTATCCATTCCATACACTTCAGTAACACTCTGTAATATAATTCTGTTCACTTTGTACTAAGTATCTTTGATATCCTTTTCCTTACATCCACATTCCATTCATTTTGTTGTGATAGTGATCTACCTAATATATCCCATGTTTAAAATATTTCATCATCATTTTATGCTTCACTAATTATCTCAAAATTTCATTATAAACAATTTTTTTCTGTTTATATGTATTTTTTCTATGCAGATACTTGCAAAACAGTCATCATTCTTATTCTATTCATATTCAAATGGTGCAATAATTTTTTCTACATTACCTTCCCTTGGCTCCAACCATCCATTTATGTCACTTAACAGAATACTTCTTCTCCCCAGCTTCTGGTTTTGCACAGTAGCGCATCAGCAAAGGGATTGCAGGGCTCTGCACCCTACGGCCAATTTTTTCCTGTTAGGGGACCCTAAATGGGCCTAAAGTTGCCCCATAGAGGTGACAAAGAAGAAGGGGAACCCCGCTGACCGTGGAGAGATAGTGGTCGATCCGGTCATTCAGGAAAAGCCCTCCAGAAACCAGCAGAAGAAAGACTAGCTTCACTCCAGAGTCTAGCCCAAGCTACAAGCAGCCGAAGCCAAACAGCACTAATTTAAGCTTGATCATAAACAACGTGTTTGGAACTGGGTAAGAATATCGATTCTCTCTCTTCTACTTGATAATTGATTTCCTGGGGGGAAAAACCCAAGAAGCAAAAATCCTCCAAAAGTGAGAAGGAGGGACCCTTGCCCCACCCTCCCACAGAAGAAAGCGGTGAATTAAACTTTTATGGGGGACAGAAATATATTGAAATGAAAATAAGATTTAAATCTGGATAAGTTGGAAATTGGTGGAATTTATTAAGATTTTCTTTTCAAAAGATTACTAATGAAAACAGGAGAAAGTAATTGCTTGTTTTGAAAACTGAAAACTGAACTGGTGCTGACATGTTGATGAAGATATACAACTGTAGTTGCTCTAATACAGGAATTGGCAGAAAGCCCAGAAAAAGATGTTTTTGTGACCTTCAATGTCTTAACTAAACAGACCTTCAATGTCTTAACTAAACAGAGAACAGCTGTAACAAAGAAAAGAAAACATTTTGGGCTACCAAAAGGCGAGAACTATAAACCTTAGGGGAAAAAATTGACCTTCCTGGATTATAAATACTTATTGAACTGTGACTCTAAAGCTGTTTGCAGAGAAAGGAAAACTTTGATTTTTGGCTATCATTGAACATCAGAGATCTGCAGAAAGAACATATCAAGAAAAAACAAATACTTTTCAGGAGGAAATGTATGCTATGTTGCAACTAATTCAAACGACTATGATTTCAAACCACAAGGAAATTAAAAACAACTTTGGAAATATAAATAAACACAACTTCGATTTAACCTTACAACAAAAATACTCTCAGAAAATAAAAATAGAGAGTGATCAGATAAAGCAGACAACCAGAGGAAACCAGAGGAAAGAGATTTAAAGATGGAACCCAACAATGGAAGGAATTATGATTTAACCCAGGTGGAGAAAAACTTGCAGGACATATCAGACATGGAAAAGATAACCTACACTTTAAGATTGCAAAATAAGTCTGAGGACAAGAAAAAAGATTTGACAAAATGGATTATAGAGCTGTCAAGAGAACTATGAGAACTTGAGAGACAAAAAATGATAAGAGAAATTAAGAAAGAAAGAAAAAGATTTTCAATGAATACGAATACCCTCCCACAAAAACATCTTACTGGATTTGTCTCTTGCACTTATAACAACATCTACAAGACTATGGGAAGACTTTTTGGTCCAGTGGAGCATACAGATTAGGAAAGAAGTTTGCCCCCCCCCCCAAAAAAAAGGCTAAAGTTAGAATTAAGAAATTAGATGATGGGATTTATCAGATGGAATATCTAAAAATTAAATACTTGTTTGAATATGGTTAGAAAATAGGAAAATTCTGGATATAAATGTATTTTAGTTTAAGAGAGATGGGCTCCTCAAGTAACATAGTATTTTTTATGATATGAGAAATATAAAAATATAGGGATGGTTTATATGAGGGAAAAGTTTTAGATACACAAGTGTAATTGATCTTGAGAAAATCTCAATTGATAAAAATGTTCTGAATAGATTTCAAAGATTAGATGATTGGATTTATTAGATGGAATACTTAAAGATTAAACATTTGTTTGAATATGGTTAAAAAGAATAGAAAATTTTTGGATATAAATGTATCTTAGCTTAAGAGGGACATGTTTCTCAAGTAGTATAGTAATTCCTTTTTTTCTTCTCTCTTTTTTTTAACATATGAGAAATGTAAAATTGTTGGGATGGCTTGTATGAGGAAAAAGACTTAAATACTTAAGTGTAATTAACTCTGAGAAAATCTTAACTGGTAAGAATGTTTTGAACATTGTGGGGAAAACAAATCTAAATAAGCACTTTGAAAATAGGATCTATGAAGAAGTAATTAAGATGATCAATTAGAAAAGAAGCTTTATATTGACATGGTTGTTAAATACTAGAAAAAATGTATATTCAATTGTTATCTATCAAAATACTAAGAAATGTACTAATTCAAGGTTGGTAAAAGAGAATATTATTGGAAAAAGAGAAAATCAAAGAAAGCTACTATGTGGATTATGGAATTATAGAAATTGTTAGGGTTGGGGTTAGATATAAACCCATACAACACACTGTTTACCAAATATTAAGATGACTATGTTAAAAAAAATCAATAAAATATATTTTTAAAAAGAATACCTCTTCTCCTCCTCCATAACATCCATTGCATAATTTTCACCAAATGAGAACTCAGGTCAGTCCATTACCATCATTCCCTGGCACGTAATATGCAGCTACCACAATCCTAAACATTTATACAACTTCATAATAACCTAGATCATACCAATCCACGCTTACTGATATACAGTTTATCCCTTTCATTCTTTATTAAACTACAGCTTCATTTTTGTGCCTATATTCACCAACTCCATTCTCCTAGATCAGACCGCCTTTATTCAATCAGCTCCATTTTATTCCTATTTTTCATTTTTTTACTTCATATCACTTTTTTATTTCATTACATTCATTAATGGTCTTTACCATTTGGCATTACATCGTGCACGGTTAGCATTTAGAAGAGCCCCTAAATATTGACTTCTACTGCCTATCATGATTTTGATCATCTGAAGCTTTCACATAATGCGTTTTCATAAGATGAGACTGTATGGATCGCTACCAGTCTTTGCTGTACTTGTGCCACAAATATTGTTCCCTACTAACAGTAAGGGCAGTAATATAGAATTAGGCAGATTTTGGTCAGTATATTAGTGGCACATCCAAGGCCCAGTTTCACCTTATCTAGGAATTAATTTAATTTAATTTAATTTAATAATTTGATTTCTATACCGCCCTTCTCCCGAAGGACTCAGGGCGGTGAACAGGGCAATACACAATAAAAATCAGATACAAAAATTAAAAAACCATTAAAAACCAATTAAACATCATGCCCATAAAATCAATACATATTAAGTTAAAAACTAATTTTAAAAAAACCCAACCCCACCCCGTCAGACCAGGCCAGCTTGTTCGAAAAAAATGTTTTAAGATCGCGCCGGAAGGAGCGAAGGTCGGGGGCCGTCCGGAGCTCAACCGGTAAGCTGTTCCAAAGGTCTGGCGCGCCCACAGAGAACGCTCTCCCCCTGGGGGTCGCCAATCGGCATTCTTTGATCGGCGGCACCCTGAGGAGGCCCTCTCTGTGGGAGCGCACTGGACGGAGGGACGTTGACGCCGGTCGCAGGTGTTGCCGTAGATAATGTCTTGTAATCCAACATACAGTCTAACAACCAGGCCCTTCCAGAATCTAACAAGAGAAGATGGGCTATTCACAGCACTCTACTGCAGAAAGAACTCCTTTGGAAAGATTTGCTGTTCTGTTATTTTTCTGTTATTCTTGGTGTACAATCCAACTTCACCATTTCCTGTCAGCACAGGCTCTTCTCTTATTGCTGAAGCTTACAGAATAACAGAGTTGGAAGGGACCTTGGAGGTCTCCTAGTCCAACCTCCTGTTGAAGCAGAAAACTCTATACCATTTGAGATAAATTACTGTCCAATCTCTTCAGTGTTGGAGCACCCACAATTTCTGGAGGCAAGTTGTTACACTGATTAATTGTTCTAACTGTCAGGAAATTTCTCCTAAGCCAGTGATGGCAAACCTTTTAGAGACCGAGTGCCTAAACTGCAGCCCAAAACCCACTTATGTATCGTTGGGCGCTGGGTGGGCATGGCCCATTGGGTGGGTGTGGCCCATTGGGTGGGCGTGGCTTTGGTGGTAGCGGCAGACTGGGTGGGACTAATCAATCAATCAATCAATTCCAACTTTGTGAGATCTTTTTTTCCCCGCAAGAAGTTGAAATTGATTGATTGATTGAACCTCTCTTTTTTGCACATGGCGGTGGAGGCCTAAAGCGAAAAGGTTTTATAAAACCTAGCTGAAGGCCTAGAACTTGAGCAATGGCGCGCGTGCCCACAGAGAGGGCTCTGCGTGCCACCTGTGGCACGTGTGCCATAGGTTCACCACCACGGTCCTAAGCTATTAAAAACCAGTTTGCACCCACTTAGAATAGGGAGACATTTGAGAGCTCATGGTTGCTTAATTAGGTGCCAAGCTACCCAAGGGATCTTTAAAATGTTACCCTAACTCATATATTCAGAAGCCAGGGAAATGGCAGGATGGTAGAGCAGTTTGAATCTTTCCTCCCACCTTGGCAAAGCAGGGTGATGACAGTCTCCATCGAGGATCAAAATGACACAAAAATTAGTTAGTGTGATTCTATCTTTCATCCAAGGTGGTCTTGGACCACAGCCACTCACCCAGAGTCAGGATGGACATCTGTTGAGGATTGGGGACTATTTTTCAGTCTATTTTCCAGAGAGTTGCAGCAGGCCATCTTGACATTAAAGCATTGGATGGGAGATGAATATTGTTTGGGGATTACTTTATATAGAGAAGCAACCTAGAACTAAGGAGAAACTTCCTGACAGTGAGAACAATTAACCAGTGGAACCACCTGCCTCCAGAAGCGGTGAATGCTCCAACACTGGAAGTTTTAAAGAAGAGACTGGACTGCCATTGGTCAGAAATGGTATAGAGTTTCCTGCCTGAGCAGGGGGTTGGACTAGATGACCTCCAAGGTCCCTTCTATCATCATCATCATCATCATCATCATCATCATCATCATCATCATCATTATTATTATTATTATTATTATTATTATTATTATTATTATTATTATTATTATTATTATTAAATGGTGGTGGTGAAGGGAGGGAATGAAAGCAGTATGGCTCCCAGAGCTACCTGCTTCTCTTCCCATCCTTAATTTTGGAAAAAAGAAACCTGACTGCCCAAATACATTCTTCCCTTTATTTAAAACAAAAACCAGCAGCGACCATGCTGACTGCAGGAGGAGGCTGACTCTGGTCTGCAATTATGCTGTTGCAGCATCTCACCCTATGGAATGAATGAATTAACCTTAACCGTGGACAGATTGTCTTGTTTAGGCTGCTGAGAGGGAGGGAGACCACAGCAAAAGCAGCATGCCATTTTGGGGTGACAAAATAGCAAGACCCAAGCTGACATCTTTCATCCCTGCTACTTTATTAAAGCTAAGGAATGTGGCTAAAAGCAGTATGCTCCTCCAAGTTGCATGTGTTACTGTTATATTAGAATGAAGCTGGGCGCATCTACATAGTTTTCCAAATGTGCTTTTCGTATCATTTTGAAATGTATTTTGTCCCCCCAAAATTTACACATAGTATGTTTGTAAAAATTTCAAAAGATACCAGACAGTAACAATCAAGACAAAGATTTGGGGAAAGGATCTTACCTTTGGGAAATCAGCTTCTAGAGATTAGGAAGGGGAGCTTATGGTAGGAATGTGATAATGGAACAATCAAGTAGAAAATCACGTTAATTCAGAATGAATAGTAACTGAGGGAACAGTAATTAAACAAGATTGCACTCCACTCAACACAGAGATTATCACACAAATAAACCTGCCTTTTTTTTTTCTCCAGAGGCCCAGCAGCCTCGGAAGATGGAAAAGGTGAGAGAGGGGCTACTTAGCCCACACCCTCCATACTCTGATCTCTCAGAAGTAAGCTACTTGAAGTCATCTTCTCATGGGAAGGACCCTTTTCAATCGTTAAAAAGGTAAAGGTAGAGGTTCCCCCGCACATGCGTGCTAGTCGTTTCCGACTCTAGGGGCCGGTGCTCATCTCCGTTTCAAAGCCGAAGAGCCAGCGCTTGTCCAAGGACGTCTCCGTGGTCATGTGGCCGGCATGACTAGACGCCAAAGGCTCACGGAACACTGTTACCTTCCCACTGTAGTGGTCCCTATTTTTCTACTTGCATTTTTACGTGCTTTCGAACTGCTAGGTTATGCATATTACATTTTCATTTACAATATTTTATTCAGACAGGAAAGTCTGCCTTTTTTAGCTCTTTTCTACCTGTCATTTCTACACTCTGGAACACAGTGTAATTTTTTTTTTAAAAAAAATGTGCCATTATTTGTCTCCCTTCACTCCCCTCCCTCCTGCTTTCCTCTGTGTTGCAGCCATTGGATTATTAAACCTGAAGGCGGAAACTATTTGATGATTTTGTTTTTGTTTTTAAAAAAATGTCATCTGTCAAACCCTTCCCTATCAGGTTACACCAGAAAATAGATCAATTCTGGTTGATGTGAGAATCAGCTTATATCCGCTGGAATCTCTGTAGCACCCAAGTGATTTAAAAGAGGTGATGACAGGAGAGACTAAGCAGACCCATGATAAGGAATAAGGCAAGAGGTTCCATGGCATTATTAGCACACGTCTCTGATGCTAGTTTTAAGAGTTTGCAAAGGCTGTCAAAGGCCTGCCGCTGTACTATAATTATATTGAAAGAAACAAGCTCTTTTTGTGAGACAAGAACATCAGGAAAGAAGAAGGGACAGAATGGAGAATGCATCTGAGAAGTGTGCTAAGCCTTCTGTTTGTGTAGTTTTAAAAAGAAAGAGGTCTACCAATGAGAGAGATTGCTTGTATCCCACCTCTAGTATGATAACTTCCATATGGAGGACTCTGTCTGTGCCAAGGGATTGTACTGATCCCCAAGGTGATTCTAGTTACCTTGATGATTTACGCTAGCACGTAAATCAGACTAGCAGGATCTATGTGGGTGGCACACCACAGATTTCTATGCCAGGGAGCTTACATGTGATCTTCAATATGATTGCTTCTGAAAAGATCCCTGTGTCAATCCAGTGAGCTCCAATGCAAATATCCATTGGGCCTCAACAGAGAGGGGAAATGGGGTGGAAATATTTGCCTGAGCTTCTTCTAGCTTATGGTATTCTGGAGGAAAGCAAGGTTAGCCAATATGATCCCTGAAGAGAGGCACTTTTTCAAGGGGGCAAAGATGCATTACAATATTTTGTTATAGGCTCCATTTCTATATTCTAGAAATTCTCTTGGAATTCTCACAGTTTTGGGGAAGAAAGGAACAAATCCCAAGTTATACATACCAAGGTCTGTAAAAATTTTACTGAAATTAACTGTGGGCAACTATTAATATCAAGATGTTGCCAAACTAGAATTTGCAGGATCCCTTGATCCTGCAGGGCATCTTGACTAAGGTTGCTTGAAGATGTTGGTCAGCAATGTCTGAAAGGCCACAAAGTGACCACCGCTATTATAGAAGCTGAATGTTGGTGCAATGGCTTAGTGCGTGTACATATCTAGGCTGCACTTTTATAGATCTTTCTTCAGATGACTTTATTTTATTCATACTTTGGGGTTTCCCCCACAAAATCAGTTGAATGCATTCTCAATCACATTATGTAAATCTAAGTAATAAATGTATAGTGTTTTTACTGTGCTGAGCAAAGCAAATACTTAACCCTCCGCTAGCATAAATTATGAAATAATCTGTTAGAGCTCAATATGCTGATTCAGTCAACCAACCCCACTTTAAAAAAAATGTATAAAATAAAAAAATATTTTAAAACCTTTTAGCAGGAAAGCTGGACTCCTTGTCCTTGGCATTTTCTGATGATATCAACAGTGTCTTCCATACAGCTGTTTTTGCCATCTCATCAGAAATATTTATTACAGATGGGTCATCTCTGGAACAAAATCGGCACGCTCAGAGTTACAATCAAACTGCTGAATGTTATCGTTTAGAAGTGCTTCAAACGAGAAGAAGTGGGTCGATCTGTTTAAGGTATTCATTTACATTACCTGCTAGAACTGTGTGAAACTTTAAGTGGGCAATTTATTTCGAAGGAGGTTCAGCCAAAGCACCCCTCTCAAGTTGAAACTTTCAATCAGCTGAATTGAATTATCTGCCTTCCAATCAGTTTGGAGTGATTCAGTTGCAAACTGAAGATGTAATGGATTTCCCAACTGAGTTAAGAAAGTGGCAGCAGCATTCAATGATCATTTCTCGCCCTATTGGTGCCACCTTTATTCAAGCACCTATTTTCCTGGACCCGCGCCATTTTCCTGGTTAACATGAGGGCTCAGGAAAAGGTGGCTTCTTTCAGGAGTCACCAACAGCAATGTGTGCATACACCTCTGAATTTCCTTTCCCACCTCAGATTTGAATGGCTGTCCCCAGTGCTTTTTTTGTAAAACAAAAAGGTGCCGGAACTCACACATGTCATACAACCTGCCTTGCCTACCCTACAAGGTTCCATCCAAAAAAGGTGCCGGAACTCCGTTCTGAGCGTTCTATGAGAAAAAAAGCCCTGGCTGTGCACCATTAGGAAGAGCTACCCCTCAGTGACAAAGGATCTACTTTTCACATGGCAAAAGCCCCAGCTAGATCCCTGGCATCTCAGAGGCTTCTGGCTGAGAGTCACGCAGAGCCACTATGAGCAATAAGGAAGTAGAAAGAGGCCACCTCTGGAATTAAGGCAGCTTCCTCATTGGGCTAGAAATGATCCAGCCTTACCATATATAGACCAATAGGCAGGCAGGCCCTTTTAAAGGTTGAGCTCCAAATAAGAAGCAAACCAGAAATGAGATGGGAGACATATAATCAATGTCTACTTTTTAATTTTGCACTGGTGTTATCATCGTCATAATCAAAGGAGATGCAAAGGTTTTTCTTCTAGCAGGGAATGAAGGCTGTGGGGTTTTTTCAATAGAAATCACAGAATTTGGGTTGGATCCTGCTAGAATCTAGATAAAGATGGAAAATATCTTTTTATAGCTTTAACAGTGGTTTAACTGGAAAAATGGGATGGGGAAAACAGTTAAATAACATTCACTCTCAATCCAATTATGAAACAACTGCATTGCATCTCTTTTGGTTCTCAAGCAACAAGAGAAGCCAAGATTCAGTTCCTCACTGACAGGGAACACAATTAGTTCTGAGTAGTTTACCTGCAGTGTCCTTCAAGTGGCAACTGGACTGTTCCTTCCTCTTCCATTGCTAACATACTTTGTTCCTCCTAAGACAAAAAAAATGGAGAGGTTGACCAACAAATTATTGCTACCATATTGCAATTTTCAAATCAAATCCCTTTCCCTTAAAAAGAGCATAATTTCTTCACTTCTTTTCCATCCAAATGCTTTTTTTTAAATGTTCTGAGAAAATCAAATGTCATTTCAGTGATATTTCTCATTCATAAATCCTCTTAGAAATCATAGGTGCCAGAAGTTAGGCATTTGCTCTCCCCTGCCAATTTTGATGTACAAATCAGGATTAGTAAGTGAGGAAGGAAAATAAAAAAATATGAAATGAGAGAGAGAGATGAGAGATGATGATGGTGATGATGATATAGATAGATAGACAGACAGATGATATAGACAGACAGATGATATAGAGAGATAGATATAGATAGAAGATACTGTAGATATTTGCAGTACTTCTCTCTTGCTTTGTGTGTAATTTCTATTCATTTCAATAGAATAGCACAATTTCATTTTGGGAACATTCTGTATCTTCTTTCATTTCATGATATTCTTCTTCACCTCTGTCAAGCAGTTCAGCTCAGCCAAACAATACTGATTCCCTTGCCCTGGTTTTGCCCGCTGGCGGAAAGCTTAAACCAATTATGGAGTCCTTGGTTGTTTTCTTGCAGACATTTCATTACCAAATTAAGTAACATCATCAGTCTGCAAGCAAGAAAACAACCAAGCTCGGAGAGCACCAATGACTCTACAATTCAACCTTGAAACTCAGTCATCTGGCATTAGTCTTATACTCTTAAGTGAAGAGAGGGCAATAGCAACTGCACTCAAATAAAATTTAGTACCTTTGCTAGATGTTTCCATTCAAAGAACAGATTTTTTGATGATTTTTAGCCTTTTTTTTCTCAATCTGCTGGACAAGTAGCCAGTAGAGGTATTATTAGCTCAAGGGTCATAATTGATAAAAGAAATACTACAGTGATACTCTCAGTTTGTCAACTATTATTCCCCATGATTTAGAAATGTTACTTCTGTACATGCAACCTAAAATTGCATTTGCCTTTAAAAAAAACAAGTTTATTTATAAACATAGAACTGTGCGGAAAGGCAACACCAGAAAGCGGCATTTAAATATGGTCAAGGTATAAAAATGGCCATACAGATTCGTAACAACAAATCTATTTTTACTCCATGTTCTAAGTACCCCTTTCCAAGTAATGACGACCTGCATATTGTGTGGGCAGAGGGAGAATTTGGAACAAAAAATGGAACAATTGCATTTAAATGACTACATCAACATCAACAATACAAGTTAGTAAGTGTCCCACTTACGTCAATGGGAATTAAATAAAACTAACCGCTAACCCATTATGATGAGGAACTGTTGAGATAACAGGATTTCCTCTTTTTTGGATGTATGTGTGCATCAAATTTAATTTCAATTAGGAATATCACATTAATCCATGACAAAATAAGTGACTGAGAATAAATATTGTTTCCCACCTTGATGCTTAATGGTTACTATTAATGGAAATTTAATATTAGATTGAAGATCAAGCCACAAAATGAAAATCTTGATCCAATCAAATCAGACTTTTAAAAACATCTTGTCAACTTCGTTTCTATCTGTATGGAGAACAGATTTCTATTTTTAAAGCCAGCATAATGGTGCCTTTGCAATTAAATTCCAGAGGCTCCATGTCAAAATTTTTACTTCTAGTTAATTTTGTCATTTCTAAGCTTCACAGCTTCCCAGGATTTTGACAGCTGAACAGGTTTAATAATAGCCTCAAATATTTAGTAATGCCATAACATGTAAAAATAGGGGCTCAAAAAATATAGCAATTGAAAAGAAAAAAATACTTATTGCTTTGCTTTCTGCCACCATTCATATTTCTAAAAAGAAAGCGCAACATAGAAAGCAAATCAGACCAAAAAGAATGCATCTCTGTTCAAGCCAAAGAAATATCTTGTCTACATTTGACACTTCTCATTGCAAGAGACAGAACATATCACTTCAGCTGAACACGGGTGTATGATTCAATTATTTCTCTAAAGAAAAGTTAGGTAAAAGAAATCTAAGAGCACGCAAATACCTATTGATAAATCTTTGTGTTCCTTTTCTAAGCAGCAGAAACCTGGATAAGCATTAGATGGCAGCAAAGAGTTGGAACAATCAAAGAGTCATAGGGATGTTTGCAGCCAAAAAACTCATGCCGACTTTCCTATTTCTTATACGCAAACCTGCACTATTTCAGAGAATTACTGAGCATAGACACTGACATCTTAATGATTCCTAGAAATAACTTAACGTTGGGTGGATTGTATCTGTAATTATTTCATTCAGTACTTCATATTTAAACCAGAACTTTGGCTACTCCATGTGGAAATATACTTCCTATTTGCATGAAAAGTGTACCAAGAGGCTTTATCAGTCATACCGTATTTTCCGGCGTATAAGACGACTGGGCATATAAGATGACCCCCTACTTTTCCTGTTAAATTATAGGGTTTAGGCTAATAACTCAATATTTCACTTCCTGGAACACAATCTGCATATTAACAACTCGTTTAGCATTAGTACCCTTTTTTTATAAGTGCCACGATGTTGCTAAAATAAAAGAGGTAAACTTCGTGACCCTCCCAGCCCGTGCATAAAACAGAAATGAAAAGTCTTAAGCCTTTCTGTTCCCAAATACCAAGGTTTCCCCTGAGTTTTGTGCGGTTAAACAAACAGCATTTGCGTATTAATGTTTCTCCACGAAGCACAAAATTCGCCCAAATTAAGGAAAGTGGGGAGCTAAAGAATCTGGGGCTACGGGGAATGCCTCGTGGGAAACACGAGGACTGTAGCGGCACCCTCAGTTTGCACATTCCGATCCAGAAAGCGCCTGGAACCTCCTCCATTACTTCTAACGGAACGTCTCCACGCCCACGTCCTGCCCGCCTCGCCTTTTAAACCCCGCCTTTTCCCCCGTAACATTTCTCTGCTCCGCCTGCTCTGTGATTGGCCCAGCTTTGCTCCTTCCCTGCCAAAGGTGGGCCTCGCCTTCTTTCCTCTGAGCTCTCTCGCTTGGTGCGCTGCTGCTCTCAGTTCCGCACTCCGTGACCGGGCAAGCAATTCTTCTGGTCGGCGCAGGTCAGGCGGTGCCTCAGCAGGAGCAAAGGTGCTCCCTTCCTATTGTCGAGCGGTGCGCCTCTGGGGACCGCCTGCCCCTCCTCTCATTGGGGACCTGACAGTGAGCATTGGAAGCGCCAGCATGGCCAGTCCTAGAGAGAGCAATGGCAGCGTCTGCAGTAGCCGCCCCAGGAGCTGACGAGAGTTTGCCCTCCATCACCCGTTCGCCGTCGGCCGCTTAACCACGGGTTGCCATCGCCTACCTCCATTCACCCAGCGATCCCGCCGTCCAGCAGAAAAGAGAAAAGACCAGAGAGGTGAATAGTATTTTCCGGCGTATAAGACGACCCCCAACTTTTGAGAAGATTTTCATGGGTTAAAAAGTCGTCTTATACGCCAAAAAATATGGTACTCATGTAAAAAATGACAAACAAATCCCCTCTTAGTGAATTGGCCACCTTTATCTGCACCATTGTGTGTTAATTTGCTGCTTCAAAATATAATTTTAATAAGCTTAGCCAATAATATTGTAGAAGGAACAAAGAGACAAAGACAGAAAAGATATTGTAAGCATACCTCTTTTTCAGCATCTTCAAGTTTTTTTTTCTTGCTCTCAGGCATCAAATCATCCAGCCAGCTTAACTCACGTTTGGTGAAAAAGAAGTCCATGAGTTTTCTGACAAACACCAATGCCAAGACCTAATCCAAATATTTATACTATGGTAAGATTATTGACAGGCACAGATGACACATTTATTCTTAGAAGGAAAAAGTCAAAGTCTACAGTTCTAAAATTGTTTTGCAAAATTCCCTCAAGCATCACCAATAATTTACTGCTATAAGCATGCAAGTAATTTATCTGAGTTACAGTATAGGTCAGTGATGGCGAACCTTTTAGAGACCGAGTGCCCAAACTGCAACCCAAAACCCACTTATGTATCACCGGGTGCTAGGTGGGCGTGGCCCACTGGGTGGACGTCCCCCCCCTCGAGTCAGGGGTGCCAACTCAGCAGCAACAAGGTGGATTGGTGTTGCTCCTGGGGAGGGATGCCTGTGGGGGCCGGGCAAGGTTGGGGGAGATCCAGGGGTCTCTGGTGGGTGGGGCAGTGGGCAGGAGGGCATCTTGCTCAGCTGATGGCTTGAGGGGGAAGGGGGAAGCTACACCCCCTCCCAAATGTTGCCGTCTCACGAAAGCAGGATGAAAACTCCAAAAAGCAACAAGGAAAAAAGTTAAAACAGAAGAGTGTCTCATTACGGTTTTCTTCCCCACTTCCTTGTAGCTGCAGTTTAAATATGTAAAGACCACAAAAGAAAAAACTTGGCTTTCTCTCGTTTTAATTCAGAAGGCAGGAACGGGAGGATTGGGGGGCGGGGGTGTTTGTTTCAAAGGAAGGGAAAGAGTGGGGCTGGGGGAGTGCAGCAAGCCAACAGCGATGGTGCAAGGCTTCTGGCTATGCAGGGGGGCGTTGGGGCTGCGTTCTCTTTAAAAGAGCAAAACAAGGCAAAAAATAAAAATCCCCCCCTCACTCCACCTCCCAAAACACAATAACAGAGCTTTCAATGAAACAAACAGTCTTTGGAGGCCATCTGGGTGGGCTCACTGCCCCTCTGGCTCCCTCCCAGACACTTGCCAGAACCTCTTAATCGCAGAACGTTGGGCAGAGGGGTCCCCCCCTCGAGTCAGGGGTGCCAACTCAGCAGCACCAAGGTGGATTGGCACAGTCTGTCTCACCCTCGTTTCACCGTGTGTGTGTGTGTGTGTGTGTGTGTGTGTGTGTGTGTGTGTCTTCCAACCCAGCCTTGGCCTGCAGGGCGGGTGGCGTCCCCTAAGACCACCCTTCCTCGGGTTGCCAGCATCCTGCTCTCCCCCCCCCTTCCTGGACTGCCATCTGTCAAAAATGGTGCTTGAGCAGTGTGTGTGTGTGTGTGTGTGTGTGTGTGTGTGTGTGTGTGTGTGTGTATCTGGACTAGAAAAATCAGAGATCCCAACCTTTTGGGCACCAGGGCCTGGTTCCACGGAGAAAGGTTTTTCTGTGGACCAGAGGGTGCATCGTTTTGTATGCTGCCTGCATCCCACGGATGGGGCTTTGCTTCTTTGTGCAGACCAGTTGCTGGCATGCTGAGGCCTGGTAACGGTCCAAGGACCAGAGGTTGGGAACCACTGGATTAGATGACCCTTCCAACTCTGTTATTCTAATTCCCCCTCCCATGCCCGTCAGCTGCTGCCAAGGTGGCTCATCTCCTTCCTTTGGGGAGAAAGGTGGCCAGCATGCCCTGGGGACCGGGGGGATTGGGGGGCATGGGGGAGGCTCCTGAGCTCCGCAGCTCTTCCAAGGGGGGAGGAGGAGAGTGGGGTGGGGCTGTGCTGGGATCGGGGCTCCTCAGGCCCTCTGCTACCCACCTGTGCTCTTCTGCCGCAGATGCTGCGGCTCCGCTTGCCTAGCAGGGTGGGGGGCACACTCGCTCATAGGGACATGCATGGGGCTGCTGCCTTGCTTGCTGTGCCACACCGGAGCTGGGCTGGGTGTGGAGCCTCCTCATTGCTTCTTCCCCCATGGACATTGGGAGCACCCAGCCCATCTACCATTCATCCAGGGGCAGCTACTGCCATCTAGCACTCTCCAGCCCGTCGCCGGACAACCAAACATGCCGAGCTCGGGCCTCAGGGGATGGAGGCCAGAGGGGAGCGAGATCTGTGACTGCCCGGCTCCTCCACCTGAGGACACATGCGGGGAGAGGCACCACTGGCTTGGTAAGCTGCAATCCGCACAAAGGAGGAGGGCTGGCTGGAGACGGGCTGGTGGTGGGCGCAGCACTGCCCATGGGGGGAATCTGACCAGCCCCAGCTGGGGGGGGCAGAGAGGCTAAGGGAGCCCAAAGAGAGGCAGGCACAGTGCTCAAGGGATAGCTGCTCTCCCCCCCCCCCCCGCGTTCCCACAGAAGGGTTGGCTGGCTTCAGCGTCACCTGGGCAGACCTGGCTGCACATCTGCCAAGCGATGCTGGCAGGCCTGTCCTTCCTTCCTTCCTTCCTTCCTTCCTTCCTTCCTTCCTTCCTTCCTTCCTTCCTTCCTTCCTTCCTTCTTCTCTCTCTCTCCCTTTCTCCAAAGTCCAAACTCATGTCTCCTCCTTCCCCTGCTAGCCTTCTGCAAAGCGCAAATGGACGCCGCGTCCTGCTTGTCTTCTCCAAACTCATGCCCACCATCACTTCCGAAGGCCGTCTGCTCACTCACTCGCTCTCTCACTGCACTCCCGCCAAAACCTGCTCCTTTTATAGGTTCCCGACCAGCTCTTGCAGCTGTTCCTGCGAGAGTGCTGCTGGATTTGGTTTCCCTGCCCTCTGCGGTTCTCACTAGTCAGGTGCACGTGAAGAGGGGGAGGGGAGCGTCCCTCTGGCGTGTGTGCCGACAGAAAGGGCTCTGCATGCCACAGGGTCGCCACCATGGTTATAGGATGAAGTTGGTATGATACGCAAGAGAAAAGTTACCCTTTCACTATGGAAAAGAAGTCAGTAATAATCACATCCATGCTCAAAACGACTACTGTCCCTTAAAGACAAAACTGAATCTTATATGAATGTAGAAATATTGGATTCATACCATCATTGGAAATACAATGGCAGCTTTTGAAACTTTAATAACCCATAGTAACACAAGACAGCTCAGCTGGATTACTGTGAAGAGATGGACTTTTCGAAGGGGAACATGCCTTAGGTAGATGAAGTCTGGCTGGTGTTTGGCAGGCATCCAGAATAACTTGATTCTGTCAAAAAGCTAACAAAGGACAAACTAATTGTTTATATTTTAGAAAAGACATTACTTTAGAGATGTTCAAATGAAATGTCTGGAGAACAAGGCAACTACGGTAACAAAGTCTTTTCCATTGTCTGCCACTGTTATGAATTCACATGATTTCCCCATCTCTGTGATTCTTGATTCCTGAATTAATCTTAGTTTTGTCTCTTAATTCAGAAACTTTTTAGAAGTACTAGTATATCTGAGAATGTCTTTACCAGAGTAAGATTGAAATAATTCAATAATAATCCACCTGTGATCTGCATTTGAATTCCATTCTTTCAATACACACCTGAATTTTTAAATAACAAATAAAACCTACATAAAACAGCCCTCCTACAAACCGTTTCCTCCCAGATGTGCAAAAATTAAGCTACCATCATTCTTCAGCTAACAAGGCCTTTGACCCTTCACTGTGGATAACGGAAAGTTCAAATCCAATATATCCAAAGCGCCCTAAATTGGGGAAAACTGTTGAAATCCATGAGTACAACAGGTGTAGCAAAATAATCAGTGGTGGGATTCAGCCAGTTCGCACCAGTTTGGAAGAACCGGTAGCTAATTTTTTGTTGCCCAGGCCCGGAATGGACTTCTGGAAGTGGCATCCACACAGAGAACTGGTTGTTCACATATTTGAATCCCACCACTGAAAATAATTTGGCGGCAGCCATTCCAGCCACTTCCAAAACTCAAGGATGGAGCAGAGAGAATTTTTTTTCCTCACTGACTGTTGAAGATTGACTTTTTTGCCTGAGGGAGAGGAAGTGGCCATTTTTAAACCTGTTCTCTCCTCTTCCTCTTCTGAGCACACACACAAAAACACACACAATTTACTGTAAAAATATTCTAGAATGAAATATAATGGGATTTATCATAGTAAATCTTTTTTTTTACTGAAATTTCATTTTATACATTAAGTGGTGCTTTCTGTTGTCAATATATAAATCTTGTCTCTTCACTTACAGTCTCCATTTTAAATACCAATAAGGGGTTGTTGTTTTTTCTCCAGATAGTCACTTTCCATGGTGCCTTTCCCTTGACCCCACTTACTATACAGTTAGTCCTCAACTTACAACAGTTCATTTAGTGACCATTTGAAGTTACAACGGCACTGAAAAAAGTGATTTATGACCGTTTTTCACAGTTACAACCGTCGCAGCATCCCCCATGGTCACGTGATCAAAATTTGGACACTTGGCAACTGACTCATGTTTATGATGGTTGCAGTGTCCCAGGGTCATGTGATCACCTTTTATGACCTTCTGGCAAGCAGAGTCAGTGAGGAAGCCAGATTCATTTAACAACCACTAGCTTAACAACCGCAGTGATTCACTTAACTGTGGCAAGAAAGGTCATAAAATGGGGCAAAACTCACTTAACAAATGTCTCGCTTAGCAACAGAAATTTTGGGCTCAATTGTGGTCATAAATCGAGGACTACCTGTATTAGCATTAATAAAAAAGCAAAAGGAGTCTTGGCCTCTCTGAAAGAATCCAATAAACAGGGAATTGTGACAACCCAACATCTCACAATGGATGCTGGGTTAAAGGTGCTGTTTGTTAATGCTGGATAGTTCCTAAATTCCAGAGCCATACATCGGTTGATAAAGAGTAGATAAGGTAGCTGAAATGACCTTATACATCCTTACCAGCTATTGTGTCTCTAAGTTTCCCAAGCAGTGATACCCATGGTGATAAGGGGTGGGAAAGGAAACAGGATCATAGGCCCAGTAATATGTCAGATGCAAGCTATAATTCTGGCAGTCTAGAGATGTGACTCAGAGTTTTGCTACCAATGCTGAAGTCTAATCACCTCTTTTTATGTAGGTTGCGCTTTTTTCACATTTGTGTCCAATTTAATAATGCATAGCAAGCAATAATAACTTGGTTGTGTTGACCAGGGCAACAAAAAGGACAGGAACATAAATATTTCACATCCTCCACTTTACCTGAATTCCTTTGAGAGAAGAGGCACCCATGTAAAGAAATACACCATAAAGTACTGGCATGGGAATAAACTGCAAAGAGTAGAAGGAAAATATATATCGTCTCAGTAAATTGGTAGCGACAGGAGACATGAAAAAATGAACAACCTGGGCAATTTATTTATTTATACTGTACTTTTCTATTGAGATCTCACAGAAGAGCAGACAAAAGGTGACACTGTCTATCTTTATAGATGATGTTTCACTGCTGTAACTTCAGCTTGCAGGGTTCATATGCTGAACTATATTGTATTGGATTTTGGCTTAAGTTACTGCGTGAAATTGTGGATTACAATTTGTGAGTTTAGCAGGTCACTATAAGTTGCTCAATAAACCACAGTTAAAATACTATGTGAGCCCAGCCACTGGAGTTGGGCAGCTTATAAATGTAAATACATACATACATACATACATACATACATACATACATACATACATACATACATTCATACATTATATACATAAAATGTTTTTCCAAAATGTTTGACTTCATCTTGCTTCAAATTCAGCTTTGTTCACAGAAGAAAAAGTTTCTCTTGAAATTCTATCGTGCCCAACAGGGTCTTTCAACTCAAATAGAATAGATTTTTTAAAATGAGCTGGGGGGTCAGATGTTCAAAGAGGGGGGAAAAAGCTTATCTTAACAATCCTCTGAATTTGGCCATATCTTTTGTGAATGTATTAAATGAAATGCCAATTTATTACATCATTATTGAAATGTTAAATATTCTATATGGCACAGGGAACTTGAGTTAACCATTACTAGAATTATTCAAATTATTACTGAATGGGTATTACTCATATTGAATTAGTATTATAAAGACATGATGATATCTTTCTAGTCAAATATTTAATCTATGGAGCTCAGGTCTATCTGGATGGACAGCAGTTCTCCAAGATCTCATCCAGCTATTTTTCTAATACTTTGCAACCTAAAATCCTTTGTTTAAAATGGAAATACCCAGCATTTGCACCCACGGACTTCCAGATCCAAAACATATGCTTTATTGTGAAATGGGAAAAAAGTGTATAACAAAAGTATCATTTGTTTGTTTTAAAATAAGAACCCATGTGTTCCAAACTGACATCAGATGTATGTAAAGTGCAATTCACTTTTAGTTTGGTTTTACGAAGTGTATACTTACTTTAAGCACTCTGGTTAAAAAAACTGAGCAGCCCATAAGGATAAATATCATGAGCCCAGTGACCCGTTGCTCGCGAATGCCAAGAAATTTGGGCTGCTCTCCTGGAGCTGAACATTCAGATTCCAACTTTAAGCTGTTCACATGAGAGATGGACAGAACAGTGGCAGCCACAAACCAAGGCAGGCCCATGATTGAACACACGCCAAGCATGAGGGCCACCATCAGCAAGTCCAAGTGATAGCCACAGCCTTTCTGTTAAAACAGAGGAGACAATGGACAAAGCTAGAAGGATAGGAGGCAACATCTACTTAAGACAGAATATGAACCAACAGTTGCACCTAATAAATGTTTATATGCCAGTAAGTGAAAAGTACAGGAAATTGTATTAAAGTTTCTCCTACAGTATTTTTTTCTCTTATAGTGTATCAACTTTTCTCAATCTAATATCTTCTGTTCTAGATGGGATTCTGAGAGCTATAGTCCAATACATCTGGAAGGCATCAGATGGAAAGGATTCATAGTCATACATAAGAGAAGATGTATCTTCCGTTCCTTCTATGTATTATTTGTCCAGGTGAGAAACCACAGCCCAATGCTTGATAGATTGTACTATTTCAAGGGATGTTATTTTATTCCCATTTCTCCTAACCTAATAACTTTAGATTGAAACCTTCAACTCTCTAGATGCTAGCCAAGTTAGGCTATTGATGACAGAAATTGTAACCCAAATGATCCAGGAGACATTAATTTTGATAAGATTGTTTTACAGAATCACTGCTATTTATTTCTTCATATTCTGGTCTATAATGCAATTCAAAACAATGTCAGAGTCCACTAAGTGTGTTGGAACTAATTTCAAATTACATCTTCATGCCTGATGTATAGACCTTTTGCATAAATGCTCCACTAGATAATATTTATGAAATAGCATCTATGCTGGAGCAGGTTTGCCTACTCATGCTAACAAAAAAAAATCATCACCATTTCTGACATGCATTAACCCTCTTTTGCATCAAGAAATATGTTCTCCTCTCTACCGATAATCTGTAGTGAAAGATACAAAATACTTGCTTTTAAATGCTGTCAAGTAAATAATTTACATTTAAAAATATGCAGGAAGCCTGGAATTCTAAAGTAAAAGGTTAAAATAATTCCGTGGAGTTACTTTCTTACCTTTAGCTTATGTTCTTTTCTGTTGATAATAACAGCTGTAATTTGTTGGTCCATAAATATCAGAATAGTACAAAGAAGAGCTGGAATTAGAGCAGCTAGGACAGTCCACCAAGGATTGGGACCCAAGGGTGAGACAATCCAGCCACGGTCATCCCTGGTAGGCTAAAAGAATTCAAGCACATTCAGACGGTTGAAACTTATTAAATCAAAACATCATTTGCCCTTGAAAAAAGGGCAAAATGTGCTATATGTTATAAAGCCAATATGTTTTACATTAGGTTCACACCATTTTAATAGCACTGGTAATGGTTCAGAATTTTTTTAAAAATAATCCCTGCAAATTTCAAATGGGCACAGTGCTTGTTCTTAAAATATAAAAACAGTGTTAAGGCAGGGGTCTCCAACCCCTGGTCCGTGGACCAGTACTGGGCCGCGGCATGCCAGCAACCGGTCCGCACAAACAAGCAAAGCCCCATTTGCAGGAAGCAGGCAGCACACAAAACCACGCCCCCTCCCGTCCACGGAAAAACCTCTCTCCACGGAACCGGTCCCTGGTGCCCTAAAGGTTGGGGACCTCTGTGTTAAAGAACATATTTTAAAAAATTCTATGCAGGATTCTGCTGTTAATATTACAAGGTCTTTAGGGATTTAACATGGATACTGGAGCAGAGCAAGGAAGTCCTTACTAAGCTTAGTTAAGAAAAGCAACCTGAGCTTCACTTATCCTTTGAGTTTATTCTTAAATTCCTCCATTAAAAATGTGCTATACAAACTTCGTATTCCTGATTTTACAATCACATTCAGCATGAAATAGCTGTAAGATGCATTGGTTGTAACAAATGCCAGATTTTTGTGAGGTCTAGCATAACTTGATAAGCAATTACCTTAAAAACATTTGGAACCTGAAGTTTTGGTGATGGGATCCCGAGGAAATAGTCAACTACCACCATAGATAGGATGGTGAGAAAGACGGCAAAGTCACTTATCACAGACCGTACCTGTAAATATTAAGCCAATCATCACTAAGAATGCAAAGAGCTTTCATAGATGAACAGGAAGAAAAAGCAATACCAGGAGGGTTGTTTCAGATTTCAACAACCTTACAGAGTAAGTGCTTCAAACTACCTGTGAGCACAGCACCTTTGTTGTTCTTTAAAGTCTTCTTTGTGAACCTAAAAAATGTGCAGCTGCTTTGACAATTCCTCAACACAGACAAGCAACACACACATACACACACACACACACACACACAAACACACACACATTATCTGACTAGAGGCAGCAGTTTGGGAAGGCTGGTTAAAGACCCTCTGAAATACTTGAAGATTGAATTGTGAGAAAGCAGCAGCAGTAGATTTGGTATAATGCTGGCTACAAAGCAATCCGTAACTCTACAAGCCATAAGAAAGTTAGCAGAAGGAATGTCAGACCATTAACACTTTATCCAAAGTTTTAAATAATAAAATTTGCAATAAAAATAAATAAATAAATAAACTGGAACCTTCTTTCCTAAAAAAAAAAAGAAAAAAAAGAAAGAAAGTTAGCACTAAACCACAGGATGCAGAAGCATTTGAGTTTTGGCTTCAGGTACTAATATGCTTAAAGCTGCCTTGTTGTATTAAGAGATGTTATCCCTAAGGAGGACCTGACACTTAAAGCATGCTACATACAGGTACCCCTTGACTTATGATGGACTCTCCAGGCGTACTTGCAACCAGTAACGCAGTTCTAATGACCTCTGCCCCATGCGGCTATGTAACTGCATTTTGGGTACTCAGAAACTGGCCTGTATTTACAACTGTTTGCAACATCCCATGTTCACACATGACCGTGTTTTACATTTTTGCCAAAAACTGACATTTACTTTTTGTTTCAGCAAAACCCGCTGTTGTGATTCAGGGTCAGCCTGTGGGTTCGGCAGTTGGGTCGGATGACTCAGATGAGGGGGAGGAGGGGGGTGTTGAAGAACTTGCTGATGATGGCTTTGAGGCTCCGCAGAGCCCCCAGCCAGGCCCCTCCTACCTGGTGGAGACCCAGCTGTGTGAGCCTGACTGTGGATGAAGATGACCCACAGCTGGCCCTGTTCAAGGACGCCCGACGCAGGAGGCAGTCAAGTAGGAGCAAGCAGAGGAAGGCTGTGGGACTTCTCGGAAGGAGGCAAAGAGAGGCCACGCCCTGAACTCTTTATAAAGGGAATGTTTGGGGGAGGGCTGGTTTGCTGAAAGCAACCGCTCCGATAGTGTTTCAAAGCTCCGGTATCTTGTTTCATGTTTTGTTTGTGTAATAAATTTGGCAGACGTATTCCAGCCTTTTGCCGTCTGTAAAGGGGTTGCCTTTTCTGCAAGGCCGGTAGCAGGCTGGTACAGAACACCCGCTCATAGCGAACAACTGATTTGTCTAATGACCACAGCATTGGATCAACAACAGGAAAGCTGAGTAATTGGCATGACTGGGGAATGTTGCAAAGTTGAAGGCTATCTGTACATTTTCATTTTAAAATTCCTGCATTTGATTTATTTATTTTGCCGAAAGTTAATCCCTGCCCAGTATGGGGAAAACAAAGAAAGGTTAAAACATACTTTCTCTCCTCTCCATTGCTATTCTCAGATATCAATGCCCCAATGGTATTAAAAAGTAAAGGTAAAGGTTCCCCCGCACATGCGTGCTAGTCGTTTCCGACTCTAGGGGCCGGTGCTCATCTCCGTTTCAATGCCGAAGAGCCAGCGTTTGTCCGAGGACTTCTCCATGGTCATGTGGCCGGCATGACTAGACGCCAAAGGCGCACGGAACGCTGTTACCTTCCCACCGTAGTGGTCCCTATTTTTCTACTTGCATTTTTACATGCTTTAGAACTGCTAGGTTGGCAGAAGCTGGGACGAGTAACAGGCGCTCACTCTGTTACGCGGCACTCGGAATTCGACCCGCCAAACTGCCGACCTTCTGATCGACAAGATGCTGCCCTGCCGAACCAAGATGATACTAATAACAATTGAGTTAGAGGTAACTGTATCCGGCATCGTGTGCTTGCAATATTTCTTTCATGATTTGATTACAAAAAAAATTAAATTACCTTGGTTGGGAAATAACGACTAGTCTTGAACTGCTTCAGTGTGGATGACAGTATGACTGTAGAAAAGAATAAGATGACTGACCAGAAGAGGACATCTGGAACATAAGGCCCATGATCACGACAGGCTTCTCCAATGAACATTCCTTTCCAGTTCTTACATTCCTGGCAGAGAAAGCAAAGGCATTGTTTCTGTTTGCAAACTGATGGCATGCTGAGGTGGGGGACTATGGCGCCTTTATGACTTGTGGACTTCAACTCCCAGAATTTCTAAGCCAGCATAGCTTAGAATTCTGGGAGTTGAAATCCACAAGTCATAAAAGAGCCATAGTTCCCAACCCTTTATAAAGAAACCAAAGATGGGACTTTACACTCCATGATATTTCACTGTCATGGTCTAAAACCTAACATTGAAGTCTATTGTAGACTTTTTTTAAAAAAAAAACTACCCATCAGTTTATATTGTACATTTAAATATCTTACATGTTTGAAAATATATATGTATATTATATACAGAAACTCTAATCTAGGAGTTTAGAACTGGCTCTGGACTTATATTGATAGTGCAATTGTTGGCAGATTAATTCTGCTGCTAAAGAAGTTAGGAAAAATGTTTACGCCTTTTTATCCCTGCTGTCTGGAAACATTGGAGGAACATACATAATCATCAGCGCACTGATGATGTTCCCTAGTTTGGTAAGGAAACGTCTGCAAGAAAACTCAGAGAACACCAAGGACCCCACAGATTAAATAGCATCATTTTCCCTTGCTAATTCCGATTGGCAAGCGCTGAAAGGGATTGTTTTTCACCCTTCGCAATACAGAGCCCAGAAGAAAAGGTGACTTGCAATGGCAGATGCTAAGTGAGGTCATGTGTCCTCTTCCAATTTGCTGGTGCTTTCCCAGCAATTCTGAACCAACAGCTTGGACCAACTTAAGCACTTGCTTCCTGGAATCCTAAAGCTAAATTTAACAGCCAGAAATTAGAGGCATCGTTATATCTTTCCTCATTAGCTTTCCCTTTTTTTCTCTCTTCTTTGAGCCTCATATTCTGGCTCAATTAAAGCACACACAGAACTAGTCAAGATGTTAAATCGGCTTCAGACAGTTATTTCAAAACAACTAATCTGACTTAAAGCCATAATAGATTAGCTATGGTTAAATGTAACTAGTGGGAGATAGTGAGGAACAGAGAGGTTCAGACCTGGTTGATATCACGTTTCATACCAGCCAGTGACTGTAGTCGCATGAGGAATATTACTGGAAGGTTCTGAGGTCTATTCTAATCTGGCACTTCCCCTCAATTTGTTAGCAATCATTATTTTACATTTTTGGTAGCTATGTTTTTGTTCATTTTGTTTTGCTAATGCAGTACTTAGAAGAAATTATCTAAGTTTTAATAACTAACTTAAGGCAGGATAAAGTGCACATTTAAAAATCTCAAAACCATTTTCTCTGGATCAGTGCCAAGTAACTGGTTTGTAAAGACATCTTCTGTGATGGAAAACATCAGATGACTATACAAACATTTAAATAATTTCTGGTAGCTTTTACTAGATAGGTCTTTCTGTTGCCACAAGGGGGCGATAGACTCCACACAACCACATTAGGATAAAACTTGTCTGCTGAAATATTTGAATGCTCATTCAAAAAGGTACACATTCCCAAGCTTTTCATGGTGCATTTCCCCTCCTTCTATGTGCAGAAACATTTTGTACAGGTAGTCTTCAATCTACGATCACAATTGGGCCCAAAAAGTGAATCTCGCTTTCCCACTGGAGCTGATAGTTGTTAAACGCATCTGGCTTTCCCATTGACTTTGCTTGTCAGAAGGTCACAAAAGGTGATCACATGACCTTGGGACATAGCAGCAGTCATAAATACGAACCAGTTGCCAAGCATCTGAATTTTGATCACGTGACCATGGGGATGCTGCAAAATTCGTAACTGTGAAAAACAGTCCTAAGTCCTTTTTTTTAATACCACTGTAACTTTGAACAGCACTAAGTGAATTGTTATAACTCAGGACTACCTGTACAAACATATCCAGAATCATATTTCCATATCAAGCCCTGCAGCACATAGCATGCATAGTTGTTCACTGTAAATGTTTTAAAAGACCATTTAAATGAGTTCTGTCAGCAAGCTGCACTCTAGTCTATGTGGTTACACTCTTTCCTATGGCTGAACTGACAGATTAATGGAAATTGTCTAGCCCAGGGGTGCCCAAACTGCGGGCCGTGGCCCACTACTGGGCTGTGGCTTGCTGGCCAGCGGGCCGCAGAATACGCTGGCCAGTGCTTGCATGTGTGCGCACACACTCATCCCCACTCGCGCTAGTGCCACTGCCGCTATGCAAACGGGGCGTTGTGTGGTGAAAATGGGGTGCTGTGTGGTGAAAACAGGCACCACGCAGCAAAAACAGGGCGCCGCACGGCAAAAATGGGGCGGTACTAGCAAGTGTCACGCAGGTGCTAGCACCGCCCCAGTTGGATCGCATGTGCTTGTGGCCTCGTTTGTGCGTGCGTGCATGCGCGTGCCTAAAATGCTTCCCCTGCGCTTTCCCTCTGTTCCGCCAACCGAGGAAGGTTGGAGACCTCTGCCCTAGACTAGGTTTTCCCCTGTTAAACAGGGAAGGGAGTGGAGGAAAGAACATTTGGAAAGTGAAGTTTTCTGCAAAAAAAAAGTTAGGATTAAATCAGAGAATTATACACATCAGAAGACAATAAGACTAGTCTTGTCTTCCAAGACATGCATTTTTAGGAAGCCAAATCATTCAGAGGTTAGAATGATCCTTAAATCAATTTTAGCTATTTACCGTAACTAATGATCGTAATTCATCAAAAGAGATGCATTGGAAAGAACATTTAAGAAAAGTCTGTACATAGCCTGTTTTTATCCCTGTGCTTTGTCTAAGGATATTCGCAGACATTTTACAACTCTCCTCTTAGTAAGATTCTCAGGCCACTCAGATTCATCCTATTCTTACTATTTACTGTCTAGCCGGAATGACAAGCACCATCTATTTTGTTTGACTTCTCTTTGTTTATTTATTTCAAAAACAAAACATAATAAGCATTACAAAAGCCATATCCAAAACCAATAATTAACCGCAAATGAAAAGCCAAGATGAAACTCAGAATAGGTCCCACGGTCAGTCATCTGGGAGCCAAAATGTAGTGGAATGGAACAGCTTTAACATTTAGAGAATTGCAACAAGGTGGGGCCTCCACAAATGCTTGGGAAGATTAGTCCAAAAAGTAGGGGCAGTTTATCTTCTACTTTCTTTTCTTCCTGCTTGCTTTTGCTTTTATTCTTGTTTTATCGGTCTTACCAGGTTTCCTGGTTATCAACCATAATAAAGAACATCGTACTGATTCACGTTCATCATGCTGGTAAAAGAAGAGTTCGTGTTTATGACTACCCTGCTACCTTATGGCCTACTGAAAATGCTATATGGATGCCAAGGGATTTTTCTAAACAGAATGAAATGTGGAGCCAAGGGCAAATATCTAAAGCCCCTCCCCCCCACCCCAGCTCAAAAAATAGATGGAAGTCAATTCTCTTCTGAGATCAGAATCTGCTTTTTCAGGGAGTCCAATGAAATACACAAAGCCTCTTTTCCTAGAATAGATCACTACTACCTGTCTTCAGAACTGCTTGCATATCTGGTGCAAAGTGAAGAGGCCTTCTCCTCCTTCCCATCATAGTGAACACTTTTTTTAAAAAAAAAATAGTCATCTTCTTTTCCAGGGTTTGATTTGTTACTTGACTTTAGCATAAATTGTAATTTGTATTTTGAGACTTTTTATGCCTTATGTTTTATTTTTTGCCAATCATCTTGAATACTCAGTTGAATAGCAAGGAGAGAGAATGAATGAATGAATGAATGAATGAATGAATGAATGAATGAATGAATGAATGAATGAATGAATGAAGTAGTTTGCAGACTGGGGAGAACAGCCTGCCGTTAGCCTCTGTATTCGACCCAGATGGGTTCTATATGTACACCTTGAATGCCTTCACGATATGATTTGGTGGCGCACTTACAGTCACAGTAAGATTTGCCCAAGGTATTGCAGATGAGGACACATTTTCTGACTGCCAATATTGTAAGGTAGTATTGCTTGGGTTATCTGGTTCAACACAGCTGCATCTGAAAAACAAATCGATGGCTGATGTTATCTCAATTAGAAATGAATAATTTAATTCACCATTACTTTGTAAATTGTCTGGGGCAATCACATATAAATTAAAGTTGATTAAACAGCCCTTAATGATACCAGACATAATTTTCCCATCCAGCAATGCAGCAATGGAATTGAATTGCTCCTGTATTGACTCTCCCCCTCTTCTCTTAAATGTTACATAGGGTGCTTGTTTTCATAGTATATGTCAACGCTGCCAACATTGGATGTTCCTGCTCTGACAACTGATGAAAATGCAGCCATTTTCTCTTCTCCTTTAACATGCTTTTCTTTATTTTTAGAATTTAGGTGCAGCAGGGTGGGGGTTGGGGGTTGGGATGTAAGCTCAGTAAGCCATAATAATAATATGGGAACTCAAGGACGAGCTGATAACGTTTTGGCGGGCTGAGGAGCTAAGGAGAGAGCCTGTGCTTGAAGCTAATTGGGGAATGTGTTTTATGACAGTTTATTGGGGGTGGGAATTATACTTTGTTATTTTGTATCAGGGGGAAGGGAATTTAGTTTTAGGGTTCAGCTATGTAGTGCTGATACTTTGTTTCCCGAATAAATGTTCTTTAAGGAAGAATTTTGCCTCAAATTTCTTTTGATGGGTTTCATCTATCGGAACCATGACAGTATATTACAAAGTTGCATAGTGATTCATTTGTAAAAGCTCTCTATAAGATCAAACCTCTGCCTCAGCCCATTTTTTTATTATTTATCCTTTATTTTTATCTTTCTTACTCCCCCTCTTATTGGTATTATTATGATGATGATGATTATCATTATTCTGTTGCTTTGCATGTACACTGAGAACTTCTGCACTGGAGACAAATTTCTTCTGTGCCTAATCACACTTGGCCAAATAAAGTATTTCAATTCAATTCAATTTTAGTCATTGCTCCACTTTGAAGGAAGATGATGAATCTCCAAAAATTTTGTTTCTACTAGGTTCTCAAAAGAACAAAATTTTATTCTGTTCAAAAATAAACTTCATTACAGTGTAAATTGAAGGAGGACTGCAGCATTGAGAAGATTCTCTAAAAAACAGGAGAGAATAAATAACTCTGTTGTGAATCATTTTTATAATATTACAGTCCTCATTCACCTATTTTAAAAAGTACACAAATACATGTGCCTTCTTCAGTCAATAACTGTTCTCTGCACTGAGATTATGTTGGAATTCCTAGCTTTGTATGGCTGAAATCCTTTATTTCATTACAATAATTACATTACAATTATTCAGTCTGAATTATTCTCAAGAAAAGGATGCAAAGGAATAATAGCTGGAAAATATTCTGTTCCTATATCTTTTTTATAAATTTCCTATGGTGAAATTAATTGGTTGCTGGATTTGGTAATAATTTACTCTGCTTCAGTAGGGCTTCTTTATGTTACAGAAGCCTGGAAGCTTTGAAAGATCTATTTACAGATTTATGAATCAGCTGGCTCCAATAGTACATACATAAACTCATAACAATAAGGTGCCTAGATGGGCTGAGGCTGCATTGGCTCTCAAAGGTGAAAAGTTTTGGGAGGGATATACTGTAAGGGATATAGGCCACATGATTGGGAAGGTTTTAATGTATTTGAGCAACATGGTGGAACTAAGGTAACATACGACCGACAATCTTTGCTGGCATGGCAAGTTTCTAGCTGTTTTGGAACTTTTGGTGAGACCGTTAAAAGTCATTGGCGCTGTTTGAAATTGTTCTGCCGGCAGCGAGATCTGACTGCTGGCCCAGCGACGGATTCTATTGCAAATCAGGGCTGTTTCCAAAGGAGGCAGAGGAAGAGAAGCCCCGGGTCTTATGGAGTGAAGGAACTGGATGAGGCTGTCGGCAGGCCCAGAGGAAGGGAGACAGGCTTCTGGAGGAGTTGGTGGCAGCGGCAGCGTGTTCCAGGGGCGAAAAGAAGCAAGGCCTCTTTAAGGAAAAGGAGCTTGTTTTTTTGCAGACGTTTCATTACCAAACTAGGTAACATCATCAGTACTGATGATCTTACCTAGTTTGGGTCATGAAACATGCGTTAAGAAAACAAGCAAGCTCAGAGAGCACCAAGGACCCCTCATTTCAACTGAGAGTTATCTATTTACAAAATAGATGTCCTGCTGGGTTATTGAGCTACAAATATTCTCCTTTATTGGGCTCAGCAGATACAGGTACTGTATTTTTCCGTCTATAAGATGCACCCTTGTATAAGACGCTCTGGCACGCGAGTTTCTCCATGCTGATCAGCTGTTCGGCACTCCAGCAAATCCGGAAGTTCAGCTGGCCGACAATCTTGCCCCCTTCTCCCTCTCATTAGTGGCAAGCCCACAGGGGCTTGACACCTGCACCAGGCGGCATGGCAACGCACACAGGCATGCCCTGGGCTGCGGAGGTAACCATTATTTTTCCGTGTATAGGACGCTGCACTTGTATAAGACACGCCTGATTTTTGAACAGGGTGTTTGCAGGAAAAAATAGCGTCTTATACACAGAAAAATGCGGTAGTCCTTATGACCACAACTGAGCCTAAAATTTCTGTTGTTAAACAAGATAGTTGCTAAATAAGTTATGCTCCATTTTACAACCTTTCTTGTCACAGTTGTTAGGTGAATCACTGCAGTTGTAAAATTAGTAAAACAGGAACTAGTAATTTGGCTTCCCCGTTGACTCTGCTTGTCAGATGATAGCAAAATGTGATCACATGGCCCTGGGACACTGCAACCATCATAAATACATGCCAGTTGCCAAACATCCAAAATTTGATCATGGAACCACAGAAATGCTGTAATGATCGTATGTGAAAAATGGTCGTACGTCAACATTACAAGTTGCCCACCAGCTCTAGAACTTGGATCCTCTTGTATTAAGCCTTAATTCATTTTAGATAAAAGAGACCATTAATATATACAGCCCTATGCTGTTTCTTCTGGCTTTCAGCAGGTTATCTCAAGCAGAGAAATTTTTCTATCAGAATATTAATCTTTATTTTATTTTTTAATATCAATCGGGGATTGAACCTGGGCATAAAAAGCCTGTTACTAAGCTTGATGGGGTTGCTAATATCAGTTTTCATGATTGTCATCCAGGGATTTGTGGCAAAGCTAAATGAAAAGGTTATGGATAAACAGGAAAAAGGGATTATAAAATAAGGGATTGGGCTGGAAAACAAAAAAAAAGATCATACAGTGGGGTAATTCTGTTTGCAACTTCAAACTCTGTGAAAGTTTTTATCATGTTTCAGGAACAAAACAAAGATTTTACTTTTGCCATTTAATTTGGAATGATATGCAACTGCACTGTGGAAAATAAAAATAATTTGCCCCCTGCTATGGGAAACAAATAGTATTGAAAAAGAGATTTGGACCAGTTTTATCAAACCATGTGGACATGCATTAATATTCCACTTGGTCATACTGCAATGTACTTATCCTATTTCCCAGCTGCTGTTAAAGCCACACGTCAAAAATGAATTATGAAGCTAAATGAAAGAACTACAGAAGATGCCATGTAGGTTATCCAAGTGTTGAAAAAGCAACTCCAAAGCAACTGTGGATCCAAGGAGGAAGATTATTCTATACAGTACAGTACATTGTCTCCCCCCAAAAAAATGAAGAGACAAATGCTTCTCGGAAAGTAACCATCTAAAGCAGACAATAAGCTACACACACACACACACACACACAAAGAGAGAGAGAGGGAGGGAGAGGGAGAGGGAGAGAGAGAGAGGGGGGGAGAGATGCATACATATAAATGTTATCTTCAGATCTAGAAAGTATTTTTGTTATCTTGGGCAGTTGAAACTAGAAATATGGGCAGTTGATTAAGACAGGTGCCCACCTGTTCAGGCTTTCCAAAAACTCTGTTCCAAACCGAAGAAAGTACCTGTAGCTCATGCTGGAACTGTGGAGTCCTTGGTTGATTGCTTGCAGACGTTTCCTTACCAGACTACTGTAGGTAACATCATCAGTCAGCAAGCAACCAATCAAGTTCAGAAAGTATCAAGGACTCCATTCTGTCCCCTCCTCTCCCGACCACCAGCATTCCACACCCACTGAGCAACCTCAGGAATGCCTGTGCTGTTCTCAATTCTTCCGCCCCCCCCCCCGCCATACACAAAGAATGTCTGTGCATAAGTGCACTTGTATGTGTGAACATACACATTTTCTGACAAAAGCACCAGCCCTTGGAAACTGAATTCTCTATCAGTGTACATGGGCAGGTGCTTAACTACATGTGTACATATGTTAGCATATGGGTGTGCATGTTTATATGTTTGTGCGTGTGCGTGATGTACGGTGTTCTTCTAACTTAGACTGTTTTTGTTGGTTTTCTATTGTTTTATTTAGAGTAAAAAGTTTAAATACGTGCTGCTGTCCATAAGATTTCAGTACCACATTGCTGCTATCCAGGAGAAATGCTCACAGTTGGCTTCTGTCTCCTTCTCTTAAAATAAATTAGCTTTTATCCGTTTTACAGACTTGATGGAAACTATGTCTACATCAATGTTTACACGTAGGCTTGAAAAGGGACTACCATGAAGAAGGAAGGAAGGAAGGAAGGAAGGAAGGAAGGAAGGAAGGAAGGAAGGAAGGAAGGAAGGAAGGAAGGAAGGAAGGAAGGAAGGAAGGAAGGAAGGAAGGAGGAAGGAAGGAAGGAAGGAAGGAAGGAAGGAAGGAAGGAAGGAAGGAAGGAAGGAAGGAAGGAAGGAAGGAAAGAAATGAAACATTGTCTTAGTTGTCATTTGACACCAGTTAACATCCCATACATATAGTCAAGGCTATGGTCTTCCCAGTTGCAATGTATGGCTGTGAAAGTTGGACCATAAGAAAGGCTGAGCGCCAAAGAATTGAGGCCTTTGAACTATGGTGCTGGAGAAGACTCCTGCGAGTTCCTTGGACTTCAAGGCGATCAAACTGGTCAGTCCTAGAGGAGATCAACCCTGACTGCTCTTTAGAAGGCCAGATCCTGAAGCTGAAGCTCAAATACTTTGACCACCTAATGAGAAGGAAGGACTCACTGGAGAAGAGCCTAATGCTAGGAAAGGTTGAGGGCAAGAGAAGAAGGGGACGACAGAGAATGAGGTGGCTGGATGGAGTCACTGAAGCAGTAGGCGTGAGCTTAAATGGACTCCAGAAGATGGTAGAGGACAGGAAGGCCTGGAAGAACATTGTCCATGGGGTCACGATGGGTCGGACACGACTTCGCAACTGACAACAACAACCATCCCATAGTAAAGGCACACAGCTTTCAGGTTCAGATTGAGTGTAGGAGTATTTTATTTTAATGCTTCATGTCCCTTGATGACTGCAAAGTATCAGGATGTCCAGTGAGTGTATGAGGGGTTAGCAGAAGCATGATAGATGGTGTCCAGATTCCTTCCACATCAGTGTGCCTGCTGACCATGTTCATAAGAGATGGTACATTTGGCTTCATTAGGGAAGTGGCTACATATAGAAATAGTTGTGCGCTTATCTGAATCCTCTCTCCAATCAGGCACCATCGATCAAATTTCCCCATCTGGTAAAAGAACATATTCAGGTTCCCTTTTCGCTAATGTTTCGAAGGCATTTAGTCAAATGTGAGTAGAAGCCTCTTTCAGACTCAGTAACTAGTGCCTGAGAAGCTGAACTGGAGTCTACATTTAGAGAGCTGATGGTTGTGAGGCCTACTTGCAAAAACCTTTGTTGCTAAGTCCCCTCATTCATACTTAGTATTCAGAGATAGTTGGAGTTTACAGGTTTTAAATATGACTAAACCCCAAAATAAAACAAACAAACAGATAAGTAATAGCAGCATCCTTTAACTAAAAGAACCAAGCATAGTTATTCATCAGAATGACATGAACTTGGCACCTTAAACAACTTTCACAGTGGGATATTATGCTCCCAATTCTTAAATGTATGCCACGGACAGATTGTCATATGCATACCGCCATGCCAAAGCTCTTTGAAATTATTCAGTATAATCTGTTAATAATCAAGGGACGTCTGGTAAAGAATTAGTTTTTCTTTTTTGTTAGAAAACATCAATTCATCCCTTTTGAAGTACAGAATAGAACTGCCAAAGTAAAGATGAAATTAGTGAATCAATTTTTGAATATTATCTAGAGAAAACTGAAGTCACGGCATATGGGGATGACCTTGGGAGATAGGAAGAAGAGCTACAGACCAGACAATTGGCACATAAAGATGCCTTAACTAACACATAGAAGGGGGGATGGCATGGAAAATATTTCAGAAGGGCCACACCCTAGTAAAAGGAAAGAGGAGAAATGCATTCAGTCTTGCAAGATTCTGTTAATGTAGCCTTACAATGAAAAATAGAGCTTGTACTCTTGGTTGTGCTTCTTTTATGGACTACCTCGCAGGGATAACACATAATTAAAAAAAACTGGCAGCATTTAAAAATGATTTCAAAAAGTTATCCTTTTTAAAAAAAGAGAGATAAAGAGTCACATTTTATTTTGAAAATTTGCCTTCATTTTTCTCCCACCCTGTCAGCACTTAAAGAACACACAGCAAAAAAGGGGCGGGGCTTCTCAGCAGAGGCGGATATCCAACATTTCAATGCGAATATAAGCAGCCATTGCTGTTCTCGAGGATTCCATACCAGTATAAAACTATGGGAGCAAATCATTCAATGACAAAACTTCAGTTGCCAGAAGGAAGCCCACAACCCTGTCAACTTTACTGCTGTGGCCATTGGACCCTAAAAAGAAAATGTGTGTGTGGTTACCAAAATGCCACCTGGCCCTGTGGTAGGCGCTTATAACACTGCAGTCTAAAAACCCTTTTAATAACAAAAGGGAAATGTAGCATATACGTTTTATAGATTTATTTGTAGATTGTTGTTGTTGTTGTTAGCTGTGAAGTCGTGTCCGACCCATCGCGACCCTATGGACAATGTTCCTCCAGGCCTTCCTGTCCTCTACCATCTTCTGGAATCCATTTAAGCCCATGCCCACTGCTTCAGTGACTCCATCCAGCCACCTCATTCTCTGTCGTCCCCTTCTTCTATTGCCCTCAATCTTTCCCAGCATTAGGCTCTTCTCCAGTGAGTCCTTCCTTCTCATTAGGTGGCCAAAGTATTTGAGTTTTAGCTTCAGGATCTGGCCTTCTAAAGAGCAGTCAGGGTTGATCTTCTCTAGGACTGACCGGTTTGATCGCCTTGCAGTCCAAGGGACTCGCAGGAGTCTTCTCCAGCACCACAGTTCAAAGGCCTCAATTCTTTGGCGCTCAGCCTTTTTTATGGTCCAACTTTCACTGCCATACATTGCAGCTGGGAAGACCACAGCCTTGACTATACACACTTTTGTTGACAGGGTGATATCTCTGCTTTTTAGTGTGCTATCTAGATTTGCCATGGCGTTCCTCCCAAGGAGCAAGCGTCTTTTAATTTCTTGGCTACAGTCCCCATCTGCAGTGATCTTGGAGCCCAGGAAAATAAAATCTGTCACTACCTCCATTCCTTCCCCATCTATTTGCCAGGAATTGAGAGGGCCGGATGCCATGATCTTGGTTTTCTTAATGTTAAGTTTCAACCCAGGTTTTGCACTCTCCTTCTTCACCCGCAACAAGAGGCTCTTTAGTTCTTCTTCACTTTCTGCCATTAGAGTGGTATCATCTGCATATCTTAGGTTGTTGATATTTCTTCTGGCAATCTTAATTCCAACTTTTGATTCATCTAGCCCTGCCTTTCTCATGATGTGCTCTGCATATAAGTTAAATAGGCAGGGCGACAGTATACAGCCTTGCCGGACTCCTTTCCCAATTTTGAACCAATCCGTGGTTCCGTGTCCAGTTCTCACTGTTGTTTCTTGGCCCACATATAGGTTCCTCAAGAGACAAATAAGATGGTCTGGTACGCCCATCTCTTTAAGAACTTGCCACAGTTTGTTATGATCCACACAATCAAAGGCTTTAGCATAGTCAATGAAGCAGAAGTAGATGTTTTTCTGGAACTCTCTAGCTTTCTCCATGATCCAGCGTATGTTGGCAATTTAATCTCTAGTTCCTCTGTCTCTTCGAAATCCTGCCTGTACTTCTGGTAGTTCTCGATCCACATACTGCCAAAGTCTAGCTTGTAGGATTTTAAGCATAACTTTACTATCATGTGAAATGAGTGCAATGGTGCAATAGTTTGAACATTCTTTGGCACTGCCTTTCTTTGGAATTGGAATGTAAACTGATCTTTTCCAATCCTGTGGCCACTGTTGAGTTTTCCAAATTTGCTGGCAAATTGAGTGTAGCACTTTTACTGCATCGTCTTTTAAGATTTTGAATAGCTCAGCTGGAATACTGTCACCTCCACTAGCTTTGTTGTTGCTCAGCTTTTCTAAGGCCCACTTCACTTCACATTCTAGGATGTCTGGCTCAAGGTCAGTGACCACCTCATTGTGATTATCAGGGATGTTAAGCTCATTCTTGTATAGTTCTTCTGTGTAATTTTGCCACCTCTTCTTAATCTCTTCTGCCTCTGTTAGGTCCCTGCCATTTTGGTCTTTTATCATGCCCATTTTTGCATTAAACGTTCCCTTCATCTCACCAATTTTCTTGAAAAGATCTCTGGTCCTCCCTATTCTATTGTTTTCTTCTATTTCTTTGCACTGTTCATTTAAGAAGGCATTCTTATCTCTTCTAGCTATTCTCTGGAATTCTGCATTCAATTGGGCGTATCTTTCTTTTTCTCCCTTGCCTTTCACTTCCCTCCTTTCCTCAGCTATTTGCAAAGCTTCCTCAGACAGCCATTTTGCTTTCTTGCATTTCTTTTTCTTTGGGATGGTTTTGGTTGCTACCTCTTGTACAATGTTGCGAACCTCTGTCCATAGTTCTTCAGGCACTCTGTCTATCAGATCTAATTCCTTAAATCTATTTGTCACCTCTACTGTATATTCAACAGGGATATGATTTAATTCATACCTGAGTGGCCTAGTGCTTTTCCTTACTTTCTTCAGTTTAAGCCTAAACTTTGCAATGAGAAGCTCATGGTCTGAGCCACAGTCAGCTCCTGGTCTTGTTTTTACTGACTGTATAGAGCTTCTCCATCTTTGGCTGCAGAGCATATAGTCAATCTGATTTCTGTGTTGACCATCTGGTGATGTCCATGTGTAGAGCCATCTCTTGGGTTGTTGGAAAAGAGTTTTTGCTATGACCATCGTATTCTCTTGACAAAATTCTATCAGCCTGTGCCCTGCTTCATTTTGTACTCCAAGGCCAAACTTGCCTGTTATTCCAGTTATCTTTTGGCTTCCTACTTTAGCATTTCAATCCCCCATGATGATAAGGACATCATTTTTTGGTGTTAGTTCTATAAGGTGCTGTAGGGCTTCATAGAACTGGTCAATTTCATCCTCTTCAGCACTGGTGGTTGAGGTATAGACTTGGACTACTGTAATATTGAATGGTTTGCCTTGGATTCGAACTGAGATCATTCTGTCATTTTGAGGGTTGTATCCCAGTATTGCTTTTCCTACTCTTTTATTGACTATGAAGGCTACTCCATTTCTTCTGAGGGATTCTTGCCCGCAGTAGTATACCTGATGGTCATCTGAATTAAATTCACCCATTCCTGTCCATTTTAGTTTACTGATACCTAAGATGTCGATGTTCAGTCTTGTCATCTCTTGTTTGACCACGTCCAGCTTGCCTTGATTCATGGATCTTACATTCCAGGTTCCTATGGAGAAAAAATCTTTACAGCATCGGACTTTCCTTTCACCACCAGACACATCCACAGCTGAGCGTCCTTTCGGCTTTGGCCCAGTTGCTTCATTCTTTCTGATGCTACTAGTACTAGCCCTCTGCTCTTCCCCAGTAGCATATTGGACACCTTCCGACCTGAGGGGCTCATCTTCCAGCGTCATATCGTTTTGCCTTTTGGTACTGTCTATAGGGTTTTCATGGCAAAGATACTGGAGTGGGTTGCCATTTCCTTCTCCAGTGGATCACGTTTTGTCAGAACTCTCTGCTATGACCTTTCGGTCTTGGGTGGCCCTGCACAGCATAGCTCATAGCTTCATTGAATTACACAAGCCCCTTCACCACGACAAGGCAGTAATCCATGAAGGGGTATTTGTAGATAAGTATCTATAAAAGGTAAAGGTAAAGGTTCCCCCGCACATGCGTGCTAGTCGTTTCCGACTCTAGGGGCCGGTGCTCATCTCCGTTTCAAAGCCGAAGAGCCAGTGCTTCTCCAGGGACGTCTCCGTGGTCATGTGGCCGGCATGACTAGACACCAAAGGCGCATGGAACGCTGTAACCTTCCCACCGTAGTGGTCCCTATTTTTCTACTTGCATTTTTACGTGCTTTCGAACTGCTAGGTTGGCAGAAGCTGGGACGAGTAACAGGCGCTCACTCTGTTACGCGGCACTCAGGATTCGACCCGCCAAACTGTTGACCTTCTGATCGACAAGCTCAGCGTCCTAACCCACTAAGCCACCGCCTCCCTTCCAAGTATCTATAGTATAATCCATTATGAGGTAAATGCAAAGATATCATTCAACATTCAAGGAAGGCCTATTTTTATACCCGGTAATAAAGTATCACACAGAAATACACACAGACACAAATACACACAGACACACACAAGGCATTCTTGTACTAAGGACAGATTTTACACAACTATTCACACAAGCCAAAGGACTATTACAGAGGGGTATAAACTCCATATATACCCTTTAATTCATTTTCCCACAAGAACCTCTATATAAATATACTTATTTTCTATACATGTCCACTGAGAAATGAAAAATTATTGATATTCATTGGACTGACTTTTAATAAGTACTCAGAAAGTTGCAACCATATGATTAGATATTCAGCTTTGGAAAATATATGATGCCTTTTTATTCATCAGCTACCCATCAGTAAAGTGATATTTTGGCCAATTACAAAGTCCATATATAATATGTTTGGGGAGGTTGGGGGTTATTTCGAATGTGAGAGAGCTTTTAAATATGTATGGAGCTAAAGAAGTGGAACAAGACAAAATGAGCAGGTGTGTATATTTACTAATGATATTGGCTAGCAAAACAAAAAACAAAAAACCACCAGACAATTTCATTTGTTATCCCTGACAAGTAAGAGACTGATAAAGATTTAAAACTGAAGAGATCTTTCAGAATTTATTACTGTGCCAACTCATAAGCAGACTCATACATCATTTACAATTGCCCTGAAAATACCTATGTTGATTTCCTTAGAAATACTTAACCATATAATTAACTATTCTAGAAAGAATTTCAGGATAAGGACCTACAGCAGGGGTGTCAAACTCAATTTCATTGAGGGCCGGATCAGCATTGCGGTTACCCTCAGGGGGCCAGGTGGATATGGCCAGGGTGGGCGTGGCTAGAGTGCATATGGCCTACTGGGTGGGCGTGGCCAGCTCTACATCGTTCGCATCAAGGGTGCCTATGGGGGCCTGGGCAGGAGTGGGACAGATCTGAGGGTCTCTGGCAGAAGGAGGGTCTCTGGGCCAGGGCCAAGGCAGTGGGGGCCGTTCCCTCACTGTTTCCAGGATGGCTTCGTGGGCCGCATGAAACCTCTTCGCGGGCCGGATCCGGCCCCCGGGCCTTGTGTTTGACATGTCTGACCTACAGTATACGAAAAACAAAGGATTGAACAGCTTTCAGAACACTGAGGCAAACTTCACTACAAAATTGTGGATAAGCATATTAGCAAATTAACCACTGGATCCCATCCATCATCTTGATGCTCCCTCACTAATCCCATTCTCATTGTCCACTTCGCCATCTTCTCTTTCACCAAAGTGGAATAGCCTCTACTAGATGCTTTGAATTTCAGCTCCTATCAAGTTTATCCAGCACAGTCAATGTGAAGGAACTATGGGAGTTGTAGTTCAGTAACTTTCTGCCTCTGTTATGGCTCAGCTCCTTTCATCCCTTCATTCCTTCATCCCAATTCAATGGGATTCTGACAGTAGGAACATTTTCATTCTCTACCAGTTGCATCTGAATGCAAGTTATTTTAAATGGTAGCACGCGCAACCTTTCCCGCCACAGATAATTACAATCACACCTCGATATGCCACCAACATTTATAAGATACAATACAATAAGATACAATAGTGGGCTGCAGTTGTGAAATTCTAGCATAAAAGTAAAACAGCCAGCCTTTCCTTGGCACCAAACCCAAGCAGTGTTATAGTTGAGGAAACAGTATTCCAAAGCTGTAGAGAGGAAGATGACATTGACAGAAATAGATGAGCTCTGTCACCAAGATGATAAGGGGAAAATCATATATTAAGCCCACAAAATAGCTTTCACAAATGGTTCAAAAGAAACCTCATTAATTCACAAGTGTATAAGAAAGGGAAGGAGATAGAGCATAGCGTAATTAGACTTGAAAGGTCATATTATTACATCCAATAATAGTAGCTTTGGCCTTCCTAAGGAGTTCGTTTCTTAGCCTGGTCTACCTAGTCAGGCTGATAGAAACCATGACAAAGAAGGTCCACTAGTGCATTCTCTTCACAATGCCCCTTTTCCTAGCTAGGGTGCTGAGGGCACTCTATCCTAAATATTTTTATGTATTGGAGAAGGCCCCCTTTCAAGTACCAAGGGCCTCTGAAATGTTATTACTAAAATCTTAAAAATCCAACCACTAGCAAACACATAGGCAGCCTGGACAGCTCCTATAAAGGTATCTACAAGTTATTCAGGCAATACTTCACAGCATTCTACACTAACTGCAGGGTCCACATTATTTTCAGAGAAAACCCATGGAAAGGACACAACACAGTTTAACTACAAACTAGATTTTTAGCATTAAGTCTAAGATATACAGTAGACTAAGTTAGCATAAACTTAGTTCTACCAAATGAGCTGGCTAGATGTTCATTTAATTCAAAGATAACTGAGTAAAATTAATTTAGGGTTAGATGAACATTTTAATTGATTCAGAATGGTTTTGCTGAAGGGCTTATGTTGCAGAGTATCTGAGTTGCCGAAAGTTTGTGGCTATCAAGAGGCAGCATAGTAGCTCTTAACTGAAAAGGAGAATTTTGGCCTGCACACAGACATTTCTTTTTAAAAAATAAAATAAAACCAGCCCTATCCTATCTATTAGTTACTACTTTAAAGCTTACATTTGTGGGAACGGCCAGAATTTGGTCTCTCAAGAATTTGGTTTCTCACCCTTCAGCCTTTCCAGACCCCCCTAATGGGCCTCCCTGTTGGTTTCAGTGAGAGCACACTCTCCTGGCTCACAGGGGGGCTGGCATGTGGGAGGTTTGGGAAACGCTGTGATAAAGCCTTCACATACATCTTATGGTACCTTGTTTTTGTGTGATCTCATAGGCACCTGAGTAATCCAATTATTTCTATGTATCCTACGTTGTATGAGATTGATGTAGTTTTTGTAATGTTGGAGGTGAATAAAAGTTCAGCGGGCAGTGCTCACGGGAGTTCTTTTTCGGAGACGAGGCTGCCTGGCTGGTTCAGGACAACTCTATCGACCCGGGTCCCCGGATTTCCTTTTCCCTTCATATATTCATGAAATAAATTTTCTTTTGGAAAACATCAGTTTACCCTTCTTTGAATTTGTAATGATTTCTTTATTTATACAGTATGAACTGGAGAAACAGTATAGAAACAGTATATAGTGCAACTTCAAAATTAATAGGTATGATAATAACAAAAGGGGAGATAATGAGTCCATATCACTGGAAGCCTTCTGCTGTGCCTCGTTTATTTAAAATTTAATTAAAATATTGACAAACAACAGATACCAATGTGATCTTGGTGACCTTGACAAGTTCATAGCAAATTTCTCTTCCTACTGGGCATCTCCTTCTAAGTCTCATAGTAGAAACTCTCCCTTTGGCAATTAACATCAGCAATGATTAATGAAGAAAATCTTACTTACGAGTATTGTGTAAGGAGTTCCAAGTTATTATGCATGTTGATTGGATATGTTTCTCTGAGATGATAGAGCTTTTCTAAGGCCTCATAAATGAAAATGATGCAGATAAGAGATGCAAAGGCTTCTTCCGTAAACCGAGTTATGTAGCACACCAAAGAACTTGCATCAGTCGCAACGAGAATGAGACACAGAGTTGCAGTCCATAAACCAATGCTCGCTCTCAAAGAAAGGTAAGACAGTTCGTATTCCCTATGAATAGATTTTTTAAAATATTACTGCGGTGGTCAAATGAGAAGACATAGATTTAGGAATTCCATGTGGTCTCTAGACAATCAATTATTCTACAAAATAGCTTTTTTTGGAAAGCATAGCAAAGGCTATAACTACTTGTTGTCATTTGCCAATGCTAAGCCATAAAACCTATTTCAGTAATAAGACTGATTTTACTGGCTTATAGTTGTGGCATTGCCTTGAAGGCAAATTCCTAGATTTGCTTGCAAATCTCAAAAATAAAAAGGCTTCCATTCTGCTCTTGAAGAGTCCATGATTTTATTACTGGATTTTATTTATTATTGTTCATAATAGGAGGGGCAATAAGTACATGAGTCAACAAATATATAAATACAATGCTATTTTATGTTATGATTCAAGGACTTGTGCTTCACACATTCCCCTCACTCAGGAGAAGCACTTGGAATCCATTTTAAAGAAAAATGATATCCAAATATATAAAATAAAACAAATGCTTAATTAGGCACAATCCCAAATGATCAAGAATTTGGGCATAAACTATCAAGATAGGCAAATAACTCTAGGACCACTCTAAATTGGCCAGGGAATGTAACATTTTAAGGATGCTGCCATGTTGTTTTTTTCTTTGTCTATCTGATCTGCAGTACTTTGGCCTTAAATTAACCTCTCTTAATGCTATTTTGTAGATAGCAATAGCACTTATATACTGCTTCACAGTGCTTTACAGCCCTCTCTTAAGCGGTTTACAGAATCTGCATATTGTCCCCAACAATCTGTGTCTTCCTTTTACTGACCTCGGAAGGATGGAAAGCTGAGTCAACCTTGAGCCTGTCAGAATCGAACTGCAGACAGCTGGCAGTCAGTAGAAGTAGCCTGCAATACTGCATTCTCACTACTGCACCACCACGATTCATAGAAGCTCAAAGACACTCAGGAATTTTTTAGATGGTACTTAAAAATAGTTCCCATCGTCCCTGATTACTCGAGCTATGGGCAAGGCACATGGCTCTACTCCAGTGCTAATACCAATCCAACAGTAGTCTTTTAGAAATGATATTAAACATATCAAAAGATTTAGCACATCTTTTTGAGTTTTTCCAAGAGGCTTGTTCAAGGGAAGGCAGAAATGATGAAACTCAAAAAGGAGGAACACGGAACACTTACTTGCAAAACTTGTATAATATCTTTTCAAACACCAAAACTGGTCCTGTGCTACCTAATATGGTCAGAGGCTGCCCACCAAACAATGAGTAGGCTATTCCAGTCATCGATGCACCAAACAAAGATTCTATTGCACTCTGTGTATTTAGAAAAAAAAAGCAGAATTGAAAAGTTAGAGCTGTGACTTGGGAACTGATCCTTAGAAAATGCAACCCAGAACATTTTATTTATTGGGATAGGGATAGGGACAAATAGATATGGCAAGACTGCAAATCCAATTGCAACACATACTATACGACCGTCTGTTGCTTCTCCCAGCAAGCCGCCAAATGTGATAACAGGAGACATACAAGCACAATAGAGAAATAGAAAAGATGCTAGACACTGCAAGCTGAATGCATCGGTGAAGTCACTCAAAAAGAATGGCACTTTCCTCTTGATATCTAAAACCAAGCCCCCAAAGAGCCTAAAGAGAATGAAAAAAGAAAGAATATCACTAAAATGTGATAATGGGGGGTTTTTTGTTGTTGTTTTAAGCAGAAACATATACTTACACGAATTCAATGTAATGTGCTATTTGCATTCACTTTTAAAATGAGGTATGAAATAGACAAGAGCTCCCCAGCTCACCATCTCCCTGTTTTTAGCCTGAAGCCTTAACCAGTAGTACATCAACGGGTTACTTGCCTCCGAGATATTAGAGAAAGCAGAACTATGGCCACTTCATTTTGGCAGCAATCCTGACAAGAGGACTGCCTGTTCATTTACAAATACAGCCATCCATGGCATGGAGAGATCTTCAAAATTGCAACTAGGCCCCACAAGAGAATACAGCGAACTGATCCTTCAAGTGGGAAGTTTAGTGCCTTTGCTTGAGAGAAAGCCAAAGCGTTCACCTAACCAGGTTTTCAGTATTAATTGAGATGAACAATTTTGTAGGAATTCCAAATCATTGGAACTTCAGTTATAGCAATATTATATAATGCATCCCAATTGAGTAATTATTAGGTAAAGGTAAAGGTTCCCCCGCACATTCGTGCTAGTCGTTTCCGACTCTAGGGGCTGGTGCTCATCTCCGTTTCAAAGCCGAAGAGCCAGCGCTTGTCCGAGGACGTCTCCGTGGTCATGTGGCCGGCATGACTAGATGCCAAAGGCGCACGGAACGCTGTTACCTTCCCACTGGAGTGGTCCCTATTTTTCTACTTGCATTTTTACGTGCTTTCGAACTGCTAGGTTGGCAGAAGCTGGGACGAGTAACAGGCGCTCACTCTGTTACGCGGTGCTCGGGATTCGACCAGCCAAATTGCCGACCTTCTGATCGACAAGCTCAGCGAGACGAATCTCATCCATTTTACTAGAAAAAGTACATTTACGTAAGTATTGGTTTTAAATAAATGGGACAGCCTATTCATTTTAACCATCATTTATATGTGGGTATCAGAACACCTATTGACCTTTAGGTGGGTGCTAGATCATATTTTTTAAAAAGAGTCTTACATGTCTTTGTACGTGTGTGTATGAATGGATATCTATATGTGTATGTATACAAATAAAACTACTATCTTACTACTAACTTTCCAGTACGTTGTAATTCTGGCCCCGAATGTCCCCCAAGTGGCTCTGGATCTCCATGAGCAGCAGTTCCATTTGGTACACCTGGAATTTTACGTTTCTCCTAAATGAAAAAAAATGGATGTGTCTGTTTTGAATTTGTTTTCCATTCCAAATTGTGGGCTGTCAAGGTAAGTTAGAAATGTCATGTCTAGCTTCCTTTGATAGGCAGCTTTCACAAATGAAAGTCATCAAAGTAACTTATTTAATAGGACTTCTAGCATTTGGAGATGCCAAGCAAAATCTGAGAGAAGCGTCTTGAAAAGTGCTACAACTTGAGCCTCCTTAATAATAACAACAACATTCTGCCAGTCTTCAGCACCAGAGATTAAAAATCAAAAACAAAAACAAAAAGGACTATATTCAGCCATCTTTCTCCTGTGGGTTTGTGGGATGCTGTATCCACCACACCTGTTACATTGCTGAGACTGTTCAAGTGCAATGAAGTCCAAGTCAAGACAGAGAAGGTCCATATTCCTGCTGATTTACTATTAAGACTCAAGGACATGTTACTGCCGTATGTGTGCTACTGTTGTACCTCTTTCTGGAATCTCTTGCTGTGTCTGTCTGCCTGGTAAAATTTATTTACAATAAAAAAAATACAATGACAAAGTCATGCTCAGACTTTTACTGAATCATACAAGCTGAAGAATAGAGCAGAATAGAGTAGAGTAGAACAGAACAGAACAGAACAGAATCTTTTTTTTAAAATTCCATTTATATCCCGCCCTTCTCCGAAGACTCAGGGCGGCTTACAAGCTTAGCAGTAGCCTTCATTCTATGTATATGCCTGCTTATTAGGGCTTTCACACACACCCCAATCAGCATTATTACAAAGTCAGCTTAATTGCCCCCAACAATCTGGGTCCTCATTTTACCTACCTCGGAAGGATGGAAGGCTGAGTCAACCTTGAGCCTGGTGGGATGCGAACCTGCACTAATTGCAGGCAGCTGGTGTTACTTAAGGAGGCATTAACCCACTGCTCCACCAAGGAATCTTTATTGATTTATACATGACATATACGTTGTATATGTACTGAAAAGTCATGGGGAAAAAACTCTTTGAGATGCCAATGATCTACAGTATAAGCAAGGTAAATGATGCAGAGCACAGATTGTATCTTATGTAATTGTATCACAACTGGAAGAGATGAGGAATATAAATGTAAAAGATAAATAAAACTAAATAAATACCTGAGAAGGAACATTTTTGGGAGGTTCTATGCGAATTGTTGGGTCCCATTCTCCTGGAGGGAGAACTGTCACTTGATCAAGAAACTCATCAATTCCAGCGACTAAGTCATTGCGGTCCTTAGCTTTATATGCAACATCATGAAATACCTATGAAGGAAAGAAGGAACTCCATGAGATTTTATTTCTAAGGAGAAAAAAAATCCAAACACAGTTGTTTCTCAAAAAATCATAAAATTTATTTTCCTGCTCATTTTCAGTTTTGTTCCCTGTGATTCAAAATACTGATTTTTTTAATCTTTCTATTTAAATGGCTCTGAAGGTTGAAATAAGAAACTGCTAGTTATTAAACTAAAGCATTTTAGATGGACATGGTGATGTAAATTTTCATACAAAGCACTTTAAAACAGGTAACCTTTCAATGGGTTTAATCAACGCCTGTGAATAGATAAGTACCTCATCTGTCATTAATGTGCCAATTGATCTGCCAATCTCATGATACTGTTGACCTTTTCCTGAGGGTCCCAGAAGAATAAATAAAAATCTATGAAAAATAGAACACAAAAATATTCAGCTAATGTTAATTTTACATAATTCTAGTATCTGAACAAACACAAGTTAGAAGAAACTATGTCTGCGTTTTAACTGCTCTTGAATTTGTATTATACAAGTTGGAAAATAATTTCTTTTGAACAATGATATACCATCAAAAACATTTTTTAAAAAACCCCAAGAACATGTTATTTTTTTTAGGAAATTATAAACACTTTCCCTGCTGATGAGGTAATTGGTAGTTTGGGGCTCATGTGTTTCTTAAAACTAAACAGAGAAGTATACACATTAAAATGGTTTCCTAATGTATTATTAAGCTGTAACTGTACCCAGGGCTTTTTTTCTCATAGAACGCCCAGAACGGAGTTCCGGCGCCTTTTTTGGATGGAACCTTGTAGGGTAGGGAAGGCGAGTTGTATGACATGTGTGAGTTCCGGCACCTTTTTCTTTTACAAAAAAAGCACTGACTGTACCAATACATAATGTTACACAAAACAAAGTGAGAATCATTTCTGTTTGAGAAGGTTTTTTGCCGTGTTTTAGAATAGTTAATGCTTATTATGTTCTATTTAGGCTCATGAACATCCTCCCAGCTTTGTACAACCATTGATTCCCTCTTAATCATGAATACAAAACCCATTTTCCTATCAGATTTAAATGGAATTTTTCATTCAGACTCTTATAGAATTTTCACATATGGATTTAAACTTTTAAAATTGTAAAAAGGAAAAAGAGAGAGAGGATAGTCTATGAAATGTAGACTTTCTTTTGACTTTATTGCAGGGCATTAAACTACTGCGATCCTAGGTAAAGTTTGAGACTGCTTAACCTTCAAAGCAGAATTATGCATACATCAAACTGTACTCAGTGATGTTGGTTTTCAATGACTTCTTATCTCATAGGTGGATGGAACACATTTTGGCTACAGTTGTTTGCTATACAAATCAGGAGTTTTGCTAAACTAGTTAGAGAACTTGTGAGCCTAGCGTTGATGATATTGTCCAATTTGGGTGGTGAGGTGGTCTTCACATTTTTTTTAATCCCATTTATATCCCGCCCTTCTCTGAAGACTCAATGTGCTTAGCAATTGTGCTCTGGAGCAATATATAATCCTTAACATTATTCAGAGAAGTCTTCCCTTATTCCCTGATTGGCCCTTATTCTTTTTATCTGTGAGCTGCAGAATATAAACCAAGCTGGAATAATTACATTTCTTTCTTAGCAATGGTTATAAATTACCTTGATGGGATTGGAACTTCTGTCAATCCTGAAAGCAACATAGCAGGAGACAATCTAACAAAAGCGACTACGGCACGGTCCAAGAATTCAAGCTCACCAACCAAAATGTTTGAAGCTTCAGCTCCAGGCGGGATTTTTTTCATGAAATGCAGGTCAACCTGATCATTAAAAAAAAAAACCATACAAGAAAAAGAAGAATGGGGGGAGGAGAAATGAGAGACCCTAAGAGATGTGAAGATTTCTAGCATTTCATTTCACTGACACATTGATACATCATAGATCATTAACCACAGGACAAGTTAGCATAAACATGTATTAGTGCAGGTACAAACTCTGATAAATTAATTGAAGTTACCAATCAATAAAAACTTTAATTGTGGTTTTATAAGACTTGACAGCTAATTTAACAATTAAAGCTCTAAAATAAATATTTGTGCTCTAAATATAATCTACAATCTGCAAATGTTATCCTAGTCATATTGATATCTTACAAAAAAGCTAATGTTTCTGGTACTGTGCAAAGTCTATTTAGGGTTGTTGATTTTACAACGCTTGCATAGGCAGCTTAAGAATGTGAATTCCAATCCAAATAATCTTCAACCAAGGTGTTAATGAGTTTGTCCAACATGATTCATTCGAATAGGACTAAGATCTGACTATTTTTTAAAAAAAATGGGAATCATAATTCAAGCTTACAGAGAAAAGGAGTACAGTTATTTTTACTTATTTAAAATTTTAACTAAATTGATGAATGAAAATGAGATTGTGATTTTGCTTTACAAAATTAATAGTTTTATTTTTGTTATAGAAGAATATTACATTTTATATGGAAGATTCTTCAATGTGGCACTTCTGCCATGGCCCAGAATGAGCCAGGTGGCTCACACTGGAACTCCATGATTCATTTCCATGGGAATCAAGAAAGATACACTCAGTGTCCTCACCTACTGCTCACATGGCCACAATTATTGTTCCATGATTACCATGACCGTGTCTATGCCGCCACAGCAGTTCCACTGTAAAATGCAACATGACTGGCAGCTGCTGCAATACATAAAGCATCCAATGAAGTTTTCCTTTTACAGAATAAGGCATTAGAGTAATCTAGACCAGGGGTCCCCAACTCCCAGTCCGTGGACCAGTACCAGGCCACGGCATGCCAGCAACTGGGCCGCAGAAATAAGCAAAGCCCCATCCGCGAGATGCAGGCAGCATACAAAATCATGCACCCTCCAGTCCACAGAAAACCTCTCTTCACGGAACTGGTCCCTGGTGACCAAAAGGTTGGGGACCTCTGATCTAGACAACGTCCGTGGATTTCCACTCCACAGAATGTTTAGCAATGACATGTGTCTGGGGAATTCTGGGAATTCAAGCCCACACTTCTGGGAATTGTCAAGGTTGGGAAGCACATTGGGAAACACCCAATGGCCCAACACAGAGCTTGCTCAAGTTCCACTGTCACAAAAGCAACAATATTGTTGAAAGTTCAACACATCATACATGTGTTGTTAAACTTTAATGCTTTAAATTGTGTTTGCTGCTACTGCAACAAAGCGTTCCTCATCACTTTTCCTACAATGCCTCATTCTGAGGAAAAATCTTTTCCTCAGTAGGATGCATAAACATTCAGGAAAAAAATTCACAGGAGGCCTCTGCTACTTTATAGAGACACTGTTACACTGTTAGCATTAAGCATAACAGATCTCTCATTAGATTATACCGGCCACAAGTACTTGCAGAGTTAATAAGCAATCAGTTGAAAGACTTTTAATCTTTCTCTCTTTCTCTCTCCAGAAACAATTATTTTGTATTAGCTTTCTGAGAAAAAGAGGATTTGTAAACAAAAAGAAAGAAAGAGCAACATTATGGTAGAAGAGTTACCTACTGATTGCATTGAACTTCCTGTTGCCCAAAAATCCAATGTGAGAACACTTAGGAGCATTATGTAATGCAAGAACAGTAACCAGAAAAGCGATTCCATAACTATGTGGGCGGGGGTTGAAAGGGATTGTATTAGCTTTTTGAGAAAATAAGGAGGAATTCTATACACACAAAGAGAGTGCAACATTACAGTAAAGCAATTTGTTATTAGCTGCATTCAAGTTCCTGCTGTGCCAAAGATTAATACTAAATAATACCACTGAGAAAAATAAAAAGGAAGGTTCAGCTAATGGAGGGAATGTCAATATGAGTATTGTGCCTAGGCCAGGGGCAGGCAACCTCGGCTCTTTTATGACTCATGGACTTCAACTCCCAGAATTCCTCAGCCATGCTGGCTGAGGAATTCTGGGAGTTGAAGTCCATGAGTCATAAAAGAGCCGAGGTTGCCTACCCCTGGCCTAGGCAAATACAAAAATACGGAATCAACAGTATTATAGCAAAAGTTCTCTTTATTCCTGGTCCTTCCTTTTTTATTTTATTTTATTTTTATTCCATTTATATCCCGCCCTTCTCCGAAGACTCAGGGCGGCTTACAAGCTTAGCAGTAGCCTTCATTCTATGTATATGCCTGCTTGTTGGGGCTTTCACACACACCCCAAGCGGCATTATTACAAAGTCAGCTTAATTGCCCCCAACAATCTGGGTCCTCGTTTTACCTACCTCGGAAGGATGGAAGGCTGAGTCAACCTTGAGCCTGGTGGGATACGGCCTGGGTACTAGCTTGATACAGTGCTTTTATGATAGTCCACAATCATGAAAATAACGTTTTACAACCACAAGATCTTTTTTTTAAAATCCTAGTTTAACATGCTCAAATTAGAAATTCTCTCGAATTATTAGAAATTATTATAACATATATGCAATTATACTATAATTATATATTATTATTATTGTTGTTGTTGTTGTTGTTGTTGTTGTTGTTGTTGTTGTAGAACACAAGCCCCAAATGACTGCAGGTCTTTGAGGGTATCACAGGTAGCCTTGATAAACTAAATAAAGCATTAAATGGGCTGGATCTCAGATGTCAGAAAATGGCCAAATCTTGTAAGATTTTAGTGCTTTTGCTTCAAATCTCACAAGATTTTACCATCCTTTCCCCCGTATCACACCAGATTTCAGGTTAAAACACCATCTGTGATCATGCAGAAATCTTTCCAACAAGCTTTTAGAGTGATCTTTGGAACTGACAATGCAAAGATCCACATGAAGAAATGGTTCCGATTTGCTACTCTGTTCATCAAATTATTGAAAAGAATTTTTTTCTCTCTTTGATCTGTGTCATTTACTTTATGTTAACAGTTAACTGTCTGGTGTTCACAAACATATTTTATTTGTGTTCTCCCCATAATACCTTTCTAAATGTTATGAAGAGTAATTCACAAAACAACATGTTCAAATTGATATCACAGCTTCATATTCTGAGAATTTCAAATTACTGCGTTTTCTTCCCATTTGCTTTCCCATTACCAATCTAGAAACAAAAACAGTGACCAAATCCAACATAAACTGTTAAAGTGACCATTTTAATGTCTATCTCACAGCCATCTGTCAGTAGCAGTGTGCAGTGTGTCTTCAATAGTGTTTACAAAGTTGTTTTCTTGCAAATGGCTCTGGCACGTGGACAGAATTTAAGCGCCATGGCGTTGTCTGTGTTATGAAATCATTTTCAAAACTTCCAACATCTCCAACAATTAAGCCCAGAGTTCTTTTTCACTGCTTTGCCATCTTATTTACATATTTCTTGTGGAATAATAATTTAAATCTACATATTTATCCAGTACCAAGGAATTATCACTGATTGCTTGAAATGGAACAGTTCTCTTGAGGGAGGACTACTTCACAGATGGGAGAAAGCATATGCACAAGCTTGGAAGGATCTGAGTTACTTTTGATGGCAGGATTGTAAGTGAGCCCTCATACACTGCAGCAAAGAGGCAGCCAAGACTTTTTAGTGGGGTGCTTTTATGCACAGATAAATTGCCCTACCTCTTATCCCCAGTCTCATTTCCACTGGTCATCAACACCCAAACGGCTGGGAATTAACCAAGCAAGTATGCTGATGATACCCAGCTTTTTCTTTCCACCCCAAAACCAGCCCAGTGATGCCCTCGACGTGATGTCCCGTTGCCTGGAGGCGGTCCGGGTTTGGATGGGGAGAAACAGGCTTCGACTCAATCCCACCAAGACTGAGTGGCTGTACATACCGGCATCTCGGGAGAACCAGCTTTGTCCATCTCTAACTATGGGGGGTGAGGTGTTACCCCCCGTTGATAGGGCTCGCAACTTGGGCCTCCTCCTGGATTCACGGCTCAGTTTGGAAGATCATATAGGAGCCGTGACCAGGGGGGCTTTTGCCCAGGTTCACCTGGTGCGCCAGTTGCGGCCCTATCTGGACCGAGATGCCCTACGCACAGTCACTCATGCGCTCGTGACCTCCCGGTTAGACTACTGCAATGCTCTCTACATGGGGCTGCCCTTGAGGACCACTCGGAGGCTTCAACTGGTGCAGAATGCGGCCGCGCGAGTTGTGATGGGGGTTTCCCGATACTCCCATGTAACACCTTTACTCTGCGAGCTGCATTGGCTTCCGGTTGCCCTCTGGGTGAGATTCAAGGTGCTGGTGATGACCTATAAAGCCCTGAATGGCTTGGGTCCGGGATATTTGAGGGAACACCTGCTGCCAGCATCAAGTTCCCTTCGTCCAGTGCGCTCACACAGGGAGGGTCTTCTCAGGGTGCCGCCGGTGAAAGATTGCCGGCAGATAACACCCAGGGGGAGGGCCTTCTCTGTGGGTGCACCTGCCCTCTGGAACCAGCTGCCCGTGGAGCTCAGGACTGCCCCTGACCTGCGTTCATTCCGCTGGGACCTGAAGACCTGGCTGTTTGAGCTCTCCGGCCCAGGCTGAGAATTTTTAACTGGGGCTTTTATTTTCAGGGATAATTTAATCTTTTTAATTGTTTTTTAACTTTTGTATTTGTATTGGTATGATTTTAAAATACCCTGTAAACCGCCCTGAGTCCTTCGGGAAAGGGCGGTATATAAATCTAATAAATTAAATTAAATTAAATTAAATTACCCCGTTGATAGGGCTCGCAACTTGGGCGTCCTCCTGGATTCACGGCTCAGTTTGGAAGATCATATAGGAGCCGTGACCACGGGGGCTTTTGCCCAGGTTCGCCTGGTGCGCCAGTTGCGGCCCTATCTGGACCGAGATGCCCTACGCACAGTCACTCATGAGCTCATGACCTCCCGGTTAGACTACTGCAATGCTCTCTACATGGGGCTGCCCTTGAGGACCACTCGGAGGCTTCAGCTGGTGCAGAATGCAGCCACGCAAGTTGTGATGGGAGTCTCCTGATACTCCCGTGTAACGCCTCTTCTCTGCGAGCTGCATTGGCTTCCAGTTGCCCTCCAGGTGAGATTCAAGGTGATGGTGATGACCTATAAAGCCCTAAATGGCATGGGCCCGGATTGTCTTAGGGAGCACCTGCTGCCAGCATCAACTTCCCATCGTCCTGTGCACTCCCATAGGGAGGGCCTCCTTAGGGTGCCACCGGTCAGGGAGTGCCGGCGGGTGATCCCCAGAGGGAGGGCATTCTCTGTGGGCGCGCCTGCCCTATGGAATGACTTACCTGTGGAACTCCGGACCGACCCCGACCTTCGTTCGTTTCATCGGGACCTGAAAACTTGGCTCTTTGATCTATCTGGCCTGGACTGAGGGGTTTTAAGTTTTAAACTTTGTTTTAATTTGTTGGGCTAGTAATTAATTTATTTTAATTCTATTTCTATTTTAACTTTTATATTGTTTTTTAAACTTTGCCCAGTAAACTGCCCTGAGTCCTTCGGGAATAGGGCGGTATATAAAACTAATTAAATAAATAAATAAGTATTCAGCACAACTCCAACTGGGTTAGTCAATTGTTGCCATCAAAGAGATTGTCCAATGAAACAGTAGAGGTCACCTAATGCACTCTACAATGCCCCCTGGCAAATTTTGATATTTAAAAAAAATCAATTAATTTGCAACACGTTGTTCACATCTAGAAATAATTGGCCAACAAATGAAATCGATCTTGGCAATCCATGAATTGGAGTTATGATCATGTCCTGTAGTCCTGCAGACTTGAGAGAGACCTTGAGTCTATTAAGTCTCGGGCTGTAGATGGCTTTTCAAGCACAAATGTGAGTGAAGCATGAAAAAGCACATGGAATGCAAATTAATGCCTCTTATCTCCCACTAGTTAAGCTTTGGCCATTGCAAAAATTGCTCTGCCAATTGAAAGAGCTATATGACATGAGAAACTGTTTTACAGAGATCTGCATGATTTTTTTTCTGAATTCCAGAGGACTCTACTTGCAATCCATTCGTTAATAAGTTTACTTGCTTATTGTTGGAAGCAATCTGTTTGTCTTTCAATACTTCTTGGCCTCCAAAGATGTTGAGGCAACTCTAAGCATTGCTTCTTATTCCTAATCTTTTTTTCATAACAAGCAGATTACATCAGTTAGCCTGAGAAAGAGAAACACTGATCCTGGTCACTTATGGGTAAGGTTAAGTCCTAACAACATGTATTTTGTTTTGTTTAGCATTCTTTGTATATTAGGCCACTGTGGTTTTTCCAACAAAATCCCATGCGGAGGCCTTGGTGCTCTCTGAGTTTAGTCTTCCCTGAACAACCAAACTTAGAGAGTACCAAGGATCCCATAGTTTACTCTGAGTTGCATATATATTCCCTTCTATTAAAAATATCTTATCTCAGCTAGGGATTGACAACCTTTTGGGGTCTTGAGCACCACTGTGTAATCTTATACAAGTCTCCATGCACTAAAAAAAAGTATCAACCCAAATCTTATTATATCACTAAACCTTATTAGATGTACCACAATACTTTGACCTTCCCATGCAACATCACAGAAAATTATCACTGAGGTTGCTGAAATCTCATACACACCTTGCATGAACTCAGTCTATGGCTAGCTCAAAAAAGCAGGATTCAGAAAGCCTACATACTCACTAATAAGCTCAAGTAAGCTGCCATACTCCACCAGCTGAGTGGAGATCTGAATGTGGGTTTTTTTAATTTGATGCCCATATCTGATGCATCACCAATCAACTTAAGACAATTGCATTCAGAAAAGAAAAGAGCCATTACCGTTTGCTATTTTGCAATATGAATCTGTACAGTTTATGGTACATGTTTATGCTAAGAATGTTTACCTCAATTCCTGGTGATTTAACAGACACACACATGCAGTTTTCTTGGCTACCATATGGAAGTTGTTTACCTTCTCCTTCTTATGGGATGCCCAGCACCACAGAGTTTTCTGATAGGCTCTCATCCAAATATCACCCAGGCCTGAACCTACTTAGCTTCCAGGATCAGGCAAAGTTGAGAAAAGCAATCTATAGTTTTCAGTACTTCTGTTTTGCTGGCAGTACAGATAAACACAATGCCTCTCAGGGCATTTCCTCTTTGGGTCTGATTTTAGTGAGTTTATTTTAGCTTGTAGTCCTGTATCAACTTACCTGATAGTAAGTAAGTAAATAAGTAAGCTTCATTGAATTCAATGGAAGTTCCTATTATATTACGAATAATATTATGGTAATATTAAAGATAGTTGTGCTGAGAAAATATTTTTGCTTTTCTGGATTTATGTGTGCGTGTGTGAAATAAATTTATATCTTCAATTTCTTAAAAAAATCTTTGTACTGTACTATACTGTATATAGGAAGGTTATGAGGACAATCGTCAGATGAAATGAAGGGGGGCAGGATTGCTGATGTTTAAAATGTTCAAATGTATACATGAATCTAGAGTAGCTTTCCCCAACCTGGTACGTTCCATAAAGATTGGACTACATCCTATCTTCCTCAGGAAAAAGCATGCTGCCTGCTGGGAGGAAGATGCATGGTCCAGGGAGAGCCAGACCAAGGAAGGCTGATCTAGAACATCTGGAGCTTCTGCCAGCTGCACTGACCAAACACAGCATTGAACTGGTACTAACATTTAGCAAGAGTTGCTGCTTGCAATCACCATATAAAGATAGACAGAGTGGGTCCTCACCTCTCTCTCTCTCTCTTCCTGATGAAGGTGTCCTTTTTCATTTCTCTGTTTCATCCCAAATAGACTACTGTTATGCCCTTTTTGCTGGTCTCCTAGTCCCTGCACGCACAATTAACAGACTTCAGCTGGTTCAAAAGGCTGCTTCTCATATTCTGCCTGGCACCAGATGGAGCAAGCACATAACTAGAACTGGCTCAGCCACACTGACTGGATGTCACATTCAACAACAAGTCAAGGCACTGTTGGCATCAATTTCCTTAGAAGAGAAACTCAGTTCAAGATACCCTCTTTAATCCTCAACTGCCCGACTTGGTTCAGCTGAGGCCAACTGCCATGGCTAGTGTTTTGTTCAACCAAAGCCTAATACAACCGTGATTTGGTGACCCAACACCCCTTAGGCAATTTTTAGCTACAAAGAGGTTATATAGTGTTCCCAATAAATCCATGTTTTCCTTTTCAGTTCTTTTGGACAGCCATGCTGGTCGTCACAATTTACAGTGAGCAATGAAATATCACAATGTGATCACAAATCTCAGATTTTTGTACATGATTAAAAGTGGTTTTTATATTGCCAAAGGGTAAATGTCATAGAATATGTTAGAACCAATATAAATTTGAACAGGAAGTCAGCAGAAGATTCTTTCCCAATTTTCTAATTTGACAGGAGACTATTTCCACAAATAGTCTGAAAATGAAACACAGGAATGATTGTTTGGCTGTAGCTAAATATTTGGGATAGACTTTACCGGAAACAGTCTAAGTATGTAAGTTATGGGATAAGAAATCTGGGGAAGGGCATCTTCCTGGCTGGTCTAATTGCTCCTTTAGAAAAGCCAACTTCAGGGGTTAAAAACTTCAGGGGGCAGAAGTCAGAAAGGAAAAAGCACATGGAGCTTATTGCCCTGTTATTGCTTTGCATGTTTCAATTAACACCTGGAAGACAGAGGTTGCTTAGACAAGCTAGCTCTTCCTATTTACTCTTGCAAATTGTGACATAACAAAACTTTTTGCTCTAACCTCAGTCAAATAATTATTTCTCTCTTTTGTCATAGCGGGGGCCCAGTACCTGCTGGACACTTAATCTTCATTAATATCTAACCTTCCTTTGCTGATACCTAACATAAGCAACTCTGGGATGGAAGGAGAAAGATAGATTGCAAGGCTATAAAAGGTGGCCAACAAAAGCATCTCCTTTGTGAATCAAATTTCAGAGACCACCTCACCATTTGGGCTCATCCAGCTGATTGGGGCAGATACCCCTGTGCTGTGAGTATATTCAGGGACAATTTAATAAACTTTCTTCAAAGTCTGTCACCATGCCAGCATCTCCCTTAATGTTATAGTTCTTTAGCTCTGTCCTGCAAATCCTAAATTAAGTATTGTCACACTAATTAGTGACAACACCTCTTTTCCAGCAAGTTAGATTATGGATTTCTTTCCTTAGCCTATAAATACAGCTGTCCTGCATTCCAAGCAAAATCTTTTCCAGATATCCTTAGGAATTGCTAAATTGAACCCAAGTTCTCATGTATGCAATGCAGGGTCTTTATATTATTGATTGATAGCCTATTAATATCCAAGCTTGGCAACTTTAAGACTTGTGGATGTTAACTCCCAGAATTCCCCAGCCAGCATGGGTGGCTAGGGAATTCTGGGAGTTGAAGTCCACAAGTCTTGAAGTCACCAAGGTTGGACACCTCTGCTGTAGAGCTTTTATTAAGGGACTTCCAGGGTTTTGCTGCCAGACAGAAACTAACTGGCTCTTTCACAGTTGACATCACAGAGAGCAATTTTTATACCCTAATACTGTAGCGAAAGGGTGAAAAGATGAGTGTGTCTATCAGAACTCTACTACAGTAATAAAACTAAGCCTTAAATATATTGTTCCCATGTTTCACTTTCAGAGATGGGGAAATGCTTGAAAATGCTACCATATCACTGATATTTTTTTTCACAGAGGCATTCGTTTCAAAGATTTTTCAGCTCAGATATTGAAACACAGCTTTCATCTCTTCTAAAGTTTAATGATGTCCTCACAGTGATCTGGAATGAAATGAACCATCTTTTTTTTTAAAAAAGGATAGTTTGTCTTAAATGATTAAATGCATCCCCCTCCATTCATTTACATAAAATGCATGTAGTATGAGACAATGGCCAGTAATAATTTATTACACTGAAATGAAACGTGCTTTATTGCCAGAACTAAGCTATATACTCTTACCATTCAAAGATTCATGTTATTGTCTTACCTTACTAAAGTCAACAGTACTGTTTTCTCGGCTGACGTCATTTTTGGCTTCAATGCTGGTTGGCACAGACTGTGGGGAAACAATCTGACCTGCTGGAAAAAGTTGTTATTACAGAATACTAACGCTTTTCTGTATAATTGTTATAAAACAGCCAATTGAATTAAAAAGTAAATTCTCCCTTGAGTTAGCTTGAGACCAGTGGACCTCAGAGAAGGGGTTGCAGTTTGCTTGGCAACAGTAGATAAATAATAATTTTCAAAATATCAGTCTATAGTTCTGGATTTCCTAGTCTAGCCTCACATTCAAATAATAATCAGGGCAAATGCTTCTTAGCTTTTTCAAATTACTCGAAGACTTGCCAGGTGCTACTTGAGAGGGGCACTCAGATGAAGAGATATTTAAATGAAAGATTCATATACTTCAGGAGTGTCAAACTGCTGGCCTGCAGGCTGGACGCATCATCCAGAAGCTGCACCCACCCCATTGCCGGCAATGGCAAAACAGTCCCAATACGCCTCGTGATGTCACGTGACGTTGCGAGTTTGACATATATACATCATATTTTACATGCAAAACATTTCATGTTCCAAAGTACATCCCGTTACTACATGTCTAAGTAATACATTTTCTTGATCATAACTTACTAAGATTAAGGCCAACTGAATAAAAACTTTCGATCTATTTGCAATATGTAGCACATTATAAAAGTCTGCTAAAGCCATTTCTTTATTAATTTACTAAAGCTCATGACTCAACTTGTGTTTAAATAACAAAAGTAAATTGGTTGTTTAATGCAGAGGGAGGAATATTAGATATGCTTGCTGCCCTGAGTTCTTTATATAAATAATAAAGGTGAGATTAAAATAAAATAAAATAAAATAAAATATTGAAATAGTCACCCCTTCTGGATGGTGGTTTCATGAAACATTAAATATAAAAAGCATGACATAAGGCAGGGGTGGGGAACAATAGCCCCTTTATGACTTGTGGACTTCAACTCCCAGAATTCCTGAGCCAGCATGAATGGCTCAGGAATTCTGGGAGTTGAAGTCCATAAGTCATAAAGGGGCCATCATTCCCCACCTCTTACATAAGGGAACAACTCTGTACCTCTACTCTGAAAGTTCAGCTAAGGAAAACTATTCCTTCATAGCTTGTCCATATATTCCCCATCCTGCAAATCCTGAAAATCAGAGCCATTATAGTTCATGAAACTAAGTGCCCTATATAAAATACAATAGCTTAAGAATTTAATTCCTGGCAAAGTGGGGGAGATTGAATCCTATACAGTCTAATCCCAGTTATAACATATGTACCTGATAAGTCCCAAAAAGGATGAAACTGGTAATCAAGTAATGTGTAAAATATTAATCAAATGGAAGTTGACTATTGCAACTGCAATAAATACATTTTCCCAGGATCACTGATAGAAGGCATCTCTATACTGCAATAAGATGTGTATTTCCTTACAAAATTGTACAATGCTTATTCATATCATGAGTGTTTAGGATTGAAGCATTTAACTCTTCAGTATTAATTAATTTTCCCAAGGAGGTTGTGGGAATTATAGTTTTGTGGGTGAGCATATAAGAATTTTGAATGCGGTGCACTCATTCAACTATGCTCCCAGCAATATTGGGGAGAAATCATTCTTTTTAAAAAAATCTGCACAGGTTAAGTGGTACCTTGGTACTTGAATGCTTTGAAATTCATCAAATTTGGTACTCAACACATTTTGATGTAAAAAGTTTGTCCCGGTACTCATTGTTTGCTTGCTATTCACGCACAAGCTAGAACTTGTCAGTGTCAGCTGCCTTGTGATTCACTATATTATTTCTAATGGGAAAAAGTTGTTTGGTACTCATCATGCCTCCTAGAACCACATAATGTTAAGTACCCAGGTACCACTACATACATTGTTCAAATCCATTCTATATTTTCATTCAGACTTTTTCCCAATTTTAGTGTGTGTGTGTGTGTGTGTGTGTGTGTGTGTGCGCGCGCGCAATCCATTTCTAATTTGTACTTTTCAGATTAGAAAAATATTAAAACTATTTGCAAAAGAAAATTATCCTGGCTAGAGTGGAATAGCTATTAAAACTCTGGTACCTTTTGCAAAAAGGCCCCAAAGACCTTAAAAGTGATGGTCTAGATTAATCATGATGATACATTATGCTAGAAGAAACTGATTTGAAGAGTGAATATCTGAATTGACCTAATGTTCATGCAAGATAGATTGATAGTACACTACCTCTGGACCTTCAAGGAGTTTACAGAACCCAAAGGTTAGAGATGAAGGAGGACAAAGATGGGATGAGCCTGTTAGAGACAGATACAATAAAGATACAGCAAAATAAAGAACATGGAGATGATCATGCACAACAGCAGAGTTTAGATAAGAGATTGTCAAACTTTCTCTGGCTGTGAAATCTGCTAGTTAGAAAAAATATATATTCAAAAAGCCTTTATCAAGAGGTACACCTCTCGTGATAGAAAACCTGCTATATGCTAGTGAACTATTTTTTTTTCCTTATCCTCAATCTCTCAAACACCCCTATCAAGTTCTCACAGAACTGTAGGGTTCCATGAAGCATAGTTTGAAAAACTCTGGTTTAGATCATGCTCCATTATGAACAGGAACGCCTATGGTGAAAGAACCTATGAAGGAGATGTGATATGAAGTGGAAATGATTAAGAATGATGGAATATTTATTTCAAAATAGTAGCACAATAACATTTTTATGAAAAGAAACAGTAAAACTGAAAGGAATGAACAGAGGGGAACAAGTGAGAAAATAAGTGCTGCACTGCTGTAAAACAATAAAGCAACTCAGCTGTGGTAATTTTGAAGTCAGGAACATCTAAATTTGTAAGGAATACAAGCTAGGAATTTCAACCAGTGCGGTATTTTCCTCCAGCAGCATGAACATTTATGAACATTCCATAAATTCGTTAAGACTTTTATTGGAACTCACAGCAGAAGAAAATTCTGGTAGGGCAGTCTAAACATAGGAAAGGAAAGGAATCCCTGCGGATTTTACTCCGCTAGTCATTGCTGACTATAGGGGACAGTGCTCCTCTTCATTTCAAGACCATGAGCCAGCACTCTCCGCAGATGTTTTTCCCAGCATGACATCACAGAGCACTGTTTCCTCCCCATCAAAGTGGCACCTGTTTATCTACTTGCATTTGCATGCTTTCGAACTGTTAGGTGGGCAGGAGCTAGGCCAGGGGTCTTCAAACTCGGCCCTTTTATGACTCATGGACTTCAACTCCCAGAATTTCTCAGCCAGGCACGCTAGATGAGGAATTCTGGGAGTTGAAGTCCATGAATCATAAAAGGGCCGAGTTTGAAGACCCCTGAGCTAGGCAAAGATGGGCACTTTTCCCATTGCATGACACCCAAGTTTTGAATCCAGGCTGTCGGCTTTCAAGCTGACAAGCCCAGCATCTTAATCACTAAGCTATCGAACCACACCATCTAAACATATCAGTGGCATGTTGTAATCTCATATAGCCTCCCAGTACCATGGAAACTGAAGACAGGACTGAAAATGACAATGTTACATTAAGGATGTCACCTTAATCACAGATGTCATAATTGTTCTGTATTTTAATATCCTCACTTCCACCATTAATGTCAATAATTAATGTAAAGCCAATAATGTGAAACCTACTCTCTCCATAGGACATTATTTAAATGTGTATGAAATAAATATGTAAATATAAATATGTAAATATGTTACTACTGAAGTTGCAATAAAAAACTGATCCTATGATTTTCTACATATAAGAAACAAGTAGGGATATTTTTTTTTAATTCCATTTATATCCCGCCCTTCTCCGAAGACTCAGGGCGGCTTACAAGCTTAGCAGTAGCCTTCATTCTATGTATATGCCTGCTTATTAGGGCTTTCACACACACCCCAAGCGGCATTATTACAAAGTCAGCTTATTGCCCCCAACAATCTGGGTCCTCATTTTACCTACCTTGGAAGGATGGAAGGCTGAGTCAACCTTGAGCCTGGTGGGACTCGAACCTGCACTAATTGCAGGCAGCTGGTGTTACTTAAGGAGGCATTAGCCCACTGCTCCACCAAGGCTCTTAACTGTTAAATGTGATATTTTACTGATAAATGTGATATTTTACTGATAAATGTGATATTTAAAGTTTGGCTCCCTCAAAATACAGTCCATTTAGAAAAAAAGTCATGCATGGCCTTATTAATTGGGATATCATGAAAAAAGTTAGATTAGGAACCTAGTGATCTGGTTCTACAAATGCAAGAATTCTTTTATCTGTGGTAGAAAAGATGACAGTTACCTATATGAATAGTTACCTATTCCCCAAATCTGCTTTTCCAGAGAAAATACTGTCAGCTCAGCCATAAAATAAATGGAAGGTTAAGGAATTTTGCTAAATATGGAATATATAATAGTAGGCAAGCACAGGTTATCCCATATAAATAACTCTCTAGGAAGGAAATATATTCATGAAATACTGATTTTTTGGGGGGGTGGGGGGGAGGTGTCTCTCAAATAAAGCTTTGTTTGTGTAGTACTGTCTTCATTACCTCACATAATCCCCCTTCCCACAACTGATCTCAACAAATACACAATGCTATATCCATTCATGCATAGTTCTATATAGGAAAATTGCATCTTTGCCCTTGTTAAATTTGCTTCTGCTGCCTCCAGTACCATAATAAAGAATCTGTGCTTCAATGGTTCAATTTAAATAAATTCAAGAAAATTTATGAGAAGTTTCTCCTACCCAGCATCTGGTCATAAAGGGCTCCATCTACTGACTTCATTAATATAGGTCAGATACAGATGATGCAGTTGGTGAAAACAGTGCTCAAATTAAGCAGCTAAGTAGTAATAATAAACTAACTAAGTAGTAATAAGACACAATGACAGAGATTTAATATCACTAACTCTTGTTACTTTAAAAAAGATTTATCACACGTGATGCTGTTTAAAGGATGAGTGTACTGCTAAGTGTTCAAAGTAAGAATTCCTTGAAAATATTCAAAGTGGATCCAGAAGATATACTTCTGGTTTGCACTGTATAGACCATAACATTACCCTAGCAAGATTAGGTAATCTGTAATTTAATCAGTTTAATCTGTAATTAGAGCCATCAAAATAATCTCTTGACTTGTATTAAAATTTGCACTCGAATATAACCAACTCAAATACCTTGTTGTTAATAGAACTTATTAAATGTTAACAGAATGTAATTGCATCAGTGTTAGTTTACTAATATGTACCAATCATTGCAAAATGAGTCAAAATAAATTGATACTGTTCAAATATATTGATCCAGAATTTGTATCATTCTCAAGGAGCAGTCAATAAGCAGGTGAGTATGGAATTGTATTCTAGCACAGATGCAGGGCATCAATTTAGAAAAAAAGTGCATGACATATATCAGGGGTCTTCAAACTTGGCCCTTTTATGACTTGTGGACTTCACAAGTTGAAGTCCACAAGTCATAAAAGGGCCAAGTTTGAAGACCCCTGACATATATGGTATAATTCTGAATCTGCTTACCTGAAATATGTTCAGAGAAAGCAGATTTGGTTAAAGCTTTTATTTCAAAACAAAAGATGACTAATTTGCAAAATCTTTTTCATAAGAGATTTTATAAAATTCATTGCTTAGGTCTCCTGAAGTCAGGATAATTGGCTTGCCTTGTTCTGAAAATATCATCTTTTCCATCTTAATCTTAGCAACTCATAATTGTTTAGGAAATGGAGTGAAAACAGACACACTTACATAACCCCATAAAAATGATTGCTTTTTCTTTATTTTATAACTCTCTTCTCACTTTATCTCAAACCAAAAATGATGTACATTGGAAGTACACTTAGGAATGTTTAAATGTTATTTAAACCCTTTCAGTAAAATCAAAGAGGTATACAGGTATATATCTTTCTATAAAAACAGCTAGTTAAATAAAGAAGCCAATTAAGCTACTGCACATCAGTGCCAAAAACTTACGTTTCCCCTTCCTGATTGCCTGTAAATTGATTCCTTTCATGAGGTGTCCTACTCTATAATTTCAGAGCCATTGTCAAAGATTTGCTACCATCCCTTATAACTCCAATTTCCCACAGTGAAGGAAAGGGAACCTGAGAAAATGTAAGTGTTGCAGTGATGTTGGACAAGAAGACTTGAAATGGAATAAATCACCGATTTTGGCTAATCCATTGTATCAAAGCTACAGTAACCATTACTTAATTAACATGACACTTTACCATTTTTGTCCATGGAATGAGGTTCAGACTGTTTCTTGCCAATGTCAGCAAAGGACCTGACTATTGGGATCCTATTGCTTAACTTCTTTTGGTTCTGATGGTGATGCTGTTTGAGTAAAGCCTCATGGACTCTGTGGCGAACATCCTCACTGAGCTGTCCAGACCCTACTTGTTGATCAAGAATCATATCTGAAAAATAAAACAGCAATTGAATTATCTTTTGAGTCAATTGTGTAATAACTAGCCACATTTCTAATGGATTCTCTGTGGAAGCATTCAGTCAAATCTATCACTTATACGAGACTTTATCACTGCGCTGCAAATCTCATTGCAAGTAATACCTAATATTGATTATTCAGATTTCCAAGGGAGAGCTAAAGGGATTAAAAACAAGGGAATATGTGAAAGGTACCCCCTGAAATCACCACCCAGGTCTGCTTGGTCACTGGCCTCCAGGATTGAACTGGGAAGTTTGCAAGGGGCCTCTATTCACATTTGTTTGTAGTGAACTTGGATCAATGTAAAAAAGTTTCCACAAGCTTGAGCCGGATGAATGTCTGCCCAGACCTCTATATCCTCATAATATCAGTTTTGGTGCTGGTATTTGGTACTTTGGTAATTTACAACTATGATTATAAACATGAAACTTAAGCAGAATTGGCAAACAAGCAGACCAAGTTTGCTATTAACTTCAATATGCAACTATTCAAATTTATGTAAGCATTTGAGTAATCAGGCTACGGACTATGGAAAGTCAATTTTTGTATGCAGTATTTGCATCTCCAGATACGACAATCCTGTGGAAAATAATTTAACCAAGAAAGGATATACATTTTAATTGTCCTGTTCAATGTAAAACGGGCAGCTAGATAAATGCTGTAAATAAATAAATAAGATTATATGAACAAGGGCCATAGGCTTTGAGCAGCTCACACATTAATTAGGGGGCCTGTGCGGCTGAAGTAAAGTCAACAGACATCTTTGTAAAAGAATATTACTTTGTGAGTCACTTCTTGGAGTCCAAGGTTAGAGAATAGAATCAGAATATCTCAAAGATCATTTATTTTGTACATTATTAGACCACCTGATTGTTTGAATCACAGTTTCAGAGATTTTCGTTACCTAAACAGAGAAGCCAAATGACCACAGGAAAAAAAGCATTGAGACTAAGAGCAATTTCCAACTTCCTGCCAGCTTCCCTATTGGCTTTCCTTGTAGGAAACTGGCAGGAAGCATTGGAAATGATGATCATGTGACCTTGGCTCCCATCAGTGGCAGCACTGAGGCAGCCCCAACTCTACCAAGTTTGAATCTCATTGGAGCCATGGGTCCTGGATTTTGGACACATTCTGTAAGTTAGCCCATTTAAGGTACGCTGATTTAAAACTGTTGCCCTATGATACACCATTTTGTCCAAATGAAGGTTACAATCAGCCATACATAAGAGTTTTAGTAGTATACTAGACAGCATATGACCTGTTGGATCTTTTTTTTTGCACATAAAATATAGGCCTATGCTGTTACCCCTCCTCTCACACTCTTCAGAGAGCCCCAGTGAAGTGGGAACAAAGGGAATGGAGGACTGTGAGGAAAACTGCACCCTTGATCCTATTCCAGCATCTCCCCAAGACTTCCCTGCCTCCAGGGAGGAAGAAGTCTCACAGTTAATGGCACTCCCCAGCCAGCCTTACCTCACCAGCAGGCATCCCAGTTGCTCCCTAGTTCTTCCTCTTTTCACACATATATTTAGGCTTTCACCATTTCCCCTCCCCTCATGAACCTCAAGGGGGTCCCCAATGAAGCCGCCTCTGCCATCACCATCATTGCCTTTTTGGCTGACCTGCAGATCTGCCAGCCACTTTGTTGTGGGGAGGGGGAACAAAGGGAGCCAAGAACCACATTGAAAACTGCAACCCTGCCCCTCATTCTTCCAGAGGGCTCACCTACCGATTGATGGTGTTGCACAGCCAACCCTACCTTGCCAGCAGGCATCCATGTTGCTCCCTCGTTCTTCCCTCACTGGCCATTGTCATTAAATTTCACATTTAGACTTTAGTTTGAAAGCAGCCAATGGCTGCTCACCTGTCGGGCCTTGCCCTAGCTGATTGGGTGTGGAGGCAGGAAAGAGGGTTGGGATATGTCTCTCCCATCCTTCCTTATGCCACACAATCTACAAGTTTCTAGGCACGATAATACTAAACAGGCCACAATTTTGCTAACTTTCAATCCCACAGGAGCCATGAATCCCAGACACATTCTCTAAATTAGCCCATTTGAAGTATGTTGATTCAAAAATTATTCCTACATGGTGTACAGTTTTGCCCAATTGAAGGTTACAAAGAATCAAACAGCCATGGGAATTTTGACTGTAGTATTGGTTATGTTTTGATACAGACAGAAACATGGATACCGCCATACCTGCAATCTACCTGAGTAATTCTGCATATGGTAAAAATCTAAATCCTATGTAGCTGGCTTTTTCATAAATAAGACCTGAACTGTATACATGTCTCAATTTTCTTGCTCAGCCATCTTAGACCTGAATGGATTTTTAATGTAAAAAGTTAAGGTAAAAAAAAAATCTATTAGCAAAAGGAGTACAAAACCTTTACAATGCTTCTGTGAGCTGCTCAGTCTTGGACCGTAGGTTCACCTTTATAGTTATTCGGCATCTTATTTACTCACTGTATAAATCTGAGGGTGTTCACAATGGTATTCCTGACTGTGGAACTAACAGTAACAATGCAAATAAGAACAAGAGACTGGGATTAAGCCCCAAGAAAAAGCCACCAAGTAGAATTTAACTCTTTCATCACACATCATTTTCATTCCACCTGCTGGCATTCCTACTGTAATTTTCTTGTTGTACAAAAGCCACAGGGAGTGGGCTTTTTAAAGAAAACAAAATAAGCAAGTAGGGTAAGGATTAATCACTATTCCACCTCACTTCAAAAACTCGGTTTGCCTCTGCTGCTTTGCAGCTGTTTATTGGAGACCTTGTTTTCAAAATGTATGATGAGATAGCATCTTTTAGAGCAGTGTTTTTCAACCTTTTTTGGGCAAAGGCACACTTGTTTCATGAAAAAAATCACGAGGCACTCCACCATTAGAAAATGTTAAAAAATTTAACTCTGTGCCTATATTGACTATATATAAAGTAATTCTCTTGAATAGGAATCAAATAAACACAAAGAAAGTATTTTATAATTACTTTTCAATTTTTCCCACGGCACACCAGGCAACATCTCGCGGCACACTAGTGTGCCGCGGAACAGTGGTTGAAAAACACTGTTTTAGAGGAAGCAATGTGTGTGTGTGTGAGACAGAGAGAGAGTATGTGTGTGTGTGTGTGTGTGTGCACGCGCGTGCGCAATTATTGACTATATCAAATTAATAGGCTGGATAGATAGAACATTTTCTCCTATAAGAAAATTAAAGAGGGAAATAACAAAGAAGGAAGCTGGAGAGAGAAATTTTGTACTGTTAAGTTTTAGATATTTTTAGAAAATGGTAAGACTTTAAAAAGCAAGTTTCTTAGTGCAACAAATGAATCAACATTAATTAAACCACAAGGAGTTTGCATATTCATTAGAAGACACAATGTCACACAGCCCCTCTGACATAGCCAGAGTGAGTCATCAACAGTTTTGTTGAAAATCCTTGGATGGCTCATGAGCCTTTTTCTGAGCCATTCCACTTCTCCAAGAAAACTCAGGCGTGAAACAAGAAGGGCACGCAGATGTCAAAAGCAGATGGGATTAGTCAAGTGTTTGATTATTTGAGGGAAAAAGGCACAGGTACTCAGAATAAAAGGCACAATTCTTAATTATGTATGTCTTCAGAAGAAGCCAGCTTGCCATAAAATGATGTGACAGTCATCCTTTTATATCTTATTGAAACAAAAGAGACCATGTGATTCGAAGAATACTATTGTCAAGGCCAAGCATTCTGCATGGATGTCTACCAAGAGATGTCTTATTTGTATATCCATTAACCCAAAAATCCAATTGCACGAAGACAAGTACCGTATTTTCCGGCATATAAGATGACTTTTTAACCCATGAAAATCTTCTCAAAAGTCAGGGGTCGTCTTATACGCCGGGTGCTGAAAATTTAGGGACAGGGCTGGCTGGAAAACCTGGAGCGGATCTCCCATTTCGTCTGCGCAGGGAAAGTGGGACCAATTGGAGAAGAAGCTGCAGTCTGTGATTTTTTAACAGGCTGGGGTCTGGGCGTCTTTCCTTCTAAAGTTGAAGAGCAGCTGCAGTCTATCCCAACTTGAAAGGCAGGTGGGGAATGCAGCAGCCAGAGCAGCTGCTTAGCTCTAAGGACACATTTGACTCAGGAACTGGGCGGGCTGGCTGGAAAACCTGGAGCAGATCTCCCATTTGCGCAGGGAAAGCTTTAGAGTGAATTAGGAAAAGTTTAATCCACTTGCACTGTTTTATATTTACATGTTTGATGACAAACAGCCTTATGTTTATAAGTGACAGTTTTCCTACTAAGTACCTGCATGTCATAAGCATTTGAATTAAAATTACCATATTAAAATCAAATCTGATGTTTTTTAATTTTTATTTGTTGTGCGTTGGAAGAGGGGTAGTCTTATACGGCGAGTATAGCCCAAACCCTATAATTTAACAGGAAAAGTAGGGGGTCGTCTTATACGCCCAGTCATCTTATACACTGGAAAATATGGTACACATGTGCAGAATCTTTCAAATGTGCAGGGGTTGACACAGAGGTAAGACGCTGGGTGACTTCTAGGGCCTGCTTTCCGTTTAATTACATTGACATCTTTCATGGGATCACCACATGGAGGAAGAGCATAAAAAGGCTGCCTTCTCCCCACATTCTTCGACCTGAGATGTCACATAATGACACTTTTATGCACAACTGTCAACTTCATGCTCAACTTAAGAATTTCTCAAGAGCATACTACATATCAGGGCACTTTAGGACAAAAGTCTAATCCAATAGTATAGTTTGTGTCTGTTTAAGAAAGGCCTATGCAGAATGGCATCATATAGTTCTACTTTCTATTTCACCCATAGCCAACCAAATAGCTCTCTGAAATGTATTAGCAAAGTAGAATACGTTTTCCCCAGCATTTAATGCCAAGTATTTATACAGTCTCCTATAAAAAAACCCTTCTTGGGTAAGTAGGTAGGTAGGTAGGTAAAAAGAATAACTAATTTTTAAAAACAGCCAAAATCAGCCAAAATTTACATTAATACATTAATAAACATAATCTATCCTTGACCAGGATTGATACCTACCAAAATAATAAGTATATCCTTTGAATGAAGGATTTGTGCCCACGCACCCCCCCCCCCAAATATCAATGTCCATAGAGGTGCTATAATGCCCATAGCTTCTGGAATATTAAATACTAAAATACTCATCTTTTATTCTTAAGAACAGCCCGTGGCATTCTGGCATCAACCTTTAAGTTCTCCTTAAAGGAGAATATTTGTAGCTTAGGGTTGAAATGAAGGCTCTTTGATGCTCTCTGAGCATGGTTGTTTCCTTGCAGATATTTCATCATCATGTCAGTGATGATGTTACCTATTCTGGGTAATGAAATGTCTGCAAGAAAATAGCCAAGCTCAGACAACACCAGGGACCTCTCATTTAAATCTCCTTCCAAGATTAGATTTTCCTATCCAAATTTTTTCAAACATTTTTATAAAAACCCATTTGATTTTGATTTGGGATGTAAATGGAGGCTAATAATAAGGTTTTATTATCAAATTTTCCCTTGAGAGTAAGATAAATCCTCATGCTTATTTTTTTGAATCTTTTCTATTTTCAATTCTAAATTGGCTTTAATTAATATGGCCACTCTCTGTATTCATTAACACTTCGGCAAAAAAAAAGCTTTTCTAAATTGCTTTTCTTAAGCAATCCTAATTTGTATGTTTCCCACACCATCACTATTGATGCGTTAAAGGATCTTAATATAATTACAGATATTCCCTTCTATTGGAATTTATATATTTGCTAATTATAGTTCTTTTAAATCAAATTTCCCATTCCCCTAACATTTAAAGTTACTGCTGTATTTTATATTAAGTCATTTCTGCTTTATATTTCTCCAGTGTACATTTTGCTTCCCTAAATAAGGCATTGCAATAACAGCTACAAAGATATCATGTCAGCAAGCAGATAGTTTGATTAAGTTGGAGTAGATTTCAGAGAAACCATTTAACTTAATCGTCCCCTTTCACCTGAAGCCTCCCTTCTTCATTCCATTGCCCTAATTCCCATCTAACATCTCCCAGCAAATATTGCCCTCCCTGATCCTCTTGACTGGATGTGAAGACCCTCACAGAGGATTGAAGAGTCCTAAAATGGAGCACTGCGGGCAAGGAGAGGTTATGTAGTACTGAATTCATATTGCCCCCATATCCAGCTAGACTTAGGCCTTTTAAGTATCTACTGTATAAAATAGGCTGTTTTATATTCATCCTAATATTCCTTAACTGTTCTCAGACACTTATTTTGTCCTTTAACATTTTTCTTTCCCTTTTTTTAATCATAAAGTCTAATTCTTTAATATGTTTTTCAAGTTCATTTACAGTATCTTATTTTCTCAGGGTTAAGTCAGCCATTTTCCAAGTATACGAGTTCACCTTCTGATAATAATTCATGGGGCTGTCAAAACTCATTTTGGAGAGAGTGTAGAAGTAATCTCCTTTCCCTGTAGTTAAAGACAATTAACTTATTCCTTGTTTTATAAACCTCTTTGGTACAAAGTTTGAAATCTCTCCTTCCTTGTAAGGTAGTCAGATTTACATCCGGGAAAAGATACATAGTTTCTTCCCATCTGTTTTATTTTCTCCAGCTCATGAGCCTTTTATAAATTTTATTTCTCACCCAAGATTAAGAAATCTTATAATAATATCTTGTGGAGTTTGCATTCTCATGAGCTTTGGTCTGTAAATTCCAAGGGCACATTTCAGATCTTTCTCAGTAAGTTATACTTCCGGCACATAAATTTTTGGAATAAGATAACCTAATAGTCTTATCTATATTCTCCCAAATGCCTCTAATCCTTAAATTGTTCCTTCTGTTTCTACCAGCCAAGTCCAATGCCATGTTCATCGAATCTTTTTTAAATTATGCTAATATCACTCTTAAGGGACGCGGTGGCTCAGTGGGTTAGGACGCTGAGCTTGTCAATCAGAAGGTCGGCAGTTTGGCGGGTCAAATCCCGAGTGCTGCATAACAGAATGAGTGCCTGTTATTCGTCCCAGCTTCTGCCAACCTAGCAGTTCGAAAGCACGTAAAAATGCAAGTAGGAAAAATAGGGACCACTACGGTGGGAAGGTAACAGCGTTCCGTGCGCCTTTGGTGCCACATGACCACAGAGACGTCCTCGGACAAGCGCAGGCTCTTCAGCTTTGAAACGGAGATGAGCACCAGCCCCTAGAGTCGGAAACGACTAGCAGGCATGTGCAGGGGAACCTTTACCTTTACCTAATATCACTCTTATTTTTATAGCAGCGTATTAAGCCTTGCTAACTGTCTGATCAATTGCTGAAATCTGATTAGTCATATCTTTGAATTGCTTTTTAATATGGTCAGGCATAATTTCAAGGTGTTTGCAAAGTCCAGTTGTTAATTTATCCTATTCTAATTTGAATTCCTGCTTGAATTGTTTGTTTGTTTATATTTCCTATTTCTAAACAAACCATCTCCCTCAAAGAAGAACTCTGAGTAGTATACAATAAAACAGTGTTTCTCAACCTTGGGGACTTTAAACCGTGTGGACTTCAGCTCCCAGAATTCTCCAGCCAGCATTGCTGGCTGGGGAATTATGGGAACTGAAGTCCACACGGCTTAAAGTCCCCAAGGTTGAGAAACACTGCAATAAAACATTGATACATAAAAAAGTATATTACAGTAAACATTAAAACAGTAAAGTTAGAATGTGGGTTAAAAAATTAAACAATTGTATTTTTTTAAAAGTTATAAAATTCCTAAGGAAGCAAGAATAAGTTTATCTTGTTAAAAGTTATTTAACAAGGACAAAGGGAGGACTCTCATGGCACTAATGAACTAGCTGGTGCACAATACGTTCCGTGCGCCTTTGGTGCCACATGACCACAGAGACGTCCTCGGACAAGCGCAGGCTCTTCAGCTTTGAAACGGAGATGAGCACCAGCCCCTAGAGTCGGAAACGACTAGCACGCATGTGCAGGGGAACCTTTACCTTTACCTAATATCACTCTTATTTTTATAGCAGCGTATTAAGCCTTGCTAACTGTCTGATCAATTGCTGAAATCTGATTAGTCATATCTTTGAATTGCTTTTTAATATGGTCAGGCATAATTTCAAGGTGTTTGCAAAGTCCAGTTGTTAATTTATCCTATTCTAATTTGAATTCCTGCTTGAATTGTTTGTTTGTTTATATTTCCTATTTCTAAACAAACCATCTCCCTCAAAGAAGAACTCTGAGTAGTATACAATAAAACAGTGTTTCTCAACCTTGGGGACTTTAAACCGTGTGGACTTCAGCTCCCAGAATTCTCCAGCCAGCATTGCTGGCTGGGGAATTATGGGAACTGAAGTCCACACGGCTTAAAGTCCCCAAGGTTGAGAAACACTGCAATAAAACATTGATACATAAAAAAGTATATTACAGTAAACATTAAAACAGTAAAGTTAGAATGTGGGTTAAAAAATTAAACAATTGTATTTTTTTAAAAGTTATAAAATTCCTAAGGAAGCAAGAATAAGTTTATCTTGTTAAAAGTTATTTAACAAGGACAAAGGGAGGACTCTCATGGCACTAATGAACTAGCTGGTGCACAATACGAAGTTGAGCAAAGATCAAGCTGAGCAAATTGTTTCATCCATTATTGATTTATTTGTTCAAGATCCTGATTTCACCCAGGGCAATACTTAACGTTTTCAGTTGTGCTCCCTGGATATCCTCCCCCTCCTCCTTTGTTTCTTCTTCATTACTAGAGGGGGATAGTGCTTCAACTCTCTCTTTAAATCTACCAGGTGTGCCTTTATTCCTTCACCTCTTTGTGAAATTCCTTTCTTGGGTATCTCTGCCAATTTTTCTTATCACCCAGTGAAGTCTTTCGCCCAAATTCAACAACTAAACATTTTAATATAGCTGGTTCAGGTGGAGAGCTACCAGCTCAGCGTGCCATCTTTCTCCATGGCCAGCCATTCCCATATAGGCCAAGGAGTCCTGAGATGCAGATGGTGATTAGTTTGTTATAAAATAGGCAATCTGCAATGGTGAATGACATTGCAGAGCAACAGAAAGAAAACTGGAATCAAATGTGCCCAGGAACAGACACCTGCATGTGAAGGCATGCTAAGTCAGTCTCCAGGGATCCTGGTGACTCAACCAATGGTGGCAATACAGGACAGAACCTAAGTCTACAGAACTGATTATATCGTGGTTATTTTCCTGGTAACATTCTTATAGTCTTCCACAAGAATAATCTGAACTGAATTAAATGGAGAATTTAATTACAAAGTGGGAAGCACATTCTGAAGTTAATTAAGGTAAAAAAATGTATTCTAATCTAGTGCTATACGTTCCTGGTAAACATAATGACTTTTTTTACTGTTTTCTACAATATTTAACATAGGAATGATTTTCTTACAGCTTTTGAGTAAAACTGTACTTTTTGAGGGGCACTTGTGTGACTTCAGGCTGGAAGAATGCATTATTTGAAGAGAATGTGGACTGTGGCTATGGGAGTCAGCAAACAGCTAATATTAGGAAGGAGCAATGGGTTTGGGAGCCATCAAAATATTTTAAAACGATGACCAATCTGTAAAGAGGGCAGAGCAAGTCAGAAGGTGTGATAGAAACACTGGTCAATTGCACACTTAACACACTGCCAACTACTTTATCCTTATGACAGCCTTTCCTCTACACATATACCGTCAAGAATACACCCTGTCAGAGCATGCACAGTCTTATTGCGCTGAGGTAACCCAGGAGTAAATGCAGTACACAGTGGCTTGTAATTAAATGTTGGTTTATATTACACTCTACCTACAAATATACACTAGAAACAAAATACATACAAGTGGTGAAACAGCAAACTCCAATACGTAGCAATTACAGCAGGGAACAGACGAGAGAAAGACTCCAGCAAAAAACTTCCCTTTTATACTCAGACTCTTAAAGGGATACACACACCTGCTGAGTCATTCCTATTATTGCATAATCCAGATTACATTACATCAGGGGTGTCAATCTCACAACGTCATGTGACGTGTCACGCCGTATGACTTTTTTTCCATTTCCGGTAATGGGGTGGGCGCAGTTTCGGCATGATGCATCCAGCTCATGGGCCGGCAGTTTGGCACCCCTGCATTACATGTTAACATGACCTGTTTAGCTATTAAATTATTATCTTGACACACCCTGTTTAAAGTAAGATATTATGCTTAAAAGTAAACAGTTGCTTCAAAGGAGCAAACTGAGGATTGGGGCCAAGTCCTCCCCCACTCCACCCCTGCTGCCCTTATGAATCACCATCTGGATCCCAAGGCAAAGCAGCTTTCTAGGGCAGACTTTGAAGGATTTTTAGAGGCATGTGTTATGAGACCATCAAGCCATCCATGGAAAGCAACTGGAAAGTTGGTGATGTGGCCAATCAGCCAGTGTGTGAATGGACTTTCAAGTGTCAAAGGTGGACCAGCTCAGCTTCTCACTAACAATACTAGCAACCTCCTAGAAGATTGTTTTCACTGATTTTATACTCAAGGTTTATTTTATTGATGTTTTATGTATTTATTATTTTATTTATTAGATTTATTTGCCGTCCACCTCACCTCATGTTTTGTAATATGTTTTGTAAAACGTTTCTTCCTTCCGCTCTTTGTTTGGTGCTTTATATTTTGGAATTCCAGAGCAACAGTTTTAATTATTATTTAACTGTTACAAAATATTTAAATCCTTCTGGAAAGTAAGGTGGGATATAAATCTATTAACATTAAATTGTTTGAACAGCCAAGGAATTTACAGCAAAAAAGATCGGTAATGTTTTTCTTTTAAAGAACTGCAACCTACACAGATTTTAGCAGGGATTCCACTGGGAATATTTTGGGCAGTTAAAGGATATTCAGTGTGGATACTTGAGTGATGCTAGGCAATAGCTACTTGGAAGTAATCTAGAGAGGCCAAAACCTTGATATAATCTGACTCAGCCCTGCTGGAGGAAGGTCTATATGAATTCAGCATTAGAAACTGTAAGTTGTAACAGCTGTAGATGAAGCTGTAGTTCAGAGTTGCAGACAACAGCTTCTTTATGGCTATAAAAGCTAAAAGAGACATCAAAACAGGCAAATTGTCAGACATCATACTGCGCACGGCAATAAATGTTGATTCTCCAAAAAACTCAACTAGCTAAGAGCAGCAGCTTTGTAAACTCTATATTGCTATCTAAGCTAAAGTTGCTAAATGGCAGATGTGAACAAACTCACATACTCTGTGCACAGAAGATCCGATTCCTGCAAAATCAAATTCATGTACCTAAGGTTGCTTCAGAGTGTAAATCCAAGATGTATTTATGGTTTGATCTGTTTAATTATATTTGTAGCCTGCCCCCATCCTGTCTGATTCTGGGTGGGGTACAAAATAGTAAACAAGATACTTAGATACAAGTCTTAAAGTCATTAAAAATCAAATAAATATAATGCACTTCTCTTAGAATGGGGATAAATAAAAGAAAAAAATTATACTAAGATACCTGAATGGCTTTCAACAATGGAAGCCTTTGCTTACCCAAACTTAATTAGCTATGATAAACTCGTAACATATAAAGACTTACTGGACAATGAAGGAAGATTGAAATCTAGACAAGACTTACAACAACAAGATATTGACCTATCATGGTGGCCATATTTACAAATCCAATCAAGATATGAAAAAGACGTGAAAACAACGGGGCTCTGTAAGGAACAGACAGAACTTGATCTTACATTGCTAAAAACAGATGAAAAGCTGATTAAAAAAAACTCTATAGATTACTGCTTAACTTAAAGATGGAGGAGGAACAATGATAATATGGGCAAAAATGTTGGATACACTATAGAGCTTGAAGAATGGGGAAAGCTATGGGATAGAAATATTAGATTAACCAAAACTGTATCATATAAAGAAAATTTGTATAAAATGTTTTATAGATGGCACATGACACCAGTGAGACTAGCTAAAATGTTTAAAAATACTTCAAATGTTGGAAATGTAATCAAAGACCAGGTACTTATTACCATATCTGGTGGTCATGTCCTAAAGCAAAAAGGGTTTGGCTTAAGATACATTTATGGTTGGAGAAGATGATTAAAAAACAAATAGAATTTAAACCAAAATTGTTTCTCTTAGGAATGATAGGCCCCAACTATGACAAGGAGAGCGGATACTTAATGTTACATGTATTGACAGCAGCGAGAATTATGTATGCCCAATATTGGAAAAATGAAAAGTTACCGACTGAAGAAGTATTAATTAAGAAAATATTGGATTGTGCAGAAACGGATAGATTAACTTTAGAGATTAAAGAGAAAGAACATTTAGTTTACTATAGAACTTGGAATAAATTCTATCAATGGCTAGATAAGCGAGTTAGAGAGAAAGGAATGTGATATGCAATTTTGAATTTATTTGAGTAAGAATGATATCATACACTGAAAATTTAGTATTGTTTTTGATAATTTATTATACCTATCAGTGTTATTATTAGCTTTATTACCTTTATTTATGTATATTTACCCAGACAATATGCTGTTTGCCAAATATTGAATGTTATTGGGGGAAACCCCAACCCTCACCCCCAACCTTTCCTCTACCCTATCCCAAACCCCCATTCCCCTACCCTCCTTTTTAACCCTATAAAAACTAATAAAAAAATAAACTCTGAAAAAATCAAATAAATATAAAGAGCCCAGGTGCCCAATAAATTAAAGCACAAATGGACTCAAAGTCGTTACTTATTTATGAAAAACAAACAGGGCTGGGGCTACCAATACTCCAGGAAAAAAATTATTCTTTAACATCAAAGACACTGCAGAGAAAGCTTGTTGCCTAATCTAGACTCCGTGCACTTTGTGAAGGGAAGGGATGGTCCCACAACAGGCTCTCTCTCTCTCAATGGCCAGACTGGATAAGCAGATTCAATGTTGGCAGTTATAACTGAAATATCTTGGTGCTACGTTATAAAGAACTTTGAAAATAATTACCAGCATTAACATGGAGCTCAGAAGACAAAATGGTAACCAATAAAGTGACATCAGAATGGGTGTTACAGGAGTTTATGTTGTGTACAGGGTGTTATGGTTGTTCAGGAGTTTATCTTGTAGCTTCCCAGTCACTTCCAAAGGCAACCCTACGTAGAGCACCTTATAGTAATCTGAGTGGTAATCAGGGAGTCTTATCCAGGTAGAGACATACCTGACACATCCGGTAAAGCTTGGTGAAGTCTCTCCTGGCTACTGCTGGATTAGCAATTTATTTTTAGTAAGATTTCATCTGTGCTTATTTTGCTCTTATTTTGTCCTGTTCAGATCTTCATAATCTCCAGGTACGGTACCAGTCTGTTCTTCCAGGCCTTTAGAATCAATGGACTTTTGGCAATTCTCTCAGCCAGAGAGTCAAGATAAGACTGTCTCTGTTTATAAAATGGCTCAGTCTTGTAGGTTCTTACGTTGCCTGCTTCAACCCTAACACATATCACTATCTCTTGGTTTTGTTTTTTATCCCGCCCTTAAATAAAAATGAATTTTAATAAAAATGAAGGTTTGATTCCTTAACAAGAAAGTCACCATGATCTAATAATAGAATTATTCAAAATAGAAACTGGACCTTATACAGAGATAGACTTCTAACCAGAAATTGTAAATCTCACTTATCATAGTGTGAGAAATCTCTTCTAACAGCTTTGCAGATAAATTCTGTCACAGTAATATTTCATTTTATAACAAATGTTTATTAATCAAAATGAAAGTTATATGTAACTGTTAATTTATTTTACCAGTTTATATTACTGGTTGCATTCCTATATTCACTTAGCTAACAGTAAGCCCCATTGACCTCAGTGAAACTCACTTCTCAATTAGGATGTAAAAGAAATCTTTTGCTGATTTATTTTCAAATAAAATATTTCATCTGACAAAACAAAATCTGTTGTGATATGGTACAAAGTCCACCTAATGTACACCTTGTATATTTCCTAACAAAAAAAAATCAAATAAAAATGAGCACAGTTTGGAAAGATTACATATAAAAAAGAGAGAGAGGAACAAAACAACAACTGAGAAATTGTGTACATACAAAAATCCTCCTAGGTATCAGAGGTAGCTGGATAAAAAATATTAGAGAGAAAATTACTTTACAGAAATATCTGGTGTTATGGAAAGTTTGTTTCCAATATTTTCAGGGGTTTTTTTTACCATCAGAAAATAATAATTTCCAGAAAAACTGATAAGGAGAACTAATAGTCTACTTACAGTCATGGCCGAGCTATAAAATTCTTAGTTCTGAATACACTATTATTTATTAAATCACTTTTTTCCTGTTCAATAACAAAAGCAACCCACAAAACATAAGCTTCATATTTCTTTCATTACTCAATATAAAGTTGAACAATTAATGATAGTATTGAAGTGCAAATTTCAGCTTTCCAAACCAGCTAAATGCTATTTCAGCAATTTATGTAGTATACCAGGAATGCATTCATACCACTGTTACTGTTACCTATAAAAACATTTCTTTTTGAACATTTCAGTCGTCTTTCATATTTATTACCACCATGAGTTCGGAAATTTCTTTAAAACACACAGATGTTAACACACAAACACACAACATGGCAATTACTGTGGTTTCTTTTGGGCCTTACTAATGAAGCTGTATGTAGCTGAATACAAAACTGGGTCTTTCTGCAGTATCCCATCTGATCCCCTTACTATTATTCTGATAAATGGTATATTTCTTTCAAGAACAACCTCATCCAAACAGATTTTTTCTATTCACTCTTACAGTTCTAAATCCACAACTAATAGCTTCCTGCCTTGGAGAAAATAATGCAAAGTGCAACATCAACACTAAGTAATATATATGACACATGCTAAAAATGCATGTAATAATGTTGGAACCTTTAAATTAAATTAAATTAAACTTTAAATTAAAGTTTTAAAAAGTTTGCTATCTCACCCTAACATCTTGGGAGAGGTTTCTGAGCGGGTAAGTTAAGATGGAAAGATGAAATAAATAAATAACTCACCTGCAATTTCTTCTAAAGAATTTGCTCGCATGTCTAGTAAGACTGTGCCATTAAGGATACAACTTCTCAATTCAAACAAGCTATGAAGTGATAAAGTAGCAACATATGGTTTACTCCACCTCTCGCCTCCATCTTCAACATCTTCTTCAAACTTCAACCACCTGGGGGGGGAAAAAACCATTTTAGTCGGATCTCCTCTGCTGAAGAGCAAGCATGCAGTATGACAACCACACATAGAAAACAGTCCACAAATAGTTGATATAATATAGTATGAGAGAAGATATGAGACAAAGAGGGAACTGCCAAAACCATCTTTCTAGGTTTCCAGTTTGTGGGATCAGATAGCCTACTACGAACAGGGGATTACCACTAATCTATCTTTGTTTCTGAATTTTTGACTCAATTTGTATTAGAAAAATTATACTACTGCTATAATGTCATTAATTCTGTATTACAAGGATTTCCAAGATTGTGTATGCAGCACTGACAGTAAAAAATGGTATATATTTGTCAGAAATCATGTTACAATAATAATAATAATAATAATAATAATAATAATAATAATAATAATAATAATAATAATAATAATTAGTAGTAGTAGTAGTAGTAGTAATAGTAGTAGTAATAGTAATAGTAGTAGTAGTAATAGTAATAGTAGTAGAGTTGGAAGGGACCTTGCAGGTCACCTAGTCCAACCCCCTGCTCAGGAAGGAAACCCTATACCATTACAGACAAACGGCTGTCCAGTCTCTTCTTAAAAACTTCCAGTTTTGGAGCATTCAAAGCTTCTGGAGGCAGGTTGTTCCACTGGTTAATTGTTCTAACTGTCAGGAAATTTCTCCCTAGTCCTAGGTTTCTTCCCTCTTTGATTAGTTATTAGTTTATAATAATACACTAAAGCCTATTACTTTCTATTTTCAGCTAAGAATATACTAGAATTTTGAGAGCAGCTTTTGGCATGCTTGCTAAACAATTACTATGCTGGAAACCCTGTGGAATTTTTCATTTAAAAGCATGGAAACCAATGATGAAAAATATTCCTTCCCTAAGACCTTCTAAAAAAATGGACTGATGAAATTTGATCCACACATAGACAATTTCAGTGGTTTCTCCCCACCTCATCTACTCAATAATTGTATTCCAGACCATTTCCACACCATCTTTACCTAAAAAAGGATTTTGTTTTGCTTATGTTTGTGGCTCTTCTTATGACTGTGTTATACTGTTGCATGTAGATTTAGGATATGGTATTCTTGGAAATCCAAGAAGATGAAGCAATAATTGATCGGATAAAACAACAGAAATGTAATCAACTAGTGCACTGTGGCTAGTTTCCACCTGTACTGAAAGGCCCACTTAAGATATATTCCTCAACATACTTTTTAACATCCATAAACTGACTACAAAGCATACACCAGAACTAACATAATTTCCTGAAACATTGCTGGATGGCATTCGAAGTGTAAGATAGTTCTTTCATGGATTATATCACTGGATATGATATAATTACGTTACAGATGATCTGCTCAACTGAAGACAGAAAGCCTGATAATTACATTGTATAATCTCATAAAGCTACCAGAGCTAGGAAGTGGGACTATGCATTTGTGTTTCAAATAAGACACAGATACAACCAGTATTTCTATGAGCAAATTAGAATCCAGCAATCAGTTTGCTATAGTTAGAAACCTCCAACTTATGCCCTACGACTTCATAATTATGAATACATTACTTCCTCCTCAGCCACTACAAAAACACAGGGGGAAAATCTGGCACATGTTATAATTCTATGAAACATTCTTAATGGAGATGGAGGGCAAAAGTTCTGATAACTTTAGCTCAGCGGTCTTCAGACTTGGCCCTTTTATGACTTGTGGACTTCAACTTCCAAAATTCCTCAGCCAGGCACACTGGCTGAGGAATTCTGGGAGTTGAAGTCCACAAGTCATAAAAGGGCCAAGTTTGAAGACCCCTGCTTTAGCTGGAGATTTTAACAACTGGCAAAAAATGTTTATGAACTCTATTAATACTACTCTTTTCCTGCCTAGACATAGAGTTAGCTCCTTGTCAACATAGAGCTCCAAAAATAATGGAGTTTACTTTTCTGGAACCCATTATATAAAAGTATACCTTATTATTGATAAAAGGTAAAGGTAAAGGTTCCCCCACACATGCATGCTAGTCGTTTCCGACTCTAGGGGCCGGTGCTCATCTCCGTTTCAAAGCTGAAGAGCCAGCGCTTGTCTGAGGACGTCTCCGTGGTCATGTGGCCAGCATGACTAGACACCAAAGGCGCACGGAACGCTGTTACCTTCCCACCGTAGTGGTCCCTATTTTTATACTTGCATTTTTACATGCTTTCAAACTGCTAGGTTGGCAGAAGCTGGGACGAGTAACAGGTGCTCACTCTGCTACGTGGCACTCGGGATTCGACCCGCCAAACTCCCGATCTTCTGATCGACAAGCTCAGCGTCCTAACCCACTGAGCCACTGCGTCCCTTATTATTGATAAACCTGCTCAAAAAGCTGTGTTGCTTTAGTAGAAGCCACGTTATAATAAACACAACCACGTAGGCTCAAACACTTTTGATACAGCATAATCATTTGCTTAATACTGACAGAATTATTTCAGCTACATCTGTTGTGTTTTTAGAAGGAGCAGTCCTATCTTTATCCAACAGATATATGCTGAGACAAATTAGTTACTTTATTTATTATCTTTTTTACTGCCAAAAATGTTACTTGTGGGATTTTTTTTTGCCAATAACTTAGCTGAAGAAGGGGTGTTATCTGCAGCTCCATCTTGGGCAGTAAAATGTCTTGGGACAGTTCACTGCTTTCTAAAGATACCAAAATCTAGTAATTTCCTCAAATTATGAATATGGATTTACTTTTGCTTACTTTCTGAATAAGTGAATCACAAACACCCTGATCAAACTCACGCCATTAAAGATTACAGAAGTATTATCTTGATTAATACATTCTGCCACTTCAGTTAATAATGGGTTCAGTCTCTCTCCTAGGTTGATTTATATCACTGATTTATTCATTATTATTTCTGTTTTCAGACACAGCATGTAGAAAGCGAATTACCACATTCTTCTCTGAGGAGACAATTTCATAAATTGTGCCGCCCCAGTCCAATTTAGGGCTTGACAGTTGTTCACAATTCAACCCAGCAACAAGTTATCAATAATATTTTGATTTATATTCTGATTCTATATCATGTCTGAGATACTGTATCTGTTTCCCTTCCAAGCCCAGTCCCTCTCTTTCTGCACCTGTTAATTATAAACCTTATCAATTTTTCATTAATAGAGAAAAATGAAATTAAAGTCAGGTATATATATCCTACAATGGAAAAGTTTGAATTACCACATTAGATTATATCAGCTACACAGAGACACATACACACAACTTCATATATCACCTTTTCTTCTTGAAAATTCTTTTTGAAGTTCTAAATCTAAACCCTCATCAACTCCCTCCAATCACTGCTTTCTCATTTTCTCTTGTACCTATCCCATTTCCTCGTCCTTCTTTGTTTTGTAATTTGAAACTCAGTCAATTTGAAATTTCAGTCCAATCAGAAACAATTCTACCAATCCATCAATAGAGAGTACTGTAATAAACCAGTCACCACCTCACAAAGAAGAAATTGTGCACTTCTGGATGCAGCTATGGGACAGCTCAAAGAAATACAGCGAGAATGCAACCTGGATAAAGAAGGTAAATAGGGGGGGGGGGAGAAGCTAAAATGAAAGAACTTTTAATAAACAGCAGAAATGGTGAAGGAAAGGGCAAAGGAGACCAAGAAGTGGTCACCCCCAGGTGAAGATGAACTGCATGATTTTTGTAGATCCAAAAAGTCCAAGTTAGTGGAGGAAACACTATCAAATCAATTAACACCTTGGTAATTCATTAGATTCATTAGATCCACAGCTGGAACAGTGGATTGGACTCATGCAGAACTAAAAACCAGAAAAATGATGACGATGAATCACTCCCTTCATTCACACACAAACATTGACAGACTCTAGTTACCAAGAAGCCTAAATGGACATGGAATGTTGCAAATATACCAGACAGTTGAAGGAGATAAGGGGGCATTGGAAGGATATTTGAAGGATACTTGCCCTTTTCTTCTTCTTCAGCTATCTAGTATACTTGCAAAATTACACCATGCAGGCTTACTGAATATCAGAGAGGCCAAATGGCCTACAAGAAAGAACAACTTAAGAACAGGAAAGAGAGCATTACATGGCCTTCCATCCCTCCGTGGTCGGTAAAATGAGGAACCAGATTGTTTGGGGGCAATATGCTGACTTTGTAAACTGCTTAGAGAGGGCTGTATAGTACAGTAAAGTGGTATATAAGTCTAAGTACTATCGCTATTGCTAAATGTAAATGGATATATTGTGCTTCCTGTTTTTTCTGCTGCTATTCATTGGTCTTAAGCAATGGGCCAGGTGAAAGGAAAAGAAAATCCCATTTACCTGGCACTCTCCCTCCACTCGGCATCGTCTCCTTCTCGCAAACAAAGTTCATCAAGCTCGGTGAATAAATCATGTGGGATGTGCTCCTCATCATCATCTTCTGTTCCAAGAATAAACTGCACCCTCTGTGAAGGAGTATCTGGGGAGGAGAAAGATCAGTACTCAGAAAGTTAACCAGAAGACAGGACCTTACCAAAGCAGCTGAACAGCCAGCAATATATGATTTGATAGAAATATTATATGCATCATAGTAGGCAAACATTATAGGAGAGAGGACCAATGTGAAATTTCAAGAATACTCATTCATTCATTCACAAAATGACTGCCGTATGTAGATTTGTCAGTTGATAAGTTAACAACATAAATTGAAAAATACCCCTTTATTAGAAGACAAGGATATGCTTTCTTGTACCATCCCATCCGACATCCCAGCTCACCTCTTTTCTTTTCAGAGGGGGTATTTCCAAACAAATCTAGACAGCACACTAAAAAGCAGAGATATCAACAAAAGTGTGTATAGTCAAGGCTATGGTCTTCCCAGTTGCAATGTATGGCAGTGAAAGCTGGACCATAAAAAAGGCTGAGCACCAAAGAATTGAGGCCTTTGAACTATGGTGCTGGAGAAGACTCCTGCGAGTCCCTTGGACTGCAAGGCGATCAAACTGGTCAGTCCTAGAGAAGATCAACCCTGACTGCTCTTTAGAAGGCCAGATCCTGAAGTTGAAACTCAAATACTTTGGCCACCTTATGAGAAGGAAGGACTCACTGGAGAAGAGCCTAATGCTGGGAAAGGTTGAGGGCAAGAGAAGAAGGGGACGACAGAGAATGAGGTGGCTGGATGGAGTCACTGAAGCAGTAGGCGTGAGCTTAAATGGACTCCAGAAGATGGTAGAGGACAGGAAGGCCTGGAGGAACGTTGTCCATGGGGTCACGATGGGTTGGACATGACTTCGTAACTAACAACAACAACAATTTCCAAACAGAGCACTGGACCAACCCCTCCCCCACACCATTTTATTAATGATGCCTATAAAATAGCTATAGCACTTCAAAGATTGGACAGAGCCTGGCTAGTACAGAGGAAAGTGTCAGTGGTCATACTGGTGCCCCGATACAGATAAAAATTGTTAAAGTAGATGTAGCCCCTATTAAGAGTTCAATTAGGAGTGTTCCTGAATTCTTTTTATCTTTCCACTGGGGAGAGGAAACTAAATGTTCACTATAAATGTAAGATGAATTTAAGCATGACAATGAATAAATGTAATCACATTTGCTTTATAAAGGAAATGAATATGTGGATGTCCAACAAGAATAAACTAAGGATAAGCACAATTCACTGACTAGGAAAAAAATATATATATCCTGTGGAATATTCCCATCTCTCTGGATTATCTTAAAGTTCCTATGGATCTTGTTGTTCTGAGAACTATTTAGTGATTTGGTGAACTGGAGGCAGTTTGAAGTGGTCCATTGTGATTCAGCCCCCCAAAATCTGTTCCATCTGCAAAGCCATGTCCAGAATACTTTGACCTACTTCTGATTCAAAGGATTTACTTTCCAGAGGGTTAATTTCTGGTACAGAGGATTAATTTCCAGAGGAAATTCAGCATGGTCCTGGGACAAGTTTTACACATCCCTGCAAGAAAGGAAGAGGCGTGTAAAGGTTCATTTTTTAGGGGGAGGGTTATAGATACGACACTGCATGGACATCTGGTTTGAAAAACCCACACTTGCTTCTGGGTTTGGGTCATTCTATACTTCCAGCTGTTTCTTTTAGATCCTGTTTTTTTCCTTCAAAGTTTCTGATTTAGTTTGGTTTTAAAATTGATAGATTTCTTGCTTTGAGAAGCAGTAGGCACCATGAAAAATATAATGCCAATAGGAATTATTAGGCATTAGGCATTAGATAACTAACTGGGCTTTCCATTAAAGCAGTCATTTTTTGTGAAAATGGAAGTTGGAGAAGTCATGAACTGGAGGACTTCTACACAAGAAATAGAAAGAGCTGTGTGAACAATGTTGGCATTTCCCTATGAAATATTCCATGGCAGAGAAAGACTTCACAAAAGAGCAATGTCTCACTGCCTTGTGCTTGAAGGGGTGGCCTGGGCCTTCATTATAAAGAATTTTTGACTCACCCTACCTCCCACTTCAACTGGGATCCTGCTGTAGCTCCATGCTGATCTGATTAAATCTAGGAGCCGAATGGAGAACATGTGAATGTGTCAGGCATCGGGCATTTGGAAGACAGCAGAGTTTTGCCACCACAGCATGCACAAAAAGTAGGGGAGGAGGGGGGGACTGCTAGCAATTTACTCTCTTTTGTACTTGTGCAAATGGTAAAGGGATGTGTTTTAGGCATGGATCTTGAGTGGGCAGGGTCAGCCACTTAGTTGCCAGCTGGTAACTGAGGTATTATTATTATTATTATTATTATTATTATTATTATTATTATTATTATTATTATTATTATTATTATTATTATTATTATTATTATTATTATTATTAATTATTTGTACCTTCAAGTCAGTTTTTGACTCCTGGATATTGCCTAGAGACACATCCTTGCAGTTTTCTTCGCAAGATTTGTTCTTGCCTCCTTTCTAGGGATGAGAGAGTATGACTGGCCCAAAATCACCCAAGTGGCTTCATGCCTAAAGTGAGACTAGAATTTACAGTCTCCTGGTTTTTAGACTGATGCCTTAACCATTACACAAAACTAGTTGTCAGTTGAGTTTTTAAGTGAGCACTAATTGGCTAACAGTTCTCTGAGCTCAGCTATTAGCCAGAATGGCAATCACAGACTGGCTAATGGTTTATTGCAAGCTCTGTGAACTCACACACCTGTCAAATGTGTTCTATAGACAAACAGACATTAAAAAAAACAGCTTGGGGTGGAGGTAAAAAAAAGAATGTAAAATTCTGTATACAACTAGATGTTGCTCACACAAAAAGGTTTTCTGCTGTCGTACTTTGTTGTTAAGAGATGTTTATGCAAAAGTAGCATAGTTCCCTATCATTGTTGCTCGAATAATTTATTACATTTTGGATAACACAAAGCAGTAAACATATCTGATACTCCTGCCTCCACAACATACCTCTGAGGAGAGTTGGGCTGAGAGAGAACAATGGGCCCAACATCACTCAGCTGACTTTGCTCCCTAGAACTCACAGTCTCCTACTTTCTAGGCCAAAATCTTAACCAGTACGTCAAACTGGTTCAAATTAATTCTCTGAATGAATAGGGGAGTATGTAAATGACCCTTGAAGTTTGTTCCAGATTTTAACAGATGAATGCCCCAAAGCTTGTGTTAATACAAGATATGCAGAATGTTGTAGCAAAGCTCCTAGATGTGTTGCCTTTGAGGTATTAAATAACAAACTATGTCCAGGCACTATTTACAGGGTTCCTCGTTATCTCAACACCAAAAGGGTATCTTGCTTCCTCTCAGTGGTCTCAAAAGAGAAGCGTCTTTTTGATCATTACACTCTGAATAGGATCTGCATTTCTGGAAAACACAGAATGATGGCTGCTGTTTCTGCCACTCTGCTTCGCCATGGAGAGCAGGGCAGGCATTGCTCCTAATTGCGCAAGAGCCATTCTTTACTCAAGGCACAGCAGCAACCAAGGGTTTTCAGCCGTAATGGTGGGGCAGTCTTAATGCATGGCTTTCCTGCATGGTGATAGAAGACCTAATTCCCCAGCTATGCTAAGCCGTTCGCATAGAGTGGGAGAGAATGGGGGAGGAAAGGGCTAGTTTAAGATGGCAAAAATAAAGGTGGATACATTTCCTGACTGCAGCAACAATTACAAATGGACAGCCATGGTGTGCAACAGGTAATCTTCAGGTTATGATGGCAGGTGGGCAGGCCTCATGTGACCACATCACTTAACGACAGCCCTTCCAGTAATGCCTGCTGCCATCGTTAAGCAAAAACCATGTGAGTCATTAAGCAAGGACCTCACATAAGTGCGACTTATGACTTCAGCCATCAGAAGTTTGAATGGTGACAGAACAAATGGTTGTAACTGGAGGACCACCTGGATTTCAAATCCACGCCAAAGTCCATCATAAAACTGATCCATACAAAGACTGAACCCAGCATGGGCATGAACTCAATTGAGGGTAGACACTGGTCTTGCACCTCTTGGAAGAATCTTCATGGGGAAGGAGCAAAGATATGGAGGGTGGAGGGAATGGCCTTGAGGGTCAGGAAGAAGAGTAGATACTACCGTGGTAAAAGGTACCCCCACGTGCATGTGAGTTACAGCGCTGCCGAGGCAAGAGTCAGAAAAAAAGTGTAGACCAGGCCAAGAAAATATTGTTAAGTAAGCATCTCAGATTAGCCTCTCCATAGTTCACATGAAGATAAAGGATGAGTGCATTCAGACATGCAAGATTCTGTTACTATAGATTTACAATAAAAGTAGTTCTGATCTATATGGTATTGGTTTTCTAATTTGGTCTACCTTGAAGAGCTGACGGGTAGGTGGGGGGATGTATCTGTTTTTCATTTTCTGATGAGGCCATCAAACCACTGCTACCATTTTGCCTCAGTTTCAGTTAGTTTCCAGAACAATAGTTACTTTAGTGTACATCCAGCATGAATGCCTCTCAACTCTTTTCTGTGGCATCTAGAGCATCCCTAACTGCTCTGTAGATTTTCAGTTAATTTTCTTTTCTTTTTCTTCCAAGAGGTACAGCAGATAGACGTCTTAAGCTTCCGTGAATCTCTATGCTTTGTTTTGCATTAATTCCCCCAAATTCTTCTAAAACAAAAAGCTAGCAAATGATGCCGTGTCTCTTGGTAACTTCATTCAGTATCCCTAATTTATCTCTGGAGTTCCCTACCTCTCTCCTTGATAAAAAAATAAAATGCTGTCCTTCATCAGAAAAAAAATATATTTTCCCTGGCCAATAGCAAAAAAAAAATTATCCTTAAGAGCTCAGTAAGAATATTCATAATAGCACAAGCTTTCATAAACTGTCTGTTTTGTCATTTGCATGAAACTGTGGTCTTCAGTTAGCAAATGCTATATTGTACATACACAGGCAGAGAAAGAAAATAAATGTCCATAATACTGACTGTGACAATTAAGCAAAAAGTAACAGTAAAAAACAAGCATGATGACAGTTCATTAAAATAATATTGCTAAAAGCACTCATATTTCAGCACACTGATTACATCTTATTGTGAAAATGAAAACTGATCAAGGGCACAGATTTAAATCAATAAAATTACTTACTTACTTACAAATGAATGTGCACAGATGATTCCAAAGAAAGAACAGGGGAAGTTACAAAGTAGGTTACGCTTAATTTTTAATAATACACAAATAGCTCTTCTTCTATGGACTCCCTAGAGCCATATGTTAAATAAGCCTCAGGAATAAAGTTTAGCCTGCTATAAAATCCAGCCATATGGATGTCTATGTTGTTAAGCTCTTTAACTTGTTCAAGCCAAAATTATCATGAAAGATAAAATATGAATATTGTACAGACTGCTATTTTCATAAAGCATCTTAAAAAAGACGGAAAACCTTAACAAAGTTATGGGAAACTTCATTATTATCCCTTTATTCAGATAAAATATTTTACCTTTGAATCTGTGTGTAGCACAAAAAATATTACTGATATATTCCATGAATTTTGGGAGGTCTTAAAACTATCAAGAAAAGGGACATTAGATGCTATATAATCAGGTTCAGAAAATCAAAGCAACATGTAGACTGGTTTTTCCCCCCTCTTTCCTAGGAACAGCTCCTTAAGAAACATATGGCATGCTAGAAAAAAATCTGTGAAATCTATTATTAACTACCGGTAGATTATTGCTCTATTAAACTTACACTCTTTTCCATTACATATATGTATTTGCACAAGTTTACTTCCTGTTTGCACATAGTACATATCGTTCTACTTTGGAGAAGCACTATGATCTTTCTAAGCAAGCATCTTTGAATGAAATAAAGAATGAAATAAAATCAAAGGGAAAAACCCCTTAAATTCTATTGTATCTTAACAGATAGTTTACTTAATATACAGTATAAGAGGGTTCTGACCATAGGAACTAGTTCTACCTAAAATATCTGGTCTGTTTGTTCAATCTCCAATCCAACCATGTTGGGCAGCAAAGCTTAAATTACGACTCTAGTCATATTTCCTTGAATAGGAATTTTTTCACAGTTGGTGGAAACCTGCATAATGCAAAATCCATGACTGAACAGAAAGTTTATGCAAGTCAAAATCTGCTTCAGAGACTGCCAAAGCACAAAAGGAATATTAGGATGAGAATGGCATCCTTCATTTCTGGTCTAAGCAGGTCTATACCTATAAATCTAGCTTCATGCAGAATGTGAGGGGAATACGAATTAGTTAAAAATCTTCCAAGCTGGCAAAAGCCAGGGCTTTAAAAATGCCATTTTAACAACTGAACAAGCCATTAATATCTATATGACCTTATGCTGGGAATTTTAGCAGCTTCAGTTGAAAATTTCATAACATTTTTTCAATTGTTGTTACCAAGGTGACAGCTATGAAATTGGTATTTAAAACACACACTGTATTAGTTAAGGTTCCTATCGAACCTAACCTGAAAATGCAACCTAGTTCTTTCAAAAGCAAACAACCAGCCATGTCAAGTTGACCCATGTATTATCAAATTCATCACACATTTATCCCATTCTTTTTAAGAAGATTTTCAGAGAGACTTAGAAGCTCCTTTTACACAGCGAGGAGATTTATACTCGCTTAACACAGTCAGACCTTTTTCCAGGTCATGTGGAAAGAAGATGCTTTTTTTTTCCTTTTGTATTAGGTTATTTCCCCAAACTCTAAATTTATACATGGATACTAATCTATGCTGACAGTTTGGGGTCTTTTTTTTAATGGAAGTATATCATTGAAGATCTAGACCAGGGGTAGGCAACCTCAGCTCTTTTATAACTCATGGACATCAACTCCCAGATTTCCTGAGCCAGCATAGCTGGCACAGGAATTCTGGGAGTTGAAGTCCATGAGTCATAAAAGAGCCGAGGTTGCCTACCCAAGATCTAGACAAAAAGACATTTGTGTCGCTAGTAGTGTTCTTGAAAGAAGGCGCAATCTGAGTCAGAATTTCCTTGTTATGGATAAGAGAAGCTTAACATTATGATTTCAAAACAGTGGTAGGAGATGACCAGGCTGAGCCCAAGGGCAGAGTCAAATGTGTCATCAGTTTGGAAGTGGAAACTTTGTACTTTCAGACTTGCAAGATTCTGTTAATGTTAAGAGCCCTGGTGGCGCAGTAGTTAGAATGCAGTATTGCAGGCTAATTTTGCCGACTGTCAGCAGTTCGATTCTCACTGGCTCAAGACTGACTCAGCCTTCCATCTTTCTGAGGTGAATAATGAGGACCGAAATGGTTGGGGGCAATATGCTGACTCTGTAAATTGCTTAGAGAGGATTGTAAAGCACTGTGAAGCAGTATAAGTCTAAGTGCTATTACTAATGCAGCCTTTCAATAAAGCATTATTAGTGCATCTAATCCAGTTTCCTGTCTAAATTACTGGAGAGTGTTGACCATAGAGTACATAATGCATAGTTTTTCTTTTTTTTATTGAAAGTTTTATAAAAGTTACAATATAAACCCACCCCACCCCACCCTCCACCCTCCCCCTCCCTCACTTCCCAGAGTTGAATACAGGGTTACAAATAAAATAAACATAATCTAACTAACATTAACCAACTATGTAAGTAACCAAGTTCTTAATGTGCTTTAACTCCCTTTAAACTAAAAATACAACTTGATAACAGCTAATTTGATGTTGAAATGCATAGTTTTTCTTGTCTTAAGTAATTTGATATAATGAGATGAGGCATGAAAATAAAAAATGAATTACCTGCCTCTATAAATAGACATTGTCTTTCAGCAATTAATAAGAAAAGATTGTAACCACATTGTCAGCTTTCTCTAAGTGCAACAATTTCTGCAGTACATAAAACACTACAACACCTGACAAAAGTTATTTATCTCTACAACTCATCCTGATGACTAACATTGGTATTAAAACTAATGCAGAGATCTTTATGTTCTTTCTCAGTATGACATTTCATGTATAAAAGCTGGAAAAAAATCTCCATATCTGAGAAATTTGGAATTCTTTTTTTCAGGTCAACGTTCTTCAAGGCAAAACTTTGTTATGATGTAGTAGCCAATAGCAATTAAACATTAAAAAGAATACTCTGTAGCCAAGCTCCCAAATGACGTAGATTTGATTATGAAAGAGAGCTTAACATTAAAAGCATGAAAGAGGATTAAGTAAAAAGCAGACTGTGTTTGAGTATGCCAAAATATCCACATCTCTGAAGAGTTTTGCTAGCATCAACAAGTATATCAAAAATTCCAGCAAAATAAATAGGAAATGGGATAACTCAGCCTGCATTCTTACAGCACCAAGTGAAACTTCTACAAACCAGGATTCAGAAAGATAGACATACTCATAAATGCTCATATTTTTGACAAATTAAAATGCTAATAATAAATTGAGATGTTGAGAAGTAGTGATCTGATCAAGTATTCATAAAACTGGCCCAGGAAGTAAAGAAAAAACAAACCAGAATATAGATCCCCTCTTACTCCTTTGCTAAGCATAGTGAGTAGGTTCCAGTGAATTCACTGGGGCTCAAACATGGATAAAAACATATTGCTAATCTCTGATTAATCCCCCCCCAATTTTTCTTTTAAACATTTGGATTAATATTTGAATAAATCATCTGTGGACTTCTGTAAAACTTCCCTATTTATTTTATCAATAATTTTGGTATTTTATATGTATTTTATTTTCAGTCCACATTGATACAAATGGCAACTCTGGGAATGGATGACTTTTTCATTTTACTTTCTATAATATTCTCATATTTTCAAGTACAAGTTCGTTCCAGGCCATTTCTGCCCTGTTTCTTATGAAAAATCTGTGTGCAGTTTCTAACCAATTTCCATTCACATTTTCAGATTCTTTTTAGGAAAGTGAGAAAAATCAAAGAACAATTTATTATTTATTTATTTATTTATTATTTAAATTTATATACCGCCCTATTCTCGTAGGACTCAGGGTGGTTTACAGGGAGAATTAAAATACATAGCATACAAAAATTAAAAGCAGTTAAAAACTATAATTAAATTACAGTCCCCGAAATTAAACTAAAACCCAATTAAATTAGTTAAATTAAATTAGTTAAAACCCCTCAGTCTGGGCCAAACAGCTCGAAGAACCAGGTTTTCAAGTCCTGGCGAAATGAGCGAAGGTCGGGGGCAGTCCTGAGTTCCGTGAGAAGTTGGTTCCATAGGGCCGGCACGCCCACAGAGAACGCCCTTCCCCTGGGAATAACCCGCCGGCATTCCTTAACCGGCGGTACCCTGAGAAGGCCCTCCCTGTGGGAGCGCACAGGACGATGGGAAGTTGATGCCGGCAGCAGGTGTTCCCTTAGATAATCCGGACCCAAGCCATTTAGAGCTTTATAGGTCATTACCAGCACCTTTAATCTCACCCAGAGGGCAACCGGAAGCCAATGCAGCTCACGGAGAAGAGGTGTTACACGGTAGTATCGGGAAACTCCCATAACAACTCGCGTGGCTGCATTCTGCACCAGTTGAAGCCTCGAAGTGGTCCTCAAGGGCAGCCCCATGTAGAGAGTGTTGCAGTAGTCTAGCCGGGAGGTCACGAGCGCATGGGTGACTGTGCGTAGGGCATCTCAGTCCAGATAGGGCCGCAACTGGCGCACCAGACGAAGCTGGGCAAAAGCCCCCCTGGTCACAGCTCCTATGTGATCTTCAAAATTGAGCCGTGAATCCAAGAGGACGCCCAAGTTGCGAGCCCTATCGATGGGGGGTAACACCTCACCCCCCATCATTAGTGATGGAACAACCTGGTTAACCCGAGATGCCGGTATGCACAGCCACTCAGTCTTGGCAGGATTGAGACGAAGCCTGTTTCTTCCCATCCAAACCCGGACTGCCTCCAGGCAAGTGAGCTTTTGGTCAACTCATAATAAAAAGCCATTGAAATAAGTGCCTCCAACATCAGACAAATCTATTCAGGCATTATTCACTGAACATGATAACACAGAATTCTAAACTGTGTGCAGGTAGCCTGGGAAACTTACTATCAACTTTAGAATGAGCACGGCTGCAGCCATTTTTCCCTTTTCATTCCTAGTTGCCACATAGCATGGAGGGAGGGGGGTTTGCCAGGTTTTGTGCTAGACAAAACGGACTTTTTATATTCAACTTTCTCTCATGGGAACCAAGGTCATTGGCTGCTCCCGAGACTGCGGGCTGGGCCAACAAGCTGAGTGGGGAAACGTAGTTGTTTGCATAGCCTTGGGGGTGGGATTTCTTAATTTTGTATTGGGGAATTGTTATGCATCTCTTCAGTCTTGGTTTCACTTTTGAAGTACTGATACTCTGTAGCAATAAACACATTCTTTGAGGAATTTGAAAGCCTCGGAGTTCTGCTTTATTTGTCTCTGTCGGTCGGAACATTGACTTTTATACCTGTTTAGTCTTTTATATTTGTTTTCAGGCTACCTGCTCATCCCTTAAAGGCCCCAAAGAAAGTAACCGATGCCAGAGGCAAAATATTTGTTTGCCACTCAATAGCTCTGCTGTATCCAAGTTGCTTGGTGGGGTGAGTAATGTTTCAACTTGGCTACCATGTAAACAACACTGATATAACTTCTAGAAGACGCAGAGTATTATAGTTATTCTTACCTTACTGTCATCCTTATGACAGAAGCAAGAAATCACTGTAGGCAATTAACAATGGCCTGTGATTCAGTGCTCATGTAAACAGATTCAGAAACAGATTCCAAAGAAAGGCAATGACTCAGAAGGCCAGCCATAAATTAACAGCCCGGGTAATCAGCCCATTCTGAACACACTATAGATCAATGGGAAAAAATCTGTCAAATATAAAGTTCACCCCGGGTTCTCCCTACAGAAAGAGGTCTGGCCCTCTTATGTAAGTGCCTTTATGTTTATCAATAAAAGATTGATTATAAAACATGGCAAACAGCACTTCCAAAAATTGCAATCGTCAAGAGGAAAAGCTGTGTACGCATGATTTGTTAAAAATGCAATAAACTGAAATATGACAGAGGAAACATTAAGATGATAATAAATGTTATTGTGGAAGAGTATATGGAAATTTAAAAGGCAGACAATGTGAATTCAATTTCTCTCTCTGACCGGTACTACCAAGATCTCAGCAGCTAGCAGCACTGGATTGATTTCTATTAGGTTGGGTCAGGCTAATCAATATTGGGATGGGAAACCTTCAGGGAATATTTGGGCTGCAGGGCTAGACTGAAAAAAAAAAACATCTCAGAAGCATGTGATGGCAAAGCTCTTTCTGCAAAGAAAACTTTATGGAAATGAAACCGGTCAAGCTTGAAGGAGTCTTTAGGTAAAGGTAAAGGTTCCCCCGCACATGCGTGCTAGTCGTTTCCAACTCTAGGGGCCGGTGCTCATCTCCGTTTCAAAGCCGAAGAGCCAGCGCTTGTCCGAGGACGTCTCCGTGGTCATGTGGCCGGCATGACTAGATGCCAAAGGCGCACGGAGCACTGTTACCTTCCCACCGTAGTGGTCCCTATTTTTCTACTTGCATTTTTATGTGCTTTCGAACTGCTAGGTTGGCAGAAGCTGGGACGAGTAACAGGCGCTCACTCTGTTATGCAGCACTCGGGATTCGACCCGCCAAACTGCCGACCATCTGATCGACAAGCTCAGCTCAAACCCACTGAGCCACCGCGTCCGTCAAAGGAGTCTTGTTATGTCTTGACAGTAAGTCAAGGAGTCTTTACTTACTGTCAAGACATAACACCATGGTAAGCAGCCAAACTGCATTCTTGTTTCCCCTATAAATAATTTCCACTGATTAAAACTCACTTGTATCACATCTTATGTATTGCTCTACCTTTTAGCCCCATGGTTTAAAAAGCTTTACCAGCTACTGAACACTACCGTACAACAGATCATCATGACCACCCTCAGAAAAATTGCACTAGATGCTTTCAACCTCTTACTTGATAAAGAGAAGTGCAAGTTTTGGCTTTGTATTTTCATCTGAAGATCCAGTGGTAACAATAAACCTTTTATGAAAGACTTGCCTGGAAGCAAGCAATCAGGACTCACTGCATTGCTCATATCACCCTCATCTCACCTGCCCTCTTGGTTTTTAGTCTCTGTTTTGTATTATCTTTTTATCATTTTGTAAGCCACTCAGAGTCGCTGTAATAGTGAGATAGGCAGGGTCTACATTTAATAAATAAAAATTGTAAGTGTACTATTTAAGTGTACAGTTAACAGTAATTTTTGTTAATAATTTCATTAAGAATTATAGTAAACAGATAAAACAGATAGAAAAATACCAAACCAATACAAAAACACATTAAAGAAATATAGAAGGTGGAGAACCCCACCCCATTTCCCCCCAAAAGGGAGTGAAATAAAAAAAAACCTTCCTTTTTATCCCCAGCAAGTATATTCAACATTAACAATTTATCTCTGTCTTTTCACAATACAACCAAATATTTCTTTATTCCATGCTTCACCTAATTTTCTACAAACTCATCTCTAGATCCTCAGCGCACGTTATTAAACAGCAAAATCCAATAAAAGTTAACAAAAATATATATTCCCATTTCTATTTAATGCCTAATCCCCCTAATTCCTCATAAGCAAAACATGGCTGTGCTTTGGATGAGTCTTTAGAAGGTTCTTGTCATAGGGTAGATACATTTCTGAACAAGGAAATGGCCCTTCAATCGCATTGATGTGTCTCCTTCATTCTACCATTTTCCAGGTTTTTACAGAGTAAAAATCATCTTAAAGTAGACAAAATAACTCAGTCCTGGGAAGAAAGAGATGCTGATGGTAGGGGGATTTCATTAATCCAGTTTTGAGGAATATACAACTGTACTCTGATTACATACTCTTTTATGAATTAAGATTGCAGGCAAGTATTTTTTTGGTCTGTCATAATTCCTTAGCTGTTTAGATATGCAGCAATATTTGCTAGCTTTGCCTGCTATACCATCCTGCTTTGTTCTAGGAAAAAGGAACGTAATTCTATCATATATATTCTCTTTTGTCACCTTGACGTGTCTGCTTTAATGCGTTCCTGTTGAGACTACCCCTATCATCCAAAACTTCAAAAGGACTAGAATGTATCAGTTCTTGTTTACTGTGGTTCCCATTTCACTGAACGTTTTTCAAAAAGAAACTCAACAATAAAGCAAGACTTACCAAACGAAGGAGACTCTCGACCATCCTCTAATCCCGAATCCCTTTCTCTGTCTCTCTTTCTGTGTTTGTGTCCACGGTGTCTATGGCGGCGATGGCTTTTTCTTCCACCCAATGGCACATGAACCCCGATAAACAAAGTCCTGTGACCTACACAATAGAATACAGTCTAAATAAGTATATTTGATAATACATTCAACACTAAGATGTTAGGACTACAATAATGTTTATGCATTATATCGGGGTGAATGGAAGTCTTAAAAACATGTTAAAATGGGGGGAAAGGGGGGGAAAGGCACAACAGATTTAAAAGCATAACACACACACTTCTATGCTATCGTGTGTGTGTGTGTATGTGTGTGTGTGCGTGCGTGCACATATGGGGATGCATATAGTACCCAGTCTTTCACATACTGACTAGGAATGCTGGGATATTTAATTCTAACACATTAAACAGCAATAGTCTGAGTGATGGTGCTAAAGCATAAAATTACAGTTTCAGAGGCTCTGAGAACCATCCTAAGATTACAACTATAATCAATTAAATAACATGGAATGATAAACAGCCGAGGTAAATTTTAGAAAGAAAGTAACTCAAGCAAGTTAGTAAGAGAGAACAAAGTAAGTTCAATGCTAGTTCCAATTAGGACATTTTCCCCACCTAATCATTTGCTTTAGAATATAGATCATCATACATGGCAGGGTGTGTAGGTGAGTGCTGCCATGCAGCACAAACAGAGCAGCATGCCCAGGTGAGTGCGCCGTGTGACACAAGTGCCAGCAAGTGGGGGGAGGGCTGAACCTTGCCACAGGGCAAGAGTGCGATAGGGCATGCAGGTGGATGCTGCTGCATGGCATGAATGCAGCAAAGCACTTAGATGTGTGCTGCTGCAGGCCCCAAGGGTGAACACTGAGGTGGGGCCTAAATGGGGCCCACACTCACCCTGCCACCCAGAGGCTCCTCAGACGTGGAAAAAAAAAGTAATGGGAGTGAGAGCAACTTAGAGGAGCGACTTGCGATCTTCCCTGCCTGTTTCTCTATAGACTTTGTTTGTGGGAAACTGGCAAAGAAGGTCGCAATGCTGATCGCGTGACCATGGGACACTGCAACCGTTTTAAGTGCAAGATGGTTGCCAAGTTGGGTGTTGCAGCCATTTCAAGTACAAGCCCTGACTGCGTCGATACTGTGATGGCTGCAATTTTGAAAGACTGGTTGTAGTTTGCCCTCATGCAGTGCCTCCATAACTTTGGACATTTGCTGAACAAGTAGTCACTAAGCAAAGACTGTATTTATTAATATTACTGACTTACACTTTCCTTTCATGCTGACTTATGAACAAAGATTGGGAGAAGCTCGTAATAAAAGATGCTTGACAGTTAAGATGCTGGGGAAGTTTGTCTTTGTAGGTGGGACTCTATTGGAATTATTATGGTTGCAGATTTCTGGATTGAATCAGTTTTCATGGCCACCAAGACCTCTTCAGAACATTCTTCTACTATCATCACCATGTTCATATAAAGGACTGAACTGCCTGATGAATGAATGAACCTTTATTGTCAAAGTACAACCATGTATAGATTGAGATTGGCTGATTTCATCCACCCATTAAGATTACTCTGCCTGTTATGTGCCACGTTCATTTCATCTGTTTTAGAAGCAGGGTTGATGCAAAACCGCCCAATGCTTAAGGCAGAAAATATCCACCTGCTGCTAATCCCCCCACCCACCCAGCTGAAGTTTGAATTGCAACAACACTACTGATCTTGCTCATCAATAATTTCTTCTGGGACAAGAGTGAGAAATATAAGCCTCCAGTATTGCTGAGCTACAACTCCCTGCATATCTAATCACTGATATGATCAATGGTGAGTGGTGCTCAAAATTATAATTTATCAACATCTGGAGAACAATACAAAAGTTCATTCCTCTCCTGAGAGGGAGAGTACAGTAAAACACTTTAGCCATGGTATCTATAGATTCTCCATAGAAACCTTGACTACTGCCTTGACTAAATCCTTCCTTGGAAGAAGGCATTAGAGTTGGCAGGGGTTCCAGAAAGGGATTTAGAAGTGGTCTTTGGGCCGGGCAAATATTCCAGAGAGCAACTTGTAAGCCATCCAGAGTCATTGACTGACAATTGACAAATAAACTGCTTCCCTGCAAATACAATAGGAACAGAGAGTTGCAGGATCCGATCTGGGTCCCTCTTTCCGAACAGTAGTTCACCCACAATAACCTTAGAAGAGGGTGTAAAGTAACATATTTTACCAGCCAAAAGTTCACTTGTCATGAAATGGATCTGAAGCTAGATTCCTGGTCTCAGCATTGAATAGCATTTGTCACCCTCTCCATTAATGCAGTTTCTCTGGAAACAAGACAAAAGGAATTCCCTGGGAACATCTTGATTAAAACTGATAATGTATGATGTAACGTGGCTTTATCAAAGTGGCACTGTATCCTAGACAGGGTTCTAAATAAAAATAGATTAAGGGATAGAAAAACTCAATAAGAAAGGACGGTTGATCTCGGGCAATGCAAACATTTACTGAAGAGCGAAGAAAGGATCAAGGAAGGAAAAGAGAACATCTGCAAACCACTATTCAAACTCTGTGTTCCTAAAGTTAATTGTAGCCCAGAAACCAATAATTTGGGATTCAAAAAAGGGGGAAATTAGAGGATTGTAACAGATGATAACTACTGAAGAGAAGACAGAATGGGAGCTAAGGAATAAACAGGAAACATGAGGCCTAATGCACACTGAGGTGATAAAGTGGTGGGCCTTGGTGGAGCAGTGGGCTAATGCCTCCTTAAGTAACACCAGCTGCCTGCAATTAGTGCAGGTTCGAGTCCCACCAGGCTCAAGGTTGACTCAGCCTTCCATCCTTCCGAGGTAGGTAAAATGAGGACCCAGACTGTTGGGGGCAATTAAGCTGACTTTGTAATAATGCCGCTTGGGGGGGGTGTGTGAAAGCCCTAATAAGCAGGCATATACATAGAATGAAGGCTACTGCTAAGCTTGTAAGCCGCCCTGAGTCTTCGGAGAAGGGCGGGATATAAATGGAATTAAAATAAATCTTGTTTGGAGCATTTCAAATTGTGGGCAGGGGCTTCCCATGATTTTGTTCTTCCAGATAAAAATTTCCCACAGCATAAAAACAAAAGGCAAAAATAGAGGCACATTCTATATAGGAGCTGTTACATCATGTGAATTTCCCCTGCCTTTTCATTATTGCAGTCCCAGCCACCGCTTTCCCATACTATTGTGAAATATTCTTAAAATAATAGTTATTGAGCATAATGGTTCCACCCTGACACATTTTTTGTGCTGTTTCCTCCACTGCCCAATCGGAGACCATGGGAACTGCCTTCCAAAGGCTATACAACTAAGCAAACATTTAATCTACATTAAATTAAATCTCTTTACAAAGAAGAAAAGAGAAGCATTCCATCTAACTGAAAGCTCATTTACACCAGGAAGGATTATTTTATTTATATTTATTTATATTTCATATTTCTTATGCACCCATCTCCCTCAGAGAGCGGCTGTCTGCATTATAACTTAGGGCAGCAGCTGTTAACCAAAAATGAACTAAGAATTATTGCTGCTCAGTCTATTCAGAACCTAGAGTTTTTTTATACTTCGTCTTCTGCTTTATTACAATAGATCATGGTTTGCTATTTTTCTCCATCAAGCAAACATTTTAAAGAAGACTGTTCATTAACATAATCTGATGTGCAGAAAAACAGCAACTTTTTTATAATGACTGTGAAGCTCAAAAATGAATCTCCCTAAAGAGGCATTTCTCTATTTTAACATTTAGGAGAAAGTTAAAAAAAGCAACTTTTCAAAATGATTTAACTTTCAAGTATAATGCTTTTTTCTCCCCTAAACTTCTGTTACTCTGTTGATTTTATATTCCACAGAAGTTTATCTGATTTGAAAACCTCTTGAAACTAGGGAGAACAGAATTAAGCAAATAAAGCACCATTCAGGATGATGACATTAGTCTTCCTCAAATACTGGGAATGACTAGCTCACTATAAATAATAATTATCCTGTTTTAAGTGTTTATTTATGCAACTAATTTTTCTGTGCCTGTTCATTATCAGTGAGTGCTAGTCACAATGAGTAATTCCCATTTTGCTGATTGGATCTTGCAGACATTTGATCATTTATAGTACTACTTCTTCCACTATTTTTTTGTTTTCTTTGGGAACATAGGTAGTCCTTGACTTATGACCACAACTGAGCCCCAAATTGAGCCCAAAGTGAGACATTTGTTAAGTACATGTTGCCCCATTTTGCCACTTTTCTTGTCACAGTTGTTAAGTGAATCTGGCTTCCCCATTGACTTTGCTTGTCAGAAGGTCACAAAAGGTGATCATGTCACCCAGGGACACTGCGACCGTCATATATATGAGTCAGTTGTTAAGCACCTGAGCTATGATCACATGACCATGCTGCAATGGTCGTAAATGTGAAAAACAGTCTTAAGACACTGTTTTCAGTGCTGTTGTAACTTTGAGCAGTCACTAAACAAACTGCTGAAAGGAGAGGACTAAATGTACTCTTTGTCTTATATAGACTTGTGAACGAACTAAACTAAACTCTTCAGAGTGATTTAAAAAATATAATTATGAAGAGCTATAGGAGGATCTTTTGAAATTGTGTGAAAGATCAATCAAATAGCAAATACAGTGTACTTTTAACTAAATATGCTGCACTGGGGTAACAATGGTAACAAATTGACTTTACATAAGGTCTATGTTATCCTTTATCTGATCTTTTTTAATGGTTTAGGAGAAACCTAGAAAATATGTAAAAGAGGGCAGAATAATTTGAGCATATGTGTTTAAACACCTTTCTTAAGAAACATGGTTAGAATGCTTGAGACTCTTTAGGTTGGAAAAAAAGGGATTGAAGACTCTTAGGATAAGAAGAACATGATCTGAGGTTTGGGCGGCATGGTTATTTATGGTACAATGAAGTTAAAGTAAATGTAGATTTTAAAATCATTATTATCAGGAATGCTATATTCCAAATATGGAGCAGATACAAATCCAGGCTGTGCCCAAAAATACTTTCGCATGTCTCAGCCAAAGAAATGTTTTACAGAAAAGAAACACTGTCAAAGATAAATGGTTACATTTTAAAGGCTTGTTAATGCAGGAAAATAGAGAGCTTAAGATGAAATCAACTGACTGCTGAGAGACCTAGTTTTCAATGGTTTTCATATGCACAATTAAGAGAAAGATTTAATATAGATATCACAAATAGAACATGATAAAATGAAATGAAAATGAATTGTGCATAAATGATGAACATGTAACTACTAAAATGTACTGTATGAAATTTGAAATGGAAGAAGTTACAGAATGCATGATAAAATGGACCAAGAACTTTGGTTTTTATATTTTGGCTAGAAGGGACTGTGATCTTCTAAGGCAGGAGATCACTATTTAAATGGATTAATGGAGAGAATAGGGTTAAAAGCAGTGGTGGGATTCAGCCGGTTCGCACCACTTCAGCAGAACCGGTAGCTAATTTTTTGTTGCCCAGGCCCAGAATGGACTTCTGGAAGCAGCATCCACACAGAGAACCGGTTGTTCACATATTTGAATCCCACCACTGGTTAAAAGGTTTGAAATTTAGGCTCTCTTACAATTTAAATGGGTAGCTTTATAAAATGATGCACAATTGGTATATGATTCCAGAAAAGTTGTCTAAGGTGTACAGTGGTACCTTAGTACTCAACTTTAATTGGTTCTGGGAGGTGCAATGAGTACCAAAAATGATGAGTACCAAACAAATTTTTCCTACAAGGAATAATGTAATGAGTCACAAAGCAGCCGATACTGAGAAGTTCTAGCTTGTGCATTGAGTACCAAACAAATGATAAATATCAGGACAAAAAGTTTACATAAAAGTGCACCGAGTACCAAATCTGATGCGTTTCTAAGCAGTTGAGTACCAAGGTATTAAGGTACTTCTAATATTGTTGGAAATGTGAAAATATGGAGAGACATTTCATCATGCATTTTTCTTTTAGTCTTTTATAGTTCTTTTTTCTCTTTCCTTGGTCAGATTCAGTGCCTTTCCAACAGCTGAAGAAATTTCTTTCAAACTGAGACTGTGTCCAGGTGGTAGAGGAATAACTGAATCAATGGAATATGTTATTCTGTGTTGCCGTCTCTATGTAGGTGCTCACCAGGAATGAATGTTTTCATTCTTTACACAATAACCTGGTTATTCCAAATTGTTTTTATCTGAAGAAACTGTTATCAAATCAATCTGATCTTATTTCCTTGACCACAGCCAAGTACTGTTCCATCATCTGCACAGAATGCCACAGCATTAACTCTAAACCTTTTTAGAAATTTTAGAATAACTATATTCTTCCTTTTATCTTAATTAATTGTGACTCTTCCATTTTATTGGACTGAATAAAGATTTTATTGACTGATTTTCCCCCTACTTTTTCATTTATGTTTCTGCAAGTTTTTTTTAAGCCTGTATAAAATATTTTTTCATAAAAAACTCTTTCAAAAGGAAAAAAAGGAGATAGAAGGAGGACATAAATCACGAGATAGGTAAATTCATAAAATGTATAAATTCAAATAGCATGGAGAAAATAGACAGCAAGAATCTTTTTTTCCACTAAAATTGGGGAATCATCCAATAAAGCTAATTAGAAAGTGTTTTTGAAAATCAAGCCTCGAACACATATTGTAATTCACCTCTGGGACCCATGAAAGCAAAATGCAATGATGGCCACTAATTTGAATGGTTTAGAAGAGAACTGGATAAATTTATGGAGGACAGGTCAATCAAGGGCTACTAATTTTTTTAAAAAAATGTTATTGATTCTTTTGATATCATATAAAATAGACAAATAACGTAAAACAAAAATCATCACAAAGTTAACGTAAGAGCTATTAAAACTCAGCATCAACTCCAGATGCAGGCTGCATGCTTTCAAATGACAGTTGCAGGGGAACAACACTGGGAAAAGAATAAATCCTCATCTCATCTTGAAGACCCAGGAACAGCTGAATGGCTGTTGTGGGAAACAAAACACCTACCCGTCCTGAATTAGCAGAACTATTCTTTTACACCTAACCACTTCGTGCATCTGATGTGGTGATCTCTGATCAACCCAGAATAATAAACAAGTTGATATTCATTAAGAGGTGTGCATGAATTAACTAATTAACTGCACGTTTTTTTGTTACAGATAGTGTAAGCTTGCAAGGTTCTTCTACTACAGCACAACCTAAAGAAAGATAACTCAGTTCCCTCCTGTAGGCCTTCAAAAAGTAGCTTCCGAAACCTGAAAACATTTCACAGCTAGTTTTAAAAGGATGCAGCAGACAGGAGAGACATCCCACGATGCAAAGAGACTTTGGCAAAATCATGAAGGCTTTCCTATTAGAAGTAATACATACAAAGCTTTCACAAAGACACCTGAGGAAATAAACAGCTTAATCATAATATGTCACTAACCCGTGATAAATTTAGGATTCCACATTTAGGATAAAGATAAAGGGTATCTTTATCCTAAATGTATAATGAGCATCCATTTAACAGTATACTATTATAAGGCAAACATTTATTTTTATTTTCTTTCCAGGCAGAGATTGCCTTTTTTTTTACAGCATTCTGAGGCTGAGACATATTCTCCATCATGATCCGAACAAGTCATCGGAGACAATGATGCTGTGTTTTGTATCTCAGTGAATAAGGTCACAACAAAAGGTATGGTTTAAAAATAACCAGTAGGAATGTTCTACGCAAAAGACAGAACTGGCCAAGAGGTTTTTAGCTTGTCAAATCAGTCAATTCAACCTAGAGATCTAGAAGGAAACCGAAGACTATATAGCTTCCTGGGTAATTTTTAAATGAGCAGACTGGAGCTTTGCTTTCTGGGTCAATTAACTTCCCACACATGAAATAAAATGTAAGTGAAAGCTCCACGTCTTAAAGCAAATAATCTTACCCACATTGATGAGATTAGTAATAAATGGTAATAAATATATCGGTAAGTCTGCCCCTAACATGAATTTCCTTTTAATGATTGGTATTCAATATTATTGTGTTTATTAGCAAAGAAGGCCTTACAAATCTGACAGCAAAATAAAGGTAGTCCTCATTTAACGAGCAGTCACCCAACAGCTGTTCAAGTTATGATGGACTCCCCCAAAAGCTAATTACAGGTAGTCCTCGACTTACAACAGTTTGTTTAGTGACTGTTCAAAGTCACAACAGCACTGAAAAAAAGTGACTAAGGATCCTTTTTCACAGTTATGACCTTTGCAGCATCCCCATGATCACATGATCAAAATTCAGATGCTTGGCAACTAGTTCATACTTATGACAGTTGCGCAGTCTCAAGGTCAGGCGATCCCATATTGCGACCTTCTGACATGGGGAAGCCAGATTCGCTTAACAACCATGTTACTAACTTATCCACTGCAGTGATTCACTTAACAATTGAGGCAAGAAAGGTCGCAAAACTCACTTAACAAATGTCTCACTTGACAACAGAAATTTTGGGCTCCACTGTGGTCATTAAGTCGAGGACTACCTGTACAACCCAGTTCTGGAGTTCTGATGGCTGCACACACAAACCATATTTCAAGCATTTGGCAACTGACTCATCTTCATGGCTGGTTGCAGTATTCAGTGCTCAGGAGATCATGATTGATGGTTTCCATGCAAAAGACACCATAGGATTATATTGATTCATTTAATGACAGTGGCATTCACTTAACAAGTGCTGTTTAAAACTCATAAAACCAGGTCTGGCTACATGAGTGTCTCGACCTATGACCATCATGACTTATGACAGGTAAGTAGCTGCTGCCAGGCAGGGAAACAGGCACGGGTGGCCAGCAAGGCTTGGCACGATTGCAGACAAGCCCAAGATGGCTGTTACTGAGTGGGGTGAAGTGCAAGCAGCTTACCAGAACAACTTGCGGCCTATCCTTGCTGGCTGCCTCATTGACTTTGCTTGTGGGACAGCAAAGAAGGCCGCAAACAGTGTTCATGTGACTGTAGGATGCTACAGCCATTGTAAGTGTGAGCCGGTTGCCAAGCACCCAGATGACAATCAGGTGAGTATGGGGGTGCTGGGACAGCCAGAATTCAAGGACCATAAGTACCACTTGTTCAGTGCCATTGTAATTTCAAAGGTTGCTGAAAGAGAACTATGTATGTCCTCCTCCTTAAACTTCAGTGAACTGAGGAGGAATCTGCCTGAGGCACTTCCAAATTTTACCTCATTGCTTTTTAAAAAAAAAATTCAATCCCAAATTGTCGTCAGGAATTGGAGGGGGGGCGGGAAGGAGTCCAAAACTTAGATTACTTCCAAACATTTGAATTGGTTGAAGATTAGCAATATTGTATCTTCTTTATATACATTTCAAAGAAATAAAAGCCTAAATCAGGAAGAAGCAGCTCTCACCTTCCAAATCCTCCTTTTCAAAATGCGTCTTGAGGATGGAACGTGTTCCTCCCTGGTCCACCACCGCCTCTTCATCATTCCTCTGTAAAAATAAAAGTGGCTGTAGAGATCATTGAAATTCTGCGTGATTTATTTGAAAGCAACCATTAAAAAAAAGCCCATCAGAATAAGCACTGCTGGCTCTAATTAAAAGACAGTGCAGTATCCTCTTCCCATCAACACCAAAAAAATGTCTCTAAGAAACAGATTTCAACCCTCCCTGCTGCTGTTTTAAAGACTGGCTCCAATCTAGAGAGCTGAACATGGTCATCCTAAATACTACGGTAGCATCTATAGATAGCCTTAATGCTTCCATATAGCTTCACAGAAGCTTATGCTGATAAAATGCCTTCCCTGCCCATGCTAATGAAGATCTGACTGCCCAGCAGAAGGTTAATTAGCATGTAAAATAACGAAACAGGATGAGTAGGCCACTAAGCAATACTGACATGTTGCCTGAGAGAGCCAAATGGAACAAAAGGTGACAGGCTACTTCCTTTATATAGAAGGGCAGATCTCACCAAGGAAACTGCAATGTGCATCTTAATTGGTTAGAATCAATCGCTTAAGCTCTAAAATGGCATGCCACTATTTTATTTATTCAATTTCTATAGCCGCCAATCTCAGTCATTGACTCGTGCCACTGTACAAACCGCTGCAGACTTTTTAAATGAATTATCATGGGCAGTGAATGAGTCAGAATTAGGCTTAGAGATCTGCTATTAGTGCATCCTATTCATGATACATGAATACATGTATTCATGTATCGTGAATATCATGAATTCATGCATAAATGATATTCATGTATCAGGAATATCATGTATACATGAATACATGATAGTCATGATGCATGAATACATGATACAGCCAGAGCAATCAACAGAGAGGTGCTGAGTCGTATAAAACCAGACACATTTTAGAAGCCAAAATCACAAGACTATGTCTGATATACTTCGGCCATGTCATGTGTGCAAATTCATTGGAGAAGTCAATGATGCTAGGAATGGTGGTTAGTGGAGCAAGGAGAAGGGGCAAGCAAAGAACAATGCTGGCTTGATAACATCAACAACTGAAAGAAACTGTGGCTGACAGAGTAGCATGGACAGCACTTGCCTATAAAGTTGCAAAGAGTCGGACACACGATTGAATGGTTAAACAACAGTCACAATACCAGAAGTAACTGAGTTCAACACAGAGATATTAGTTAAGATTTCTATTCATCCACCATCTCTTTATTACCATAACACTATTCCTAATTACGAATCGTCCTGTTTTAGTTCATAGGAACAGTATCATGATTTCCACCTTCAATAATTCTCATGTATTATTGCCAGATCTTCTCATCATGAGTAAGTCTGAAAAAATGTCTCTGATCCTATCTTGTCACATGAAGAGGTTTGCCATTGGCTTGTGTTTTCAAAGTCTTGTTTAGTAAAAAAAAAAATCTGATGCAGTGTTGTGATGTTCAGTATTTCTTATGCTCTGCAGGTAGGCTGGGGAAATGCCAAATGCGAGGATGACACAAAACTTGTTATTCTTATTAGGCATTCCAGCAAGGTGACCCACGAAGAAATGTAGGTCAGCAATAGTCATACATCTCTCTGGGACAGCTAATCAAGTGTTCAGCTACTGATAATGCAAACGTTGCATGTTGCAATTGATATACAATCTTCCCTTGTTCTCCTCCAACATACCTTTACTTCTAATCACGGTGAATGACAGTTTGTCACTACAGGAGCTTTTGTCACTATGTACAACCTGTCAAAATAGATGCTAGGTAATTGGAGTGGAGGTAGTCCTAACTGTCAATATCAGAAGAAGAAAAGGTAAACACCCCCCCCAAGTGGTCTCAACTACTTTCACAAAGCTAATGACTGATCTTCAGTGTTAAAGTCCAGATGACTGTAAGGAATATAAATCCATCCATTCCCACCATTCAGTCAAAATTGAAGAAGCTTCTTGGATGAGAAGTGAAACGTCTTCAAGGAAAAACAAAGAAAGTCCACTTTTTTTTAAAAAAAAAAGCATCTTTGGGACAAGAAATGAAAAGCTTCCACTGAACCAATCATGAAACCATTTCATTCAGGTAATGCAGACATAAAAAGAACTAGTATAAATTGGATCCTGCCCTTTTAAGAGGCCATAACGCTAAGCTGCAAGGTTTCTATTTTTGGAAAGATATTCAAGGTATACAGCTAATAGAGGTATATTTTATTGATTGATTTATCAAATTTCTATGCCACCCATCACACCTGTGCCCCTTATATCATTATCTATTGCATATATTTTAGTAGTGTTTTAATTTTTACTCTGTGGTAATCAGCCCAGAAGTTTGTGACTGGGGAGAGCTATAAAAAAAACCTGCAAATAAATAAATAATTCAGTATGATGTGCAGACTATGTCCCCCGGGGCTTATTTTACATTCTATTGTTTAAAATTCTGGCTAGAATAATGTGCAAATCAGGCCAACGTCTCATTAAGGAAAAAAACCTGTGGACATGCATGTGTCATCCAACCACTCTTTCTTTAGAAATGTAGGTCTACAATACAATTGCTGATTTTAATATCACTAAAGAAGTAGTTCATGCCGTTATGACCAGTACAATACTTCATACAAAACACATATTATAAGATAGTCCTGATTATCTTATAAGAAAACCTGAACAGATACTCACTACTAAGATGCATTTTCTGTAATGAAATCCCATCTTTTCTGTTCCGTTTATTTTTAGGCATTTAGACAAATCCAGAGAAAACAGCTCTTTTGCTGCATTATTAATCGGTATACATATCTAATTTCTAGACGTTTATTAGGTTCAATGCTGTTTCTTAATATTCACTTTGATCAGTGCAATAATTAGCTTCATTAAAGCCAAAGAGGAGCATGCTAATAGAACATATGGATAGCTTAGAGCACAGAAGAAGACATATTTTCAAAGGTTATCAAGTTCTTGTCTTGGTTGTAGAAACTAACAAACCTCTGCAAGCTGTCCATGAGATGAAAGCCATTATGCACAACTGATTTATTAGACTAACATTTATTCACCCATCCGATGCCGCCACTATCCTCACTTTTTACAGACATAATGACATTATCTCTCTGAACCTGATAAATGTAGTCCTTGGTTAATGATGGTAATTGGAACCAGAAACTCTGTCACTGAATGACACGGTTCTATAACACAATGTCACATGGCTGTTCTGGCTTACAATGGCAGTTCTGGCAGTTCCAGTTGCACTTGTTAAGCAAATCCCGCGTGGTCACTAGGTGCAACACCATCTGATCGCCATTTGCAACCTCCTGCCAGTAATCCCATTCACACTGCTTGTCAGAAGCTGGCAGTGAAGGACACAAATGGTAACCATGGGATGCTGCCATTGATATAACTGCGAACCAGTTGCCAAGCGCTCAATTCATGATCACATGACTGCCGGGACACTGTGAGGGCTGCAAACTCTGAAGACTGGGCATAAGTCTCCTTGTTCAATGCCATTGTAACTTTAAACAGTTGCTGAAGGAGTGGTCATTAACTGCGGACCACCAGTATTATATTCCACATAAAAAAGGAGTCCCTGCAGATTTTACTCTGCTAGTCATTGCTGACTATAGAGGTGGTACTTAGCTCTGTTTCAAGACCACTGAGCCAGCGCTGTCCGAAGACATTTCCATAGTCAGCATGACGTCACAGAGCATTGTTACCTTCCCACTAAAATGATACCCATTTACCTGTTCGCATTTGCATGCTTTGGAACTGCTAGGTTGGCAGGAGCTGGTGCAATGACCAAAACTCACCCCGTTGCATGACACTTGGGTCTCAAACCTGGGCTACAGGATTTCCAGCTGACACTTCAATGCCTTAGTCACTGAGCTACCACACCACCCATTCCACATAAAGCACTGACAGAAATGTACTGATGTTTATACACTATTTTTATATGTGGATGAACTTTGGGGATGTTACAGATAATAATGTAATATCATTACCAAAACTGATCCATATCATTACAGCAATATAGCTTATATTCACAGTATTCTCTTTATTGAAAAACTCTGGTTGGCTTCATTTGGAATAAAAAATTGCTTCTGAAACTGCTAAAGCATCTGGACCATAATGTTGTAATAATATTGTACATATTTTAATTATATATACTGCCAAGCAAATAATTCCAATATATTGTTTTGAAAACATAACCCACACAATCCTTGAAACACCCTCCTTCTAATGCCCATTGTAAATCAATTGATCCAATGTGTTTATTCAGACTTCCAATAAAACATTTTCTTACAAAGCCCATTACATTGATGTAATGCTCTGTAACACCAAAGGTGTTGGAAATACATGATATTGATGGGGGTTTCCTCATACTTCAAAAACAGAACAGACTGCCATTTGGCATCCTGAAACAAGTGGGACCTGCAAGAAAAGGCTGTGTGTGAGATTTCAGCTCATTGTTAGCCTCCCTGAAAGTTTATGAGACTTTTGAAAATGAAATAAATTGTCTACCAATAAAAATAGCACAGTCAGAAAATCCTAGTTTTCTAATTCCTCTACCAGGATAAAGATGATCCTCCAAAACACCCCACTGCCCACACTGAAAAAAAAACAACATAAAATGGTTTTAGATTAAATTAATGAGGTTTCTTTACTGACAATGTTTTTAACCTTTAATAATATGTATTACCACATCCTGAATTTAAATTCCTTTTAAGCTATAAAACTGCAAATGCCTCCAATTACTGTCTCATCATCTATCCACTAATTACCATGTCCCCTAGATTTATTCAACTACATCATGGTGCCTTAAATCCTTATTCATAACTACCTTAAAGTCTATACAATCATCATACACAGGACTGTAGTCCCCTTATACTGACCAGGATTTGCCTTGGTTAATCTCCTTCAGGTAAGGATCACATTTGAAGGGGCTGGTGGCCTTCCAAAGTACAAATATGTAGGCACCACAATTACTTCAACTGCAACATGCCAAAGACCTTGGAGTGATCATATTGACAGAATGGCGTTGTTATTCCATTAAAACTTTAAAAATGTCAAATGTTCAACACTCAACATGTCAGGTCTAGTGGGAATTACCATTTCCTTTTGTGACACAGATACAAAATGGGCATTGTGGGACATTTAAGTTAACAGCCTGTTGATCACTTCAGAGACCAATTCCCAGTGCCCTGTGGCATTGGGAATTACTTAATTGGGCCCTGTTTTTTATGGTAGGTAGCACATCCGGTACAGATTTCCACAAATGTAAATCATCTACATATATTCATTTCCTGTCTCCCACACACATTATAAGTCTCTCCCTATCCAGATTTTCATTTACTGCTTTCCACAGACTTGATAATCAGCTTCAAAGTACCTCTTTTTCACTTAAGACTCCACTTCTAAACAACCATTGTTGTTTCCCTGTAAATGACAAGCTTTGTTTGTTTTGGGGCCCTAATCAATGATGGCAATTTTCTACCGGCCATTCTCCCATAACTGTATCATTAGCTTAAAATAATGATATGGTAACAGCGTCCATTGCCTGAAATAGGCAGCTGGAGAAAAAACAGGTGCTAAGGATAACAGGCCTCTCAATATTTTCCAGCCTCTTCTTTCAGCAGCTGACTAGGAGCTAAAGGGGGAGGATTCACATCCTTTATGAAGAGTTTTATTACAGACAAACTAATTTGCAGTTTGCCACTGCAAAAATAATAATAATAAGCATATCATGAATTTCAATAGATGCAGAATATGAACTCCAACTCAACACAGTAGAATTGACAAACTCTTTTGGAGAAAGGTGAGTGACTTGATTCAGAATCCCACGTTCACGCTGCTCTATGTGAGGTCTTTCACGCCTGTATTACTCAAAACTACTAGAATGGTAAAATCTTGAAGAAAATGAAACTGTGCTGAAAGAGAAAGTGAAGGAAGATGCGATCGATGACCTATTTACTTCTGAAAGCCTTTCATTTCAGGTTAAATTGTAGGAATACTGGGTTGATCATAGCTAACACATTTTGCAATTTGTACACTACAGTCATTAAGAAACAGACGTGAAATTCCTTCCCTGATTACTCGGAATAAGGCCCACTGAGATTTCTTCCGATTCTTCCATATGCTGAAAGAAAATAATTCACTGTCTGTAAAACAAGCTAAGGTTTAAAAATAATCTGGTATGAGTCATACACTCTGGGCTAACTTGGTTTCAAATTCAAATACTTTGACTACTGGGTCAGAGTGCAGCTTATGCTTGTTCAGAAATAGTGTGTCCTTTCTGCATTCTACACCAGAACTGAAGACAGTTCTTTTTTGGGAGCTGCTTATCAATCCTCTTCTCCTTATGTCCCTGCTATGAGTTCAAAGTTATGTGCAATTATAGTAAAACTAGAGCTACTTACACAAATATCATTCTTTGGGGAAGTGAAATAAAGTTGCTTCAGCACAAGGTAGCTTTCCAAAAGAAAAGTCATTTCCATATAGAAATATGTATAAATCCTGCACATACAACATTTCCACTGCATATAAATACATTTGAGCATGCTGTTTCAATTGCATTGCTAATACAGTATTACATAACTGTGCATTAAGCACAGTTTCTGATGCGCAGAAAGCGATGGCACCCCTTACTCCAAATCCTTTGGAGGAAGAATGATCATAAATAAATTTAAAAGGTCTGAAATCTTGCAAGATAAAAAAATCTCATGAGATCCTGCTCTTCTAGCATTAGATTTTACACAAGAACCATAAAAATTTGACAAGATCTGAGAAGTTCAGCATTTTTCTCATAAAAATGCTTGGAGATAATGCTTATCTTGGAGATAAGATTAGCAAATTTTCACAGATATTATCCTTTTTAAAAAAAATGGAGGTTCTCACCAACCTATGAGATCACAAAAAGGCAAATAGTGTCTAAAAAAATAATCAAGCCGAGTCACAAAACAAATGTGTCTTTTCATCTTAAATAAACAGTTGATAAGAAATAAGTTAACAGTGCAAACATTCCCATTAAAAGGATGGTAATAAATGTATACTTTTTCCCCCTATATTTTAATGACAAGTAAGAGCATCCAAGTGAAGTTTCATAATGTATCCTGGTTCTAATGTTTCTTTATCGAATCTTCTTTATTATTAATTTTTTAGATAGTCTGTTGATATGAATGAGAATACTTTTTGTTATAACTGTATCCAGAATGGGGAACTGGAACCCTGAGAACAGATTTTACTTGCTTCTGCCACGCCTCTTGGAGAAGAAGATTTAAGGTCAGTCTTCTATTTTTACAAGCTCTAATGCAGCCGTCTCAGAAAGTTTTCACACTCACAGAGCTCATGCTAAATATGAGTGGTTCCGTGCCAGACCAGTGAAACGTGGGCAGGATGTAATTTATTATTCTCCTCATACCCCTGAACAAACTCTGCCTAAGAAGGCTGTTAAAAGTTATTGTGAACAAATTGATGTTTTTGAACAGAGGCTCCAACAGGTGAAAGCATATGTCTCAATGATTAAGCAGCATGAGAGGGACTCTGCTTTTATTCAAAGCCCAGATTCAGCCATATTGCCTTCTTCTTCCAAGCCAAAGCCACACCCACCAGTGGGTGTTATGTTAGACGAAGGGAAACAGAAAGATCAAATGGCACACAAGGCTACAGTGATGCCTGAATCTAATGTTATAGCACCATCTGCTGGTGAATTTGTTTTACAAGATAGAAATGACTTATTATATGGAATGCAAGAGCAAATTAAGAGAATGCAAAATGCATTTTCACAGATGTCTATTCATCAATCATTGCTCCAAGCTGATGATGCTAGAATTCCTATTAATACTGCTACTAGCCAGGTTCCTGTCCCAGATAGAGCAAAGCAGCAGTCAGCCCAACTGCAGTTACCACTGGGTTCTCAAATACAAAGGCCAGTGCCAACTGCAGGCCAACTTAATGTTGCAGCTCAAGCGCCAGCACCTCCTGCTGGCCAGGGCAGAATTGCGGCTCAAATGCAGCCACAGCCAGCACCGGTACCAGCGGCAGTCCCAATGCATCTGCCCCAATTCTTGACACAGGCGCCACTGATGCCTCCTGCAGGTCAAGTCCAGATGGCACAACCTGCACAGCCAGTACCTCAAATGCATGTTCCTCAACAGGCATCTTTTATTGTACCACTGGTTGGCGACTTGAAATTGAAGCGATCAGGACAAAATTACAGGGCATGGGTCAGTGAAGTTGGACTTTTGCTTTGCAGAAGGTACTCATGGCATGGTATTTAATCCTCCTAACCAGCCATGGACTCCTGATATATGGGACTTGAATAATAAAGCATGCACAACATTATTGATGTCAATGGACACTGAATTGCAGCTTACGTTTTCACAAGATGCAACTGCCCAACAAATTTGGACTCAATTAGAAGCATGTTATCGGCCTACGTCAATTCAGTCTACATGTTTGCGTTTGTTCGAGTTCCATGGCTCTAGATTAAAACCTGGTGAACATATTGGAGAACACTTAACTAAAATGAAAGGAATAAGAAGAGAACTGGGTGAAAATGGCTATCCTACTGATGACTTTCAAATGATCAGCATTATTATTAACTTATTGAACTATGAATGGAAATATGCTATTACCAAGATTAATCAAGTGCCCATTGCTCAACGCACAGTGGATCATGTATGCAGAATTTTAACCGAAGAAGAGGCACTTATGCAAGCCGTGCCACATTTGAGAGGCATTTGAGAGCTCCAGCGAGGCGTCCCTTCCATGAAAGACCCTACGTTCCAAGGATGCCAAGATGTTACATCTGCAATCATGTGGGACATGCCACCCAGGATTGTCCCCAACGATTTCCAGCACCCGCCACGTACCAGCCCAGAGGAACAGATTCCAGAGGAGGCAGAGTAGAGGCGGACGACAAGGTCGTGATCGTGGTCCCAGGCATGATCCGCAAGCTCCACTTGCCACATTGGCTTTAACCAACGATCCACAACCTCAACCAGAGTTCGACAGACGACTTCTTTGGACTTTGGACAGTGGAGCAGCATTACATGTTACCTATAGAAAAGAGCTTTATACAGATGCACGAGCCTGAACCTGAACTTCGTGAACTTTACTCTTTTTCAAGTCATCCTGTTCAGGTCATGGGAAAAGGAACTGTTTACATTGAAGAGCTCGATGCATTTATTTCTGATGTTTACTATGTACCATCAGCTAATAGTAATTTGCTTAGTCAGAGTCACTTGTCTAAGGTATCAAAATTCCAGGTTCATCATCTTGAAAAGGCAAGTTATGTAGTTAAAGACAGAGATATTGCTGAAACCATGTTGATTGGTGGTGTTTACTACTTAAAGCAAAAGTCTAAGCAGCAAGAGCAGGCAAGTATACAAGCTCAAAAAGGGAAAGTGCAGGCCCAGAGAGAGATGTACCAGAGAGAGATCCTGTTACTATTTCAAAGGCTCCTAAAGCTAACAGGAAGTCAAATAAGACACAGGTTGCTCACGGCAAGCCTGAGGTTCCTAATAAATATGTTAATGTTGAGAATTCACTAACAGGTAAACCTTTGCATTACAGGTGTATTCATAAGTGGCATAGAAGATTGGGTCATGCCAGTTTCCGTGTTCTGAAGAAGATGCCAGAGTTCGCAAGAGGTTTGGATCTAAAGGAGTGTAAGGTGTTCTTGGATTGTGCTGTCTTCAAAAAATCCAAATCCAAAGCAGCAGCAATTCCAAAGCGCGCTACACGCCTGTCAACACGCATTTTTGATTTGGTACACACTGACATAGTGGGTCCTTTTACACCAACAATTGGTGGTAAAAGATATTTCTTGACAATTGTTGATAATTATTCTAGATATGGATATGTATTTCCTATGAGAGAAAAATCTGAGACCTTTCAGATCTTTAAAGACTTTGCCACTCTTGTATATACCCAACACGAAGTTAGCATCGCTAGAATTCAGAGTGATCGCGGTGCTGAATTCATGTCTCAGCATTTTCAGGACTGGATGCGTAAGAATGGCATACTACACCAGACCTCAGCTCCTTACACTCCAGCTGAAAATGGAGTGGCAGAACGCAGAAATGGGGTTCTGCAAACAATGATGTGTTGCCTACTTGAAGATGCTAACCTCAGTCTCCCATACTGGGGTGAGGCTATTAAATATGCTAATCATATCATCAACTGTACTTGGAGTAGTGTAATAAATCAGACCCCTTACTTCATGTTCTATGGACACAAGCCTGATCTCTCGCATCTTCATATTTTTGGTTCATACGCTATGGTGAATATTCCTTTAGCTCAAAGAAAGAAAGGGGGTCCTGCAGCAAAAAGAATGAGATTTATGGGTATTGATGATAATTCAAAATGGAGCAAATACATTGACTCTTCTCATGTAATAGAGATTTCACAATCCACTACTTTTGAGGAAGATGCTGACTGGTCCAGGATTCATTCTAACGATCCTGGAGTTTATTTTCCTAGAGATGATGCTCCTAATGCCACGCAGCCTGATGATCAAGATTCACAGAATGTTCCTTCCACGAGTTCTTCTCAACCTACTGTTCCGTCTTCACAAGCTGCCGATGCTGCCACTGGCAACAATGATGAAGACGAGGACGAAACGGAAGAAGAATGGACGGTTGTTCCGAGACGTTCCAAGAGGACCACAAAGGGAATCCCTCCAAAACGGTATTCGTGGCAAGTAACGAAAGCACCTTTACCTTTGATTTGTAATGTTACGCTTCCTCCTGAGAAGTTCACACAAATCAAACATCTTCCTGAATCAGAGCAAGATAAATGGTTTGAGGCAATGCAGGCTGAAATGGACAGTCTAAAGAAACTTCAAGTATTTACACCTGCAAACCCTCCAGCAAACAAGAAAGTTATTGGCACTCGATGGGTCTACAGAATTAAAAAGAAGCCAAATGGTGAGTCGTTGTATAAGGCCAGACTTGTAGCCCAGGGTTTTTCTCAACGTTATCCAAATACTTATTCACCCACAGTGCGGACCGAGAGTGTGAAAATCGCCTTAGCCACTGCAACTATTCTTGGTTTAGAAGTTTTCCAGTTTGATGTTGAAATGGTTTATCTACATGCTGATCTAGATGAAGGAATTTATGTGAAAGGTCCTCCAGGTTTCCGACAACAGGAAGGGGATACTTGGTTTCTACACAAAAGTCTTTATGGTCTGAAACAGTCTGGTTTAATGTGGTACTTATGTCTTTCTGACAAACTAAATTCAATGGGCTTTATTAAGTCTGAAACAGATGAATGCATGTTTACTAAAAGATCTAATAGGTATGAGATAGTTCTTGTTTATGTTGATGATATGGTTTATATTGGTCCAAAAAAGCAGATGAGTGAGATGTTTGCTAAAGCTTTACAAAAGTTTTTCACATTGAAGTCTTTAGGATATATTAACACTTATTTGGGTGTTCAAGTTGTCAAAACTCAGAAGGGGTTCAGTCTCACACAAGAAGATAAAATTGAACAACTATTGCATCACTGCAACATGAAGGATGCTAAACCAGTGAATATACCCATACAATCCAATTTTCACAACTTGGCACATGAACCAAGTCCTGAGTTCGAAGATCAAACACTTTATCGCTCAGTCATTGGGTCGCTGTTGTACAGTATATTAGTAGTTGGACTAGACCCAACATTGCATTTAGTTTTAATCTCCTATCACGACACATAGGCAGGGCAAAACAGTTTCATTGGACATGTGTTAAAAAATTATTGAGATACTTAAAGCACACTAAAAACATGAAGTTATTATTAGAACCGACACATACTGACTATGCAGAGTTATGATGTTATGCAGATTCTGATTGGGCGAGTGATAAGAAATCACATAAAAGTACTTCAGATTACATGCTGTTTTTAAATGGATGTCCTGTTTACTGGCATGTGCGTAAACAAAATTTTGTTTCTTGTTCATCTACTGAAGCTGAATATGCTTGTGTTTCAGATGCATGTAATTCTCTAACGTGGTTTGATGCTTTAGTCACAGATATCTGGACACAGCCGATTCGACCAATCACTGTGATGGAAGACAATGAATCTGTGGTTTATATATCTGAGAATCGCTTTACAGGTTCTAGGTCTAGACACATTGACATCCGTTATCAAAATATAAGACAAGTAGTTAAACAAAGTTTTGTAAAATTGCAGTATGTGCCTACACATGATCAGATTGCTGATATGCTGAACAAGCCACTTCCTGCAGCCCAGCATGAGTATCTGCGTAAGAAAATGTGTCTTATCTGAGTTTTGCCTTACTGACAAAAGAAGGGGATGTCACTGCGTTTTTTTTAGTTTTGTCAGTAAGCTCCTTGCAGTTTGTACTTTGCAAGCTGTCTTGTTATCTTATCATTGTAACCATGGTGAGTGTCACATGTTCAGCCAGTTTACTACTGTGTGCGCATGCCTAAAACAAGTTACTTTCTTTTTCCTCTTCTTTGTGCTCTCTGGTGAGATAGACATGTAGTCATGAGTCTTTCTGTGTTTTTACAAGTTTTCTTTGTAATTAAAAGGTTAATAGTAGAATATATGCTTCGGGTTTTCTTTGTTTATCACGTATCAAAATGAACCACAATTCATTGCCCTCTGATAGGGTTTGATTACTCTTTTGACAGATTTAGACTGAAGCAGTTTCATGAAACAGCAAAGGAACAGAAGCTTCACACAACATGACTGTGCAGAAGACAATCAAAGCAAGAATAGATCTGGCAATAGCCAGAAATGGAACTACAGATAATTTATGATTTATGACAATAACTGAGCCTAGAATTAGAGTTGTAAGTTGTGCTGGTTGTCAAACAGGTCACCCAATGACCATGCTCAATTTTATTACCTTTTTCCCGATCGTCATTAAGTGAACACCAAGGTAATTAAGCAAACCCATTTTAGCCAATTATTTATTATTTTATTATTTATTAAATTTTTATACCGCCCTTCTCCCGAAGGACTCAGGGCGGTGTGTTGTTGTTGTTGTTAGTTGCGAAGTCGTGTCCGACCCATCGCAACCCTATGGACAATGTCCCTCCAGGCCTTCCTGTCCTCTACCATCTTCTGGAGTCCATTTAAGCTCACGCCTACTGCTTCAGTGACTCCATCCAGCCACCTCATTCTCTGTCGTCCCCTTCTTCTATTGCCCTCAATCTTTCCCAGCATTAGGCTCTTCTCCAGTGAGTCCTTCCTTCTCATTAGGTGGCCAAAGTATTTGAGTTTTAGCTTCAGGATCTGGCCTTCTAAAGAGCAGTCAGGGTTGATCTCCTCTAGGACTGACCAGTTTGATCGCCTTGCAGTCCAAGGGACTCGCAGGAGTCTTCTCCAGCACCATAGTTCAAAGGCCTCAATTCTTTGGCGCTCAGCCTTTCTTATGGTCCAACTTTCACTGCCATACATTGCAACTGGGATGGCCATAGCCTTGACTATACGCACTTTTGTTGACAGGGTGATGTCTCTGCTTTTTAGTGTGCTGTCTAGATTTGCCATGGCTTTCCTCCCAAGGAGCAAACGTCTTTTAATTTCTTGACTACAGTCCCCATCTGCAGTGATCTTGGAGCCCAGTAAAATAAAATCTGTCACTACCTCCATTTCTTCCCCATTTGCCAGGAATTGAGAGGGCCGGATGCCATGATCTTGGTTTTCTTAATGTTTAGTTTCAACCCAAGTTTTGCACTCTCCTTCTTCACTCGCAACAAGAGGCTCTTTAGTTCCTCTTCACTTTCTGCCATTAGAGTGGTATCATCTGCATATCTTAGGTTGTTGATGTTTCTTCCGGCAATCTTAATTCCAACTTTTGATTCATCTAGCCCTGCCTTTCTCATGATGTGCTCTGCATATAAGTTAAATAGGCAAGGCGACGGTATACAGCCTTGCCAGACTCCTTTCCCAATTTTGAACCAATCAGTGGTTCCGTGTCCAGTTCTCAATGTTGCTTCTTGGCCCGCATATAGGTTTCTCAAGAGACAAATAAGATGGTCTGGTATGCCCATCTCTTTAAGGACTTGCCACAGTTTGTTATGATCCACACAATCAAAGGCTTTAGCATAGTCAATGAAGCAGAAGTAGATGTTTTTCTGGAACTCTCTAGCTTTCTCCATGATCCAGCGTATGTTAGCAATTTGATCTCTAGTTCCTCTGCCTCTTCGAAATCCTCCCTGTACTTCTGGTAGTTCTCGATCCACATACTGCTGGAGTCTAGCTTGTAGAATTTTAAGCATAACTTTACTAGCATGAGAAATGAGTGCAATGGTGTGATAGTTTGAACATTCTTTGGCACTGCCTTTCTTTGGAATTGGAATGTAAACTGATCTTTTCCAATCCTGTGGCCACTGTTGAGTTTTCCAAATTTGCTGGCAAATTGAGTGTAGCACTTTTACTGCATCGTCTTTTAAGATTTTGAATAGCTCAGCTAGAATACTGTCACCTCCACTAGCTTTGTTGTTGCTCAGCTTTTCTAAGGCCCACTTCACTTCACATTCTAGGATGTCTGGCTCGAGGTCAGTGACCACCTCATTGTGATTGTCAGGGACGTTAAGCTCATTCTTGTATAGTTCTTCTGTGTAATTTTGCCATCTCTTCTTAATCTCTTCTGCCTCTGTTAGGTCCCTGCCATTTTGGTCCTTTATCATGCCCATTTTTGCATGAAACGTTCCTTTCATCTCTCCAATTTTCTTGAAAAGATCTCTGGTCCTCCCTATTCTATTGTTTTCTTCTATTTCTTTGCATTGTTCATTTAAGAAGGCATTCTTATCTCTTCTAGCTATTCTTTGGAATTCTGCATTTAATTGGTCATATCTTTGTACAGGGCAATAAATATCGAAATACAAAATACAAAAGTTAAAAAAGATTAAATAATTATGCCCAATATAATACAATAATTAAAACTATGTTAAAACCAAACCCAAACCCCGAAGCCATCAGACCAGGCCGGATTGTTTAAATAGATAGGTTTTCAGATCGCGTCGGAAGGAGCGAAGGTCAGGGGCCATCCGGAGCTCAACCGGCAAGCGGTTCCATAGGTCTGGCGCGCCCAACAGAGAACGCCCTCCCCCTGGGGGCCACCAATCGACATTCTCTGATCAGAGGCACCCTGAGGAGGCCCACTCTGTGGGAGCGCACTGGACGGAGGGAAGTTGACGCTGGCAGCAGGTGCTGCCGTAGGTAATCCGGACCCATGCCATGTAGGGCTTTATAGGTCATTACCAGCACCTTGAATCTCACACAGAGGGCAACTGGCAGCCAATGCAGCTTGCGGAGCAGAGGTGTAACATGGGAGTATCGGGAGACCCCCAACAATGTGTCTATTTTGCTGGAAACCAGAAATAAATGCTGGTTTCTGACAAAAAAACTTCATAAATTGTGGTTAGGTGACAGTGACACTACAAGTAGACATAAATGTAAACCTGTTGTCAAGTACCCAAATTGTGATCACATAACTGTAATGGGGGGCAGGTGACCTTCAGACCTTCAAAACCCAGTCCTAAATGGCTCTGGGGAGATCCATCATAACTATGAACGGTCACTAAGCATCCTGTGAAGAACTACCTGTAATGAAATTGAATTCACAAAAGAAGGAGACACATTCCTTTCAGACTCAGAACCTACAACACTACCCTGGAAGCAAATTCCAATGAACTCAAGAGAACAGATTGGTGATGACAGCAGCAGTCTTGGAATTTCATATATTTATATTAACCCAATTAACGGTCAATGGTCTTGTTTTATGATGACTCTGTTCACAAAGGAATAATCTCATTGACATACATCTACCACTATTGACAGCATCTACTAAGAACTGAAAAAAACTAGGTATTCTCCAGCAATTCATCATGCTTTTTGATACAGGACCCCAACATGCCTTGAGTACCACTGTCACTAATACCCACTCATGATGATAACTACTGAGTGTATGCATAAAAACATTTTTAAAACTACCACACTATATATTTTCTTCATGTTATTAGTTCAGGTGATCACACATGCACGCGCGTGCGCATACACACACGCACGTATGTACAGTATGTATGTATATCCCATCCAAGGAAAAGTATGTTCATGTAGAATGTAGAAACAGATAGTTTATTTTGGTCCAAGACCATAATAAGCATAGCTACGAACAGAAATTGCATGAAATAAATTTAAATTGCACAAGCTGAATTGGACTTGAATCTATGTATCAACCTTTCACCTGAGATGCCATTTGTTTCATAGTAAGATGAAGCAAACTTTACCAAGCTTTTAAGTAACATCTGCATTTGAATGAAATAAAAGGGAATGACATAAAATATATCTGATCTACCCACAATGTTATTAGTAGAAGTGTAATTTGTAGATGAAAGGAATCCTTTTAAGAGGAACATACCGTATATACTTGAGTATAAGCCGAATTTTTCAGCCCACTTTTTGGGCTGAAAAATTCCACTTCGGCTTATACTCCAGTCAACAAAAAAACTTACCGAGGACTTGTGCGCGGCCGAGGCTTTGGTGCTTCCGGGATCGCGCGCACCTCTCCCAAGCCACCGCCGTCCGAGACCTGCCGAAGTTTGGGGAGGTTTGGGGAGGTGCGCGCGCACCTCCCCAAACCTCCCCAAACGTCAGCAGGTCTCCGTTCCTCCTGCCGACGTTTGGGGAGGTTTGGGCGCCTCCCCAAACCTCCCCAAACGTCGGCAGGTCTCCGTTCCTCCTGCCGACGTTTGGGGAGGTTTGGGCGCCTTCCCAAACCTCCCCAGGTCTCCGTTCCTCTGCACAGACCTGCCGACGTTTGGGGAGGTTTGGGCGCCTCCCCAAACCTCCCCAAACGTCGCCAGGTCTCCGTTCCTCCTGCCGACGTTTGGGGAGGTTTGGGCGCCTCCCCAAACCTCCCCAAACGTCGGCAGGTCTCCGTTCCTCCTGCCGACGTTTGGGGAGGTTTGGGCGCCTCCCCAAACCTCCCCAGGTCTCCGTTCCTCCGCACAGACCTGCCGACGTTTGGGGAGGTTTGGGCGCCTCCCCAAACCTCCCCAAACGTCGCCAGGTCTCCGTTCCTCCTGCCGACGTTTGGGGAGGTTTGGGCGCCTCCCCAAACCTCCCCAGGTCTCCGTTCCTCCGCACAGACCTGCCGACGTTTGGGGAGGTTTGGGCGCCTCCCCAAACCTCCCCAAACGTCACCAGGTCTCCGTTCCTCCTGCCGACGTTTGGGGAGGTTTGGGCGCCTCCCCAAACCTCCCCAAACGTCGGCAGGTCTCCGTTCCTCCTGCCGACGTTTGGGGAGGTTTGGGCGCCTTCCCAAACCTCCCCAGGTCTCCGTTCCTCTGCACAGACCTGCCGACGTTTGGGGAGGTTTGGGCGCCTCCCCAAACCTCCCCAAACGTCGCCAGGTCTCCGTTCCTCCTGCCGACGTTTGGGGAGGTTTGGGCGCCTCCCCAAACCTCCCCAAACGTCGGCAGGTCTCCGTTCCTCCTGCCGACGTTTGGGGAGGTTTGGGCGCCTCCCCAAACCTCCCCAGGTCTCCGTTCCTCCGCACAGACCTGCCGACGTTTGGGGAGGTTTGGGCGCCTCCCCAAACCTCCCCAAACGTCGCCAGGTCTCCGTTCCTCCTGCCGACGTTTGGGGAGGTTTGGGCGCCTCCCCAAACCTCCCCAGGTCTCCGTTCCTCCGCACAGACCTGCCGACGTTTGGGGAGGTTTGGGCGCCTCCCCAAACCTCCCCAAACGTCACCAGGTCTCCGTTCCTCCTGCCGACGTTTGGGGAGGTTTGGGCGCCTCCCCAAACCTCCCCAAACGTCGGCAGGTCTCCGTTCCTCCTGCCGACGTTTGGGGAGGTTTGGGCGCCTCCCCAAACCTCCCCAAACGTCGGCAGGTCTCCGTTCCTCCTGCCGATGTTTGGGGAGGTTTGGGCGCCTCCCCAAACCTCCCCAGGTCTCCGTTCCTCCGCACAGACCTGCCGACGTTTGGGGAGGTTTGGGCGCCTCCCCAAACCTCCCCAAACGTCGCCAGGTCTCCGTTCCTCCTGCCGACGTTTGGGGAGGTTTGGGCGCCTCCCCAAACCTCCCCAAACGTCGCCAGGTCTCCGTTCCTCCTGCCGACGTTTGGGGAGGTTTGGGCACCTCCCCAAACCTCCCCAGGTCTCCGTTCCTCCGCACAGACCTGCCGACGTTTGGGGAGGTTTGGGCGCCTCCCCAAACCTCCCCAGGTCTCCGTTCCTCCTGCCGACATTTGGGGAGGTTTGGGCGCCTCCCCAGGTCTCCGTTCCTCCGCGCAGACCTGCCGACGTTTGGGGAGGTTTGGCAGGTCTGCGCGGAGGAACGGAGACCTGGGGAGGTTTGGGGAGGCACCCAAACCTCCCCAAACGTCGGCAGGAGGAACCGAGACCTGCCGACGTTTGGGGAGGTTTGGGGAGGCGCCCAAACCTCCCCAAACGTCGGCAGGTCTGCGCGGAGGAACGGAGACCTGGGGAGGTTTGGGGAGGCGCCCAAACCTCCCCAAACGTCGGCAGGTCTGCGCGGAGGAATGGAGACCTGGGGAGGTTTGGGGAGGCGCCCAAACCTCCCCAAACGTCGGCAGGAGGAACGGAGACCTGGGGAGGTTTGGGGAGGCGCCCAAACCTCCCCAAACGTCGGCAGGTCTGCGCGGAGGAACGGAGACCTGGGGAGGTTTGGGGAGGCGCCCAAACCTCCCCAAACGTCGGCAGGAGGAACGGAGACCTGCCGACGTTTGGGGAGGTTTGGGGAGGCGCCCAAACCTCCCCAAACGTCGGCAGGTCTGCGCGGAGGAACGGAGACCTGGGGAGGTTTGGGGAGGCGCCCAAACCTCCCCAAACGTCGGCAGGAGGAACGGAGACCTGGGGAGGTTTGGGGAGGCGCCCAAACCTCCCCAAACATCGGCAGGTCTGCGCGGAGGAACGGAGACCTGCCGACGTTTGGGGAGGTTTGGGGAGGTGCGCGCGCACCTCCCCAAACCTCCCCAAACTTCGGCAGGTCTCCGGACGGCGGCGGCTTGGGAGAGGTGCACGCGATCCTGGAAGCACCAAAGCCTCGGCCGCGCGCAAGTCCTCGGTAAGCTCCGGGCGGTCACTTGCTTCGCGTCTCCTGAGGGAAGGGGGGGCGACTGGAGCGGGCGTGTTTCCTCGCCTGCTGGGTGCCGCGATTTGCCCAGGGAACGCGCGGGCCCCGAATGGCAGCGTGGAGCGAGGAAGCGGACAGCCAGGGCTTCCCCGAGAGCCGCGGCCACACAGGGTATTCCTGTGTATTCAGGCTTGCAAAATGGCGGATCGAGCCTCTGCTGGCGGCAGAGGCTTGCAGAGCGCGGATCCAGCCTCCGCCGGCGGCGGAGGCTTGCAGAACGGCGGATCGGCTTATACTCGAGTCAACAACTTTTCCCAGTTTTTGGGGGTGAAATTGGGGGTCTCGGCTTATACTCGAGTCGGCTTATACTCAAGTATATACGGTAATAAAATCCATGGCTTGGACTCAACAAACCCCCAGAAGGCAGGAGTATAGCCATTCTGAATATCTTTCTTACACGAAGATAGAACATTTAATTGGAGTAATAAAAATCTACTGCAGTGCCCTCAAAGGAAGTTATTGCAAAAGTAAAAAGCCAGAGCAGGGATTTCAATGACGTACCCTAAGGTTCTACACTGAACCATTCTGTTAAAATTCTTTGGTTTACAAGTGTTTCAAATAAACTGCTTTATAGCTTCTTTGGCCTTTAGATAATCCTATGGACACAAGAACGATGACAAGCCAGGTTTTTTTCCAGAGCGCTTATCCACCTGGAATGGTGCTGATCATACAAGTCAAGGGAGCTAAGTCTTCTGGGCAAAATAACAGCTTTAATCAATGAATGAGCCTACACTGTCAAAACAGACTTCAAAGGAAAAAAGATTGGTTTCAATGAGCAGAGCAGCATTTGGGAACCCAGCAAAGTGAGGGGTCCTTGGTGCTCTCTGAGCTTGCTTCTTTTCTTGCAGACGTTTCATTACCCATTACCCATCATTACCCTGCTGATGTTACCTAGTTTGGGTAATGAAACATCTGCAAGAAAACATCCAAGCTCAGAGAGCACCAAGGACCCCTCATTTCAATCCTGAAGTACAAATATTCTCCTTTACTGGTACCCAACAAAGTGTTCCCAAACTCACTGTCAGAAATATAGACTGTATTTTTTAAGTCTTTGTAAGCATAGCTTCGGCTTTCACAAAGGATTGTGGAAATATATTTTTAAAAATGAGGCATTTAAGCTGTGTTTGGATGAACTATAAATGCATCACTAATACTTTCCTCCAAAATTTTCCTTTACCTGCTTCAATTCTTCCCTTGTCGTTACCCGCAAACTGTAGTTTGCTATTGTAATTGTGCAGCATGCAGTCTGCTTTTACATTGTACAAGATAAAATTCTACTTTCTCATCCCAGATGTGGAAGCCAATTAGCAGCAAACCAAAGTTTATAAACACAGAGCATGACTCTTGATTTTCCAATTTAGTCACCCCTGAACATTTCCCCTATACATACATTTTTAGGAACTGCTGTAGTTGTCACGAACTGAAGTCTGGTTCCTTCTGCCTGCTGCTGCTGTTTCCATGATACTTTATCCTTTTCTCTCACTGGCTTAGATGTGTGTAATGCCAGCCAATCAAACCGTGACCGAGAAAGCATTCTAATGTCATACAACCAATGAGGGACAGTTTCACGTGGCCATCACTTTCACTTCCCTAAACCTTGGCATCTTTTTGAAGGTGACCCAGAGCTGCTGCTTCTCTGAGAAGCTCAGAACAAAGAGTAAACAAATCATTACCTTGGCAGAAGCTGCTACAGATCTAGCAGCAGTAAAAATAAAAATAAAAATAAAATCTCCCCCTTTCAGTTCCTGCCATGCTGAAAAAGCAGTACATTAGTCTGGCACTTTGGGGGAAAACCTGTAAAATGTCACTCCTACTCATTTTCTGGGCTACTGAGGGGTGGTGTAAATATTCCTGTCAGTGGGAAAATGGAGCCAAACATCTGAAGCAAACAAGCAGAAACAACTTTCCTATAGTTTCATCTATACAGGAACTCAGCTGCAAATCAACTGGCCGAGCCTCCCAGAATGGGAATATCAATTTATTTGATAAGCAAGGATACAATTATAGGAAAATAATTGAGAAGGACAACAATGTTTTTTTATTAAAAATTTAGATATCTCCAACCAGTCAGAGATCATGTAACAAATGGAGCAAAGCCACCTTATCCCATAACTAATCAAATCACAATGACGTTTGCTGGTATCATGAAGGTCAAGTGATCTATCCCAAAATGACAAAGAGGGGCCAATATTACTCTGTGTGTGTGTGTGTGTGTGTGTGTGTGTGTGTGTTGCTAAATAAATAAACTTAGCCAGAGAAATCATTACAATATCTGAACTCTCAGGAATTTCAGTAGGCTGCCAAGAAACAGAATGTACTCCTTGCATTAAAATTCTCCAAAACTCAATTCTGAAAGATTAAACATGGTTTGTTGCAATGTTCAAAAAGTATCCTTAAAACCATTCTAAAACTAATCAAGCTTAAGAATGTGTCCCTTCCCTTACTGTTAATCAAAATATAAGCTGGATAAGAACTTTACAAAAGATATAAATTACACTTACTAGCAACAAGCTAAATATTATTTTAATATACCGGTATGTTTTTAATTAAAAAATTATGGCCTTGAGTGAACCTTATTCTTCAGCGAGCCATAGTTTTGGACTTCTTCTTACATGCCTTTCAGAAAATAAACTGATAGGGGAACAATATCGATGCAAGTTTAAAATTCAATTTTGGAAACTGCGTTTCCAATACTATCCTCCCTTGAACTTTAAACATACACATTTTTTAAACAAAGAAAAGAAAACTTGAAATTCTATTTTTAGGATTCAAGAATGAGAAAGGACACACCTCCTGGGACAATCTGCACAAACTATATATCGGCAACACATGAAGTGTAACATGTAAGCAACATTAGCCTGAACATTTTTCTTAGCTTTAAAATATACCCTGATTGGTTACCATGGAAATGCCCAGAAAACAGTCCAAGCAGAGCAGTTAGTATATTAACAAGTCCCCCCTCCTCCTATAGTCATGTTTGTGTTTACTTTTAGATATAACCTATTTCCATTCTCTGTGATATGCACTGATAAGAGCTTCTTTCTTTGGTGATTCAGCATGAACATGGTTAAATTGATTGTGGTGCTTTCCATTTCTTTTCCCCTATATAAAAATAGGCTACCACTGATTTATATAAAATGCAGATCAAGCTGCCTCCTTTTTCTGAAACTTTCTTTCAGAAATATAACCTCTGCTAATAATGAAGCTGATAGGAGTTAAATCTAAAAAGCTGTAAAACATTACATCCATTAAAATCAGCTTGTTTTATAAGTACGCTTGTCACCAGTTAAAAGAAACAGAGAGATCAGGGGTAAATAAGCCTATTCAGTACAGTACACTGTTGAGCGAAGCAAGGCAGATCTCTACAGTATGCCTACAACTTTCTGGAATAATTGAGCCCTGTTATTGATTATGTTACCTGTTTTCAGACTTTTCTCACAATTACATTAAAATGTATCTTCAAGGAAGATATGCACAATTCTACCAACATGCTACTATGTGCATGAACTTTTAATGTAAAATATAAATGAAAAATCCTCAAGGGTTTTGCACCTTGTACAGGTGCTTTAGCAGAACCAGCATAACACCATGCATGATGCATTTGCTCACTTTTAAAATGGCTTTTGACGGGCAAGTGATTGCATGTTTTGATTTCTCACATCCACGCACTTCCCCCCCCACACACACACACACTTTATTTCCTACGATTCGAACAACCTTGTGGATTTCTAAAACCAGCAAGGACGCCCTCCAATTTCTCCCCATTTTAAAATGGACCCCTGCATCTATCTCTAGTGGATAATAGCATTATTGAACTAAACTGCAATAGGAAATAGGAATATAAAAAAGCAGAGAGCCATACCTGATGACTTAGTGGCTGGAATGGCTCATCAATTCCAAGGTGCATGGCCCTTTTATTCCCAGAGAGCATCTCTCCTGCCTTATAACAACGAGTCACTCGGCTGTCTATCTCCCAGGCATCCTTTGGCTAGCAAAGAGAATGCCAGCCCTCTCCATTCTGAGGCAAGGAGCAGCGTTCTCTAGTTTTTGAAATGCCAGATCTCCAATGTCTTACTCCCCCCCCCAGCCCCCATGCAGTCACCCTCATCTAGTAGCGACAGAGGTGACAGTGATGGCGATAATGGTATCTCAAGAGCAGTAAGCTTAGTGCTTAAAGCAATCCTGCAGCATCTAAGCAGAACAAGCTGCCTCCTCCAGCCCCTCACCGGTGTTACTATTTTAGAGGAGGAAGACGGCGGCTTTTAATCTCTGAACAATTAAAGTCAGGAAGGAAGGAAGGAAGGAAGGAAGGAAGGAAGGAAGGAAGGAAGGAAGGAAGGAAGGAAGGAAGGAAGGAAGGAAGGAAGGAAGGAAGGAAGGAAGGAAGGAATTTTGTTTGCATGACTACTTGATAATAAGCTGTACTCTTCAACAGAAGGCAGCATTACACAGTGCAGAAACGAATAAGGTTTCAAGTCAGGCACTCATTTCAGATCTTCTGAATTAGAACTACACTTATCAATACATCAAATCTATTACACTGAAAAGACTTTAAATATGTATCTAATGCATGTGTGTTTGTGTACAGTACATGCATCAGTTTGATTCTGCTTCCAAAACCCTTGTTGCATTTTTTTTTGCACTGTTTCTCCAGCAGCAATCCAGAAATCAACTTGGCTTAAAGTCATGCCAGTATTATGACAAGACAAATGTATTTCAGGACCAAACTGCACGATCAAATGTCTTTATTTGTGTTCTAGTAGCCATCTTATTCATCACAATTTTTATTGCTCCCTCATGAAAAACTGTGAATAATTTATTAACAACTTCAAAGAATAATCTGATTATATCTCACAATATTTTAGCATAAATCATCCTGCATGAATTTGGTCTTAAATTAAGTACAAAACCAAAAAACAAACAGCATTTCCCATAGAGAGACACTGATCCTGAAACCAGAAACACCACAGACTTTTCCAAGGGATTAATTCTGAGTCTGGGGCATAAAGATGGCCACGCAAGTAATATTCTGGGGGGAAAAAAGATTGAACAGATTGAAAAACAATCAAATTTATTTTCAGCATTTGCTTGAAAATAACATTTTACTGCAGGGACATCCATATGGAATTGTCACAAGTACCATATGAGGACAGGTTTCTTAGCTTAAGGAGAGCCAGTAGTTCAGGTATCAGGCTACAAACCAGGAGACTGTGAGTTCTAGTCCAGCCAGTGGTGAGATTCAGCCAGTTCGCACCAGTTCGGCAGAACCAGTAGCTAATTTTTTGTTGACCAGGCCCAGAATGGACTTCCAGAAGCAGTTGTTCACATATTTGAATCCCACCACTGAGTCCAGCCATAGCAATAGCACTTAGACTTATATACCGTTTCATAGTGCTTTACAACCCTCTCTTAAGCAGTTTACAGAGTCAGCATATTCCCCCAACCATCTGGGTCCTCATTTTTCCTCAGAAGGAAGGAAGGCTGAGTCAACCTTGAGGCTGTAAGAATCGAACTGCCAAACTGCAGGCAGCTGGCAGTCAGCAGAATTAGCCTGCAGTACTGCATTCTAACCACTGCACCATCAGGGCTCATGGCATGAAAGCTGGCTGGATGACTTGGGACCAGTCATTCTGTCTCAGCCAAACACACTTCACAGGGTTGTTGTGTGTGGGGGGGGGGAATAGAAAGAAGGACTTTATGTATGTTCGCTGCCTTGGTTACTTGTAAAATAATAAAAGCAGGCTAAAAAAAAAGTAAACACCGAAACCATGGTTTGTCAAGACTATTACGGAGAAGCAATGGCAGAGGAAGAGGAGTGTCTCTGGCTGTGATGAGGCCTGAGTATGTGGAGAAGAGGGCAGGTTCCCTCTGATCTGCTCCCCCAAGGAATCACACATCTTGGGGCCATAGCAAGGAGGAGCGACAGTTGTCACTGTAGGAGCACATCCAGTGGTGGGATTCAGCCAGTTCGCACCACTTCAGCCGAACTGGTAGGTAATTTTTTGTTGCCCAGGCCTGGAATGGACTTCCAGAAGCGGCATCCACAAGAGAAACGGTTGTTTACATATTTGAATCCCACCACTGAGCACATCCCCACCACTCCAGCCCTCACAGTTTGGTGCAGTACTTTGATGGAGCAGGAAGTGCCCCCACTCCCCGCCTTGGCTACCCCACCTAAGTGTGGGCCTGGGGTCTTATCTCCTATTCAGGATGAGGTGCAATGTCGACTGCCCTAATAGCCCCTGCTGTTCTACTGGATGTGAGTTAGACCATCCCTCCAAAAGGCCCTAGAGGGCTGCCCATTCTTTTTTGATACCTCTTTTTTTCAATGGATGAGATAATCACTCTATTTTGGAAGATGAAAAGACAACCTTGCATGTGACACATTCTTGAGGAATACTCCTGTGTACCAATAGATGTTGATGAGGGTGCAGCCTGGTAGCCTGGTAGCAGCTGAGGTCAGTTTAATCCAGCCTCAAGTAAGCCATGAAACAGAAATGGTGAAAATTCATGAAGCAATTTGGAATAAACAAGTAACTGGAATTGTCTCTGTCATGCTGAGCCACTGCTAATGTGTTTTTCTGCGATTAGGGAAGGAGAACAGTAGATTTCAATAGCAAGGGGATTAAAAAGGGGTTTGAGGAATGCTCTGACTGATTTGGGGGGAAAAGTACAGGTAGTCCTTAACTTACAACCGCAATTGAGCCCAAAATTTCTGTTTCTAAGCAAGACAATTGTAAACTGAGTTGTGCCCCCATTTTATGAGCTTTGTTTGCCACAATTGTTAAGCAAATCACTTCGATTGTTAAGTGAATCTGGCCTGTCCCATTAACTTTGCTTGTGGGAAGCTAGCTAGGAAGGTAACAAATGATGATCACATGACCCTGGGACAGTGCAACTTTCATAAATACATGCTGGTTGCCAAGCACCCCAATTTTGCTGGAAGGAGCCAAAAGGAGATAAGAAGGAAGGAAAAGAAGGAAAATAACAAAATTTTGGAACAGGAGGAGATCCTGGAGAACAAAGCAGATCAGTTATGGGTCCAGAAGAAAAGAGTTCGCCTTTCCTTGAAGAACCCATTTCTTAATCCAGCCATATCTAAATAAGTCTTATAGTTGGGACAACTATATTTCCAACCTTTCCTTTTCAGGAAAATATTGTGGTATCTCAGTAGTATCTCAAAACAAATTTCACCTGCAGGGGATCATAGAAATGGATTTTCTGGATTATTTTCAGTATGTATTCAAACTTGATTATGAGATAACAATTGCACTGGGGTTTCCAGTAGATGATCTTAGTTCTTTTAGACTCAGCAATCTCAGCAACCATGTTATCTTACTGAATCATCTTTAGAGTTGAAGCTATTATTTGCAGTGGTTCAGTTGCTACGTTAAAAGGTTCGGCATTTCTACGCGATTGGGGCAAAGGCAGTCTGCCAGGTGTTTAGGGTCTTATAAAAGGCCAACAAGGTCAGGGCCATCCTGATCTCCGGAGCAGACTGTTCTATAAAGCGGCACTCTATCACAAAAAACCCCCACATCTATTAGGCCCTTTCAATTGGCATTCTTTTGCCAGCGGTTTCTGAAGCATGCCCCTCCTACCTGACTGGATCAAATGGGTAGAAATACTTCGTATAACCCATCCTTATGAGAAATTAGAGGGGGTCCAAAGGAAGCCTTCTCTGCAGTGGCACCCACACTTTGCAATAACCAGGACATAACGTAAAGCTGAAAGTAGAGTAGAACCTCTGAAGAAAACCAATACTTAAGAAGGGTGGGAGGCCCTCTGGATTATGTATTTATATGTTTCCTTGTTTAGGATTTTATGCCACTTTAATCTCAGTATTGTAAACAGCTAAGATTACTGAAATAGGCCTACCAACACACTATGTTGTTATTATGAAATAATTTCGTAATATTCAGTGGTGGGATTCAACTTTGTGAACAACCAGTTCTCTGTGTGGATTCCGCTTCCGGAAGTCCATTCTGGGCCTGGGCAACAAAAAATTACCTACTGGTTCTGCTGAAGTGGTGCGAACCGGCTGAATCCCACCACTGATAATATTCCATCAACCTCAGGAAGAGGTCATTCATGCACTCATTTCATTCTCCAGGGCCCCAATAACACCAACAGGGACAGAGTCAGCTTTGTCTCCAAGGTTAGGCTGTTCCAGAAGAGCAAACTCATCCCTGGGTCCTCGTTTTATTACCCTGGAGTCAGAGAGCTTCTGAATCGACCATCATTAAACCTCATCTAGACTTTAACAGTCTTTGGATATTGGGAACAATTTCAATGCTTCACCTGATTAGCTCAGGGTAAGCCTCTTCTTCAGCATACAGATGATACCTCAGCCTGTATTAGCAAATGATCTTTCCTAGTGACTTTGTGTAGATATAAAACAGTAATGGAGAGAATGCAGAGCCTTGGGTCATCCCATATTGGAATTGCAAGGGCTCAAACACTCCCTGCCAACACCACTTACTGATATTGCTCACAGCCCGCTCCGGAGAAAACAAAGCATTGCAATACACTGCAAAAAATTTATCAACTTCAAAATAATCAGACATATCAGATTCACAATACAAATTGGAAGGGACAGCTAAAAGGACAGAATGAAGAGTTTGACTCTTTTGAAGAGTTTTATAGGCTGAAACTCTATCAAGATGCAAAATAACCCCACATAAACAAAGATATTCAACTGAAATAAAAGTCTTGTGCCTAAAGTGCAATAGTTATCACGCACCGCTGCTGCATCTAAAAGTACTATTGCAGAAAGCATTAACATGGATGACTAAAGTTAGTCACGATCTTACTTCCCAAGATCAATCAATCTATTCATACATCCTACTTACATAATTGAAAATAAGTTGTATCATCATGTTATACTGTAACTCAAAAGAGAATACGGATATACTGTAACTCTTCTCAGCATTAACAGTCTTTTCAGGTTGGCCTTAACATGATTTGCCATCACTTGATTTTAGAATTTATTTATATTATTCCTCCTTGCCTTGGATTTATTTACATTCCACCATTGTGTTCAGTGCATAAAAGGCAGCCAGCCATAAAGCTTTTCAACATCTGAGCCAGTTTTAATGAAACCAGCATCCAAAATGTGCATTTTGTGGTGCCAATTTTCTGTTGTTTATGATATCAGTGTTTGCAAGGGAGTTCTCTAATGTTTTCAAATTACATGATGACACTATACAGCATCCATTGATATCAGTCTGAAACCCATCAATGAAAACTATGCTAATTTATTTTGCTCAACAAAAGGAAATTTCTCCATTTGAACTGAACATACAATAAATAAACCCAAGGAAACATAAATACACACTAATAATGTAAACAGTATTTCAGAAAAACATTCATTTATGTTCCAGGGGTCTTGGATACGAAAAACTTTTCGTATGTATTATTCTGCTTATCTAAAAAACTGATCTTGGTTAATTTCTGGTTTGTTCCAAAGGTGCTTTTTTCTAAAAGGCAACTGGATTTTCTTGTTGTTTTTTTCTTTGAAAATGTTTCGCTTCTCATCCAAGAAGCCTCTTGGGAAAATGTGCCTTTGGGGCAACCATGGTTATCCCTGGATGCCTGAGAATCTCTATAGACAGTCTGATTTGTCCAGTAAACCATAATGATAAGAAATCACACTTTAATACGGAGAATGTATTCTCTGTATTAAAAAGAGTTTTGGAAGCTCATCTCACTCATTCTTAGATGGCTCTGTAATGTCTAGTATCTTTCTGACCTTAATGATCTCCTTTAACTTTTAGCAGTGGTCACATATTTGCTTGCTTAGACCAGACAGCTCTTCTAATATCATGGGTATGCACATGTATACACAGTTTTTTCTTCTTCCCTAATGCAACATATCCAATTCTCTCTAACTTGTCTTGGAAGACTCATTACTGGCAATGTGAACAGAATTCAGAGAAGCAAATCATTATAATAATTGACTCAACACAAATCAATGCATGGCAGGTTTAAAATGTTTTTGCATAGGAATATAAACTTAACATGTTGGAAAGAATATACTGAACATGCATTAAATACTATTAGGTTCATCAGTCAAGTGATATAGTTAAATATTATTGCAGTGAATTGCTTATTTGAGAGCCACTATTTGCAGAACTTTGTAGCCCACAAGAAGGGGGCTGTCCCCATCGCAGCTAACTGGAGGAAAATAACTATACCTGTTAAAATACGGCACTATTGGGGGGCTTTGGGGAAAATGTGTCAGGGAAATAAGGGGGATAAGATCTATAGCCACACTCAAATATTGCCATCCATGAATTTCCCACCATCAAAATTTATTCCTCAACCTACCAAGAATGATAGCAATCTGGTGATTGGAAGTGGATTGTGGCCTCTTAAAGATGCCAGACACAATAACAGATTCATATATCACCATAAATCATGGTTTGTTTTAACTATGGGGTGGTGGATATATCAGAGTGGTTTGACAAATGCACAGATGATACCCAAGGCTGGGATCACACATCAGATTAGAGCACAAACTAGCAAATCTCATTATAAATCAGCCTGACACTGTATACAGCTAATGTGTGTCCCATCATTCTGGGATTCTTAATCCCTGCCATATAACCATTCGGGAGAAGGGCGGTATAGAAATATTATTAAATTAAATTAAATTAAATTAATTACTAAAAACAGGCATTACTTCACTGTAACAGAAAACATTGACAGACAGACTGGAAGCAACATTCTAGAATCTATAGTAACATCCTTCATGGGCTAACAATAATAGCTTCTGGGGACATAAAATAATACCTTTTGGGGACAAGAAATGCTAGATTAGTACACCCTTATAAAAGATAATGTCAAGTCATGTTGCTTCAAGTATAAAGAAAAGTGAAAATACAATGAAGCTAACATTAAAGTGGGTGCTAGTGCATGGTCTATGAATTATACAGTATTCATTTAGCTGTATAAGATGTTCTTGTACTGGGCTTCCAAGACGTTAGTTAGACCTCCTCTACTTGGAGCAGGAAGGCAGATTGAACCATTCAAGTTACGCTATAGATAGGACAAGTTTCATCATTATCAATGAGGATGATTAGGGGCTATAATAATTCTGGAGAATCAAATATAAAAGAGGATCAAATTTTGTTGCCGATGCCATTATGATGCAATGAAAATACAAATGGGTAGATCTCTATGCAAGGATTTTCATCAGAAGGAATATCAGTAGGGAAGGGTAGACAAGAGGTTCACTCCATAAATAACAGAAGGTGTCGTCTATAGCCAGGGGATTTATCCTGTCCTATCTGGAAAAACATAGGCATTAAAGATAGGGCTCGCAACTTGGGTGTCCTCCTAGATTCACAGCTTTCCTTAGAAGATCATATAGTAACTGTGACTAGGAGGGCCTTCGCCCAGGTTCGCCTGGTGCGCCAGTTGCGGCACTATCTGGACCAGGATGCCTTGCGTACAGTCACTCATGAGCTCGTGACCTCTCGGTTAGACTACTGCAATGCTCTCTACATGGGGCTGCCCTTGAGGACCACTCGGAGGCTTCAACTGGTGCAGAATGCAGCCGCGCGAGTTGTGTTGGGGGTCTCCCGATACTCCCATGTTACACCTCTGCTCCGTGAGCTGCATTGGCTTCCAGTTGCCCTCCGGGTGAGATTCAAGGTGCTGGTGATGACCTATAAAGCCCTACATGGCATGGGTCCGGAGTACCTAAGGGAGCACCTGCGGCCGGCATCAACTTCCCTTCGCCCAGTGCGCTCCCACAGAGAGGGCCTCCTCAGGGTGCCACCGGTCAGAGAATGTCGACTGATGACCCCCAGGGGGAGGGCGTTCTCTGTGGGTGCGCCAGACCTTTGGAATCGTCTACCGGTTGAGCTCCGGATGGCTCCCGAGCTTCGCTCCTTCCGACGTGATCTAAAAACTCACTTATTTGAACAAGCTGGCCTGGTCTGATGGGTGATGGGTTTTGGGTTTTAATTACTGATTTTAACTAATTTATTATATTCGGGCACAATTGTTTAATCTGTTTTTAATTTTTGTATTGTATTTTTGGTATTTTATTGCCCTGTACATCGCCCTGAGTCCTTCGGGAGAAGGGCGGTATATAAATCAAATAAATATAAATATAATTGTTTCCCTGAGATGGAGGCAGATCAATCTTGGGGTTGCCTTAGTAGGATTTGATAAGAGCTATAACTTTGAGAAGCAGCCTTCTATTTGTAAGTGGTTGACTGCCATCTCTGATTTTTCCCCCCATATATACAGTATGAATTTATACATAAAGATTGAATGTAGGACCTACCAATTTCATACCTGTAAGATATAAAAGATATGAAAATGGAGTGGACTTCTCACTTGTTTGTTTAACAATTATACATACACATAGACATAGACATATACATACATACAGTATATGTACCCAACTCATGCACAGCTAACTTCTGGCAGCTTATAATAGCCCTATTATAGGAGTTTCTGATCTGGGATGTGGCAAGAGTCCTAGACCACATGAACGCTAATAGTAGCACGTAGAAACCAAGGAAACACCTTGGTGAAAAATCAGCCACTTGCAGGGGATGGAACTGGAAGCTTTGCACCATTTAACCCCAGTAAATCAAAGGTGTTCAGTTTCAGCTATGTTTGAAGAGTAAAGGAACTTTGGATGTTTAAGACTCTCCAGAGGACAGATTCTCTGTTGGAACAACACTGGCAATGGTATGCCTTGGATCTGTATGTCATTAAGGCTATGTTGATGCCTAACTCCTTCTTGGAATACAAACATTGTATTCACATACATCAGGGGTGTCAAACTCAATTTCATTGAGGGCCGCATCAGCATTGCGGTTGCCCTCAGGGGGCCAGGTGGGTGTGGCCTGGGTGGGCATGGCCTACTGGGTGGGTGAGGCTAAAGTGCGTATGGCCTACTGGGTGGGCGTGGCCAGCTGTACATCGTTTGCATCAAGGGTGCCTATGGGGGCCTGGGCAGGAGTGGGACAGATCTGAGGGTCTCTGGCAGAAGGAGGGTCTCTGGGCCAGGACCAAGGCAGCGGGGGCCGTTCCCTCACTGTTTCCAGGATGGTTTCGTGGGCCGCATGAAACCACTTCATGGGCCATATCTGGCCCCCGGGCCTTGTGTTTGACATGTCTGACATACATGGTTGGAATTTTAATCCCCAAACTGATTCAGACATTACTGCTGCTGATCCTTTGTAACCCATATAAAAGATGAAAGCTGGATTCATGACCTTACAAGCAAGCAAAAGTACAGAGCTGCACAAGTAACTGCATTTTAGTATAAAATTTAATTCCACTATTAACAGTTGAGGACCAGGTGGTACCTTGGAATGAAGCATGACATCAATTTATAGTTTTTTCATCAAATAAAATTTCCAAACTAGCAAAAGGATCTCTCTTTGAGACTCTTCATTTTTTTTCAAAAAGGCACAGTTGTCCTTTCAGATATTGTTCTAATTACTTCTGCACTGAGAGGACGGCGTGATGCCAAGACATGTTAATAATGCACATCATCATCTGCTCCAGGAAGTCCACTGACTCACCTGGCAGCTTGCTTTGAAACCCTCACCACAGCTGGTAGCTTACAAGAAGCAGAATTTCCTTCTCTCAACCCTCAATAAAACTCAGTGTTTTGATGACTTTCCAGGTTGACCACAAGCTGGCATAATGGCTAACCAGAACATAGCAAATGGTAGACAAGTGAGTCACACACAAAAAAGTCCCCCCCCCAAATCATAGTAATTGCATTTGCTTTCAAACACCACCAGGAATAATCAGAAACAAACATCTGGGAAGACAAGGCCTCTATACTGTATCATAGTGCAATGATGAAATGGACTTATCAACACTATTTGATCTTTCAAATATAGTTATGGTGCTTATATATATAAAGGTGCGCCTATAGCAGCGCTCTGAACCCAACAGACATTAGCCTAGGCCAGAAGAGGATGTACATTTGACCTAAACCAGGAGCTGATCTACTCGTCCTCCATCCAGCACTGAAAACCACCAATGTCTGTGGATGAACAATCGGGAACTTGAGAAGCATCAGCCTACTTGGCTATGCTGAGAAACTGCTTAATTCAAAAGGTCTACTCAGGAATACAGGTAGTTGATTTACAACCATCCCCTTTTGACCAAAGTTACAACAGCACTGAAAAAAGCAACTTATAACCATTCTTCACATTTACAACCATTGCGGTATGGTTGGGCAGGGACAGGAGCCTCCGGTATAAATCCAATAAGAGGCCCCTGGTTTACTTTTTAGCTAAATTTTTTGTGGGGTTAGGGAGGGGGGAGGGACTACAGGTTTGGTTGGAAACTGGGCGGTATCCACCAACCGCTATTCAGGCCAGGCCTGGGATTGATCACGGCGGGATGGAGCTTGGGCTGGTTGCCTCCGGGGCCCCAGAGCGGGGTGTGGGATTACCTATTCCCACGACGTTAGGGAATGGCAGCAGGTGCACGAACAGAGGGCCGCATCAACATCTGGGAGTGCGTCCCCACTGTCTTCAAGCGGTGATGTGCTCCGACCCTCTGGTTTCGGCCCGTGGTTCCAGGAGTGAGGATGAGCAGCCACCTGAGCTCAGGCTTCTGGATCTTAATGCCAGGTCCGTAGTTAATAAGGCTCCTCTCATCCGGGATCTGGTTGAGGGGGAGCATGCGCACCTGGCTTGCATTACGGAGACCTGGTTGGGCTCAGAGGGTGGTGTCCCTCTAGTTGATCTCTGCCCACCAGGTTTCCAGGTGCTGCATCAGCCTCGGGCTCAGGGTAGGGGTGGGGGAGTGGCGGTAGTTGTGAGGGAGACCCTATGTCCACGGGAGGCCACCGTTGTCCAAATAGCTGGGTGTGAGTCTCTCCTCCTGAGATGTGGCCCTAGGGCTCAGTTGGGCTTGCTGCTGGTGTACTTTTCGCCTAGTCGCGTAGCAGCAGCCCTGCCTGAGCTTCTCGACATCCTCTCGGGGCTGGTGATTGAGTTCCCCAAATTTATGATCTTGGGTGACTTCAATCTACCATCCCTGGGGGGATCATCTGAGTTAGCTCGGAAGTTCATGGCTTCCATGACGGCCATGGACCTGATGCAAGTAATTCAGGGCCCGACTCATGTGGGGGGTCACACGCTCAATTTGGTTTTTCTATCTGGACAGTGGTTAGATGATCTGGGTGGGGGTTCTCCAATTGTTATGCCCCTGTCATGGACCGATCATCATCTCCTGCGGTTGGTCTTCCGTTTTGCCACTCCCCGTTGTGGGGTTGTTGAACCAACGAGATGGTTCCGCCCTAGGCGCTTAATGGACCCTGAGCGGTTCCAGGAAGCGCTTGGGTCCCCACCTGCCTCCTTTGCTCACAGCTCGGCCGATGCCCTAGTGGAAGCCTGGGAAAAGGCAGCCACGGAGGCACTCAATCAAGTTGTACCCATGCGGCCCCTGACCCGGTGCAGATCCCAGTGGGCTCCATGGTTTTCTGTGGAGCTCCGGGAGATGAAGCGTCGGAGATGGGGCCTAGAGAGCTGTTGGAAATCCAGCCAGTCTGAATCCGACTGATCGCGACTAAGGTCCTTTACAAGGTCTTATCTCACAGCGATGAGGATGGCAAGGTCTAATTACTTTGCTACCCTCATCGTGTTTGCAGATAATTGCCCGGCCGCCCTGTTTAGGGTGACCCGCTCCCTCCTTAATCAGGAGGTGAGGGAGGAGCCCTTGCAGGGTCATGCCGAGGAGTTTAGCCAACATCTGTCGGACAAAATCGCTCGGATCCGGACCGGTTTGGACTCCGACTGGGCAGAGTCTGACGATGAGGACATGGGCAGTCTTGTTGATGTTAACTGGGAGGAGTTCTATCCTGTGACTCTGGACGATGTGGACAGGATCATGGGGAAGCTGAGCTCCACGTGTTTATTGGACCCATGCCCCTCCTGGCTGGTTTATGCGGCTCGGGATGGGACACGAGGCTGGCTCCAGGCAGTGATAACTGCTTCCTTGAGTGAGGGTAGTTTTCCCGCTGCCTTGAAGGAGGCGGTGGTGAGACCCCTCCTTAAGAAGCCTGCCCTGGACCCAGCTGTATTAAACAACTTTCATCCGGTCACCAACCTTCGCTTTCTTGCGAAGGTTGTTGAGAGCGTGGTGGCGCATCAGCTCCCTTTGTTCCTGGAGGAAGCTGATTATCTGGACCCGTACCAATCGGGTTTCAGGCCCAGGCACAGCACGGAGACGGAATTGGTCGCTCTGGTGAATGATCTCTGGCGGGCTCGGGACAGGGGTTGTTCCTCTGTCCTAATCCTATTAGACCTCTCAGCGGCTTTTGATACCATCGACCATGGTATCTTGCTGCGGCGTCTCAGGGGGTTGGGAGTGGGAGGCACTGTTTTTCAGTGGTTCTCCTCCTACCTTCTGGGATGTTCGCAGTCGGTGTTGGCAGGGGGGCAGAGGTCGACCTCGAGGCCTCTCGTTTGTGGAGTTCCTCAGGGGTCGGTCCTCTCGCCTCTCCTGTTCAACATCTATATGAAGCCTCTGGGTGAGATCATTCGTGGTTTTGGAGTTGGGTATCATCAGTATGCGTGCCGGCATCTCGGGAAATTCAGATTATTCCACCTCTTACTATGGGGGGGTGAGTTATTACCCCCCATAGATAGGGCTCACAACTTGGGTGTCCTCCTAGATTCACAGCTCTCCTTAGAAGATCATATAGGATCTGTGACTAGGGGGGCCTTCGCCCAGGTTCACCACCGGTCAGAGAATGTCGACTGATGACCCCCATGGGGAGGGCGTTCTCTGTGGGCGCGCCAGACCTTTGGAACCGCTTACCAGTTGAGCTCCGGATGGCTCCCGACCTTCGCTCCTTCCGCCATGATCTAAAAACTTATTTATTCGAACAAGCCGGCCTGGTCTGATGGGTTTGGGGTTTTAATATTGATTTTAATTAATTTATTGCATCGGGCATAATTATTTATTTTTTTTTAACTTTTGTATCTTATATTTTTGATATTTATTGCCCTATACACCGCCCTGAGTCCTTCGGGAGAAGGGCGGTATATAAATCAAATAAATAAATAAATAAATGCTTGTGGCCATGTGATCAAAAATCAGATTTTATTTATTTATTATTTATTTATTTTTGGGACTTATATGCCGCCCTATCTCCCGAAGGACTCAGGGAGGCTAACAACAATAAAAACAACAATACAAAAGTTAAAAAAGAATTAAACAAACAGCCCCAAAATAAATTAGCTAAACAATTAAAAATTAAAACAATTTTAAAACCCATCATCAATCCAGGTCAGCTTGATGAAAAAGGAGTGTTTTGAGGCCGCGGCGAAAGGACCGGAGATCCGGGGCCATCCGGAGCTCAAGGGGGAGTTGGTTCCACAGGGCTGGCGCTCCCACAGAGAAGGCCCTCCCCCTGGGGGTTGCCAGCCGACATTGTCTAGCCGACGGCACCCTGAAGAGGCCCTCTCTGTGTGAGCGCACCGGGCGATGGGAAGTTGTCCCCGGCAGCAGACAGTCCTGCAAATATCCCGGGCCTAAGCCATGTAGGGCTTTAAAGGTAAGTACCAGTACCTTAAATCTCACCCGGAAGACAACCGGTAACCAATGCAGCTCACGCAGGAAGGGTGTAGTATGGGAGTATCGGGTTAGGGTTAGTGTTAGGGTTAGGCCAGTTGCTTGGCAACTGACATGTATCTATGAATGTTGCAGTGTCCAAGGATCACATGATCACCATTTGCGACCTTTTGACAAGCGAAGTCAATGGGGAAGCCAAATTCACTTAACAGCTGTGCTTCTTACTTAACCGCAGCAATTCACTTAACAACCGTGGTAAAAAAAAGGGTCATAAAATGGGGAAAATTCACTTAAGAACAGCTTAGCAATGGAAATTTTGAGCTCAGCTGTGGTCATACGTCAAGGACTACTTATGACCTGCTATGTTCAGGCAGGGCCGGAGATCTTTGGCGTTTAGGGAGCAATCTGAGCATGGCAAAGGATGTTGACTTTCTACTTTGCTGCTTCAGCCATGGAAGCCAGTGCTGACTCTCAATTTCACTGGGCCCTTGCTAAAAACAGACCCTTAGCATTTGATTGCAGCCTGTCTCTTGGCTTCCCTATTTATTTGTTCTTTCAGATGCTGATCTCCTGAGTAGTTTGTTTTGCATTCTGAACTTGGATTGGATTGATGACCTTGAGGTTATAGACCAACAAATTTATCCTAGATAAACACACTGCCATTTGTGAGGCTGGGTGCCATCAACCCACTTCTCTCCCAGTTTGACTTCACAGCCAAGGGCTCAGAGAAGTAAGCCCCTTGCTCACCAAGAAGGGCAGAAGCAAGATAAGCAGCCATTTGGCCAATTGATGGACAGAAACAATGTATAACCAGCTGTGTTGCATTTAGTTGTGAAGTGGAAAGACCGAAAATAAGCTGATGTCCTCACAGTTTTCTATGACCTGCAATGCTTTACTGCTGCTTGTTGTATTGTATGAGCAGCAGGTATTTATCATGTGGTAGGATGCCATGTTTCATCATCTAAAATTGCACTGACTGGAACTATTTGTCAGCTAGCATAGCGAAGCTTTACACACTTATAAAGTGGATCAGTATCAACTATTAGTTCTATATCCAACTATGGGTAATTGGGTCTATAAATCTAAAAGCAAAGCAAAAACCATGCCAGTAACATAAGCCCAATCCACTAATTCTAGAAGGATATATGTGTTAGCCTGCTGCAATAAAAAAAAATAGCAATAGCACTTAAGACTTATATACCACTTTATAGTGCTTTACAGCCCTCTCTAAATGGTTTACAGAGTCAGCCTATTGCCCCCAACAATATGGGTCCTCATTTTACCGACCTCAGAAGGTCGGTAAAATGAGCCGGTGAGACTCAAACCCCCAAACTGCAGGCAGCCGTCAGTCAGCAGAAGTAGCCTGCAGTACTGCATTCTAACCACTGCAACACCACAGCTCATAAACAAATGTTAAAATCCCCTACCAGCACAGCTTAGATCTGGCTTCCCAGATCTGGCTTCCCAGATATCTCATTAAATTAAAATCAAAGAACAAGTAAATGTTCTTAGAAAAAGGCCATATGGAAAGTAAAGTCAGAGGAAAGTGTCCATGCAGCCATTTTACTTTTACATAAGCATAAAAGCCCATAATAATTTAGCTCTATCTCTCATCCAAATAATATACTCTATAAAATGGCTGAAATCTAGAATGCTGAAGACATGCTTTTATCAGAGAAACATTTTAAAAATATGATTGGAATTGGAGTTTTCTTGAACTTCCAGTCTGCAAGCTGAGCATGCAAAATGTATTTATTGCTCTTTCCAGAGAATCACTGTAGACATCCGAATATATTCTGTCCTGGAACAGGATTTTACTTATCATATTTCAGGGTCATTAATATATATATATTTCTATGGATAAATGCTTCTGTGGATGGAGCAGCTTGTTCTCTGCTGCTAATAGTTCTTTGGTTTCTGATACGTTTACATGAGAAAAACAATGTTTCTGCACTGATGTAGTTACCTAGTCTGGTAATGAAACGTCTGCTAGAAGAAAAACAAGCTCAGACGATAACAAGAAGTCAATCCTGAGCTACTGATATTCTCCACTATTGCAACCAGAAACAATTCAGACATCAAATAATCTTATTCCCAGGGTGATCCTTACCATGAAGTGATAAGCTGTTGAGTTTGGACAGCAGATTCCAGAAGGGGGACCATTCTCCTGCCTCCAGTCTTCATCTCTGTGCTCCTCTAATAACTGTATGGAAGAAGGGGTGATTGTAGCATGTTGCTTCGGGAACAAACATAGCAAAGACAAACATTACTGACTCCACAGGAAAAGTTGCTGCCTGTTATGACAAAGGGTCAGGTGGCATGAGTAGCCGTTTCGGTATTTATGAAACAGCACTCAAAACCCTCATAGTTCTTATTCTCCTGAAGGTTAGTGGACATGTCATAAAAGAACAGAGTATGGTTGGATACACACATTGTGCTAAATCATAATTTAATTACAATTTCTGGAACAAGACACATTTGTTAGGGTCTTTACATCACAGATCATGGTTTACAAAGCATTACGGCTCAGCATGATATCTTCACTCATCCTTGGATATGCCCTGTCTACTGAAGCACAGAAAAATACACAAAGGTCTCAGACCCACATAATAATACATTATCCTTTAGTACATCATAATAATGTCATTATTTGGTACAGGAATAGTCAACTTGTCTTTGGCCAAGGCCACTCTAATAAGTGATAAATGATTGACAACCGAATTATAAAGACGTAATCAGAATGCAAAGATATTTGCAGTCCCTGAAAATCTGTCCACATTAAGTAAGTTTCAAAGCTACATCCATTGACCTCTGAGCCACACTTAGTGGTTCGTAGCCAGGAACCTTAAAAGTTTTCAGTGTCACTGAAAAATGTTTTAGAGGACCAGAAATAGAAGAAGCCCGACAAAAGAAATTCTAAGCACAATATCATGTCTATACAAATTCTCAAAATTTGGTTCAGCTCTCAAAACGAAACCTGATGCTGTATTAGTGTGGACGGCTGTTCAGACTACTGTATTGTTATAATAAATGTGGAAGCACTGAAAGTAGATGAAAATACATTTTAAAATTTATTTATACATCTAATTGCATACCACCTATTCAAAGGCCGCTTACACTCACTGTGAACCTTAAGGTGCATTTTGTAACATCTACATTACAATGACCCAAACCCAGGCTATTAAACTAAAATTATTTTCTTCAAGGATAGATTCAAACTCCACACACATTTATCCGTAAATAAAATATACTGTATCCCCTGTGTTTTAAAGAGTGACTCCACAAAGTGCATGTTTTCTTCTTTTTTTAAAAAAACCCCACTCTACATCGTATTATTATTTATTTTTGTTTGGAACTGATAGCTAAGCATTTGCTGCTTAGCAACATGCTAAATCATTTCAGATTGCCAACAGCTTGTTTTTCTTCTGTTTTAAGTAAAGGAGCCTTACCTTTTTAGGGAGCAGGCTTTCCAGACATGCTGGCGGAATTGCTAACATTTTGGAAGATAGACTCTAGATTCAGAAGGATCTTGACAGGCTTGAGCACCGGGGCCCCTCCAAGATGCAGTTCAGTGGAGAAAAGTAAGGTCCTGCACTTAGGCAGGAACAACCAAATGCATAGGTACAAAAATAGGTGGTACCTGGCTCAATAGTAGTAACTGTGAGAGAGATCTAGGTTTCCTAGTGAACTACCACTTACGTATGAGCCAGCAATGTGCTTCAGCTGCCAAAAAAGCCAATACAGTCCTGGGTTGCACCGGTAAAAGGATAATATCAAGATCACAAGAAATGATAACATTGCTTTATGCTGCACTAGTGAGGCCATATTTGGAATACTGTGTCTGCTTCTAGTCAGCAGAATACAAAAAAAGATGCTGAGGCCCCTAGAAAGTGTGCAGAGAAGAGCAACAAAGATGATAAAGGGTCTGGAGGTTAAATTGTATGATGAACGGCTAAGGAACTAGGTATGTTTAGCCTATCAAAGAGGATTGAAGGGGGGATAATTGTCTTCTAGTACTTGAGGGGCCATCATAGAGATGGAGGACTGACTTATTCTCCAAAGCACCAGAGGGCAGGGCAAGAAGTAATGGATGGAAGCTTTTTAAAGAGAGATCCATCCTAGAAGTAAGAAGAAATTTTCTCTAAGCGAGAGCAATTAATCATGGAATATCTCGCCTCCTGGAATTGTGGCTGCTCCATTGCTGGAGGTTTTAAAAAATAGACTGGATAACCATGGGGTAGGCAACCTTGGCTCTTTTATGACTCATGGACTTCAACTCCCAGAATTCCTGAGCCAGCTGCTCAGGAATTCTGGGAGTTGAAGTCCATGAGTCATAAAAGAGCCAAGGTTGCCTAGGTCTCCTGTCTTAAGCAAGGGGCTGGACTAGAAGATCTCCAAGATCTCAGCCCTATGATTCTATGTTCTTTCTTACATGCTCTATGACTTTTCATACATAACTGGGGCAGAAGCTTAGACCTGGTGGGTTGGTCAGCCGCTGTTTTTCTGTAGAGGTGTCAGTTATAACCTTGATCTTGTCAGCAGGTGCCAACCTACAGATTCTTCCTCCATCACTCTTTTTTTTTCAATCAGTCACACTACATAAGATGTTATTTTGTACCAGCTCCAGGGGCAACAATGCCGTTTATCTGCTCACTGTTGGTTCTCTTTCTCTTCTGCTAATTCACAGTATGTTATTCGTTTTTTGCTTTCTGTGCCTGGGGCTTCTGTAAGAATTTAAGCCACCCTTGCCTTCAAGTAGGAGGAAGAGGGAACTTGCATTTAGGGGGGGGAAAAGCCCTCAATTTCAGCAAAGCTTGTTCACACAGCTTTCAGAAATATCCACAGGAAATGGCACAGAAGACAGCTGCAGTTTCAGAAGGCAAAGTGCTTTGCTTGTAAGGACCATTTATGTCCTTCCCACCCCCACCCCTTGACATTAGAAAGATGTCAGAATTTTTTGGGTATAGTTTTCATAACAATGCAGCAAACTGCCAAGCAAATTATTTTAAAAACTCCAAGAGGACTATTGTTATTTTTAAAATGGCAATGTGCCAGGCATTAGCATTATTTTAAAAATGACAGGAGATCTGCTTAGAGTTCCAGAAAGTTCAGGCAGATTGTACTTCCCTTAATCCCTTCCTCCATTCTGTTATATGCAGACAAAGATCCTCTGGCTTAGAAAGCGCAGAAAGCAATTTTCCAAGTAGTTTTTAGGATAAGCTAGATTTTGTAACTGGAGAAACGTCTTATGGCAGCCATTTTATAAACAGGACAGTTCTTCCCCATTTTGTGAGATTGCCTGAAACGTTCTTCAAACACTGCCTAACAGTCAGCTGGTATGGTAGAAAGATCTTGTATCCATTGAACCAACACTTTCAACCTCAACTTCACCTCTGTTGCTCCAAAGAGGAGTTGAACTAAGGAGCAGAAGGTTAAAATGAGATTTTGGATAAACATTAGGATAAATCTCCTAATTTAGCACTAAAACACATGCAACTGTGGAGCAGACTGATTTACAAAAGAAATCATAATATTTAAAATTGAAATCCAATCCTTTTATTTTAATCCAAATTTGAAACAGATATTTCATAAAAATGAACCTAACTTAAAAATACAGATGTGAACAAGACTTCTAACTGTATTCTGTTCTACTTCCTACAGGTAATAATATGGATGTGAAATGAGACAACCCTAGCAAATTTATCTCTAAAGCAAAAAAATATATAGATAAATGAACGGAGAATTTTAGAACTGGGCAAGACTGCAAGTTTGGGTACGAATGCAAGGGATATGATTAAGGAACAAAACTAGAAAATCTTTTAAAGAAATGTTAAAGAAATTCACACCAGTGAGCTGATAGAAATCAAATATTTGGTTTCTGGGATTATTAAAGTAGTAATTCATTTTTTAGCACCAGCAGCTTCTTCCACTGATGTACGTAAAATGTATTTTTTCTTTGGAGTAATTCATTAAAATTGAGAAATGGTTTGGGAACCAAAAAACCAGGAAGATTTGTCTTCCTTTCCAGATTCTGAATAAAAAATAGACACAAAGAAAGAATTCTAAATGCATGAGCACCACACAATTATCACATGACCAAACTGCCCAAGTTTTGCTTTCAAAACACATTTGTTAACTAATTTAGTTTTGTTAAATAATTATAATTGTATTGCTTATTGGAAAAAAAATATCTAGAACTATACTAAAATGCTGGTTGTAGAATAGCACAGCCAAAATATCCTCTGGTTCAAATCCTCCCTATAATATATTTGCTTGACACTGAGGTACTGTAATCATTTTATTTTTCAAATGGAAATTAAACTGAAGATATTCAGATTGTTCTTTAATATGGTCATACTAGTTAGAAATAAAATTTGTATTTCTCTATCAAAGGTTAAGTCAAAGTACAAGAATTCATTTTACTGAAATTGATAATAGGATCTTCCAGAGTAATGTGGAAACTGTGCTTTAAATCAGCGGGCCCAGGGGAGGGCTGTGGTTTCACACATTACTTAGATCTCACACATGCACAGATGAAGCTTTGCTTGTTTATGCAGCCTGGTTCCTATCACGCTGCAGACTGGTACCCATCCGCTGCCTGGGGGTTGGGGACCCCTGCTTTAAATAACTGAAACTGAATCTTCCCAACTTGTAATTTAAATTAAATCTGTCCTGCATCTTTGGGAGAAGGGAGGGGGTCTTTTCATCCAAAATTTTAGAAAGACTATCAAAGACGTTTAATTCAAATATTTCTGAACTGAGTGGGGGTTGGATTTGATGATCTATAAGTCCCTTCCAAACCTATGACTTTATAAAAATAGTTTCTCTAGAACGCAGTATTTGAACAAACATGGTTAGAACAATTCAGAAATGCCTACTTTTCAGTTTTAAAACTGCAAGTCAAAAAAAGCAGTATTATAATTCAATACCGGGAAATGGATATCAATGGGGAGACGGGGGCAGCAAATGACAACACATTGTTAGAGATTAATCTTGATTTGGGTGACAATATTATATAATGGAGTAAAAGCACCTTTAAGGAGTTAAACGGCCTAAGGGTGTGGCTGTAATTATTCCACATAAAAGAGAGTTAGATGTTACACGTAGTTGCTCTTGTATATGTGTTTGATGTTAGTGTTTGGATACCTCTTGTTCTCTTGTTTGCTAACTTGATATTTATTCTCTCAAGAATCAACTGCTTGCTACAGTGTATATTGTTTTTGATATTGGTAAGCAGCTTTTGTATTTTGATACTATGTTTTTTATGGACTGACTTTTATGTGCATGATACTGGATTGATACTTGGACTATTTCTTACTGTGTTTCTTTTTGTTGTCTGAGTAAAAATAAGTTATAAAACTCGTGTTAGTGCATTACTGTTTGCCTAAAAGTCCCAGTACAACTTCCACTGTGTATTAATAATACTCTGTTAAACAAACCATTTTTTCAACAACATATTCTAACACACATCCATCATGGTATCATCATGCAAATGATATAATTTGGCTAGTTACATCACTGTGATGTAATCACATGATTTTTGTCATTTGCATGATTATGTGTTATCATGGCTTGATATGGAAATTTCAGAGCTTTCGAATAGTGAGGTAATTATGATTATATCACAAACCAGAAGCCTGGTCACATTAGTATTTTCAAAATAGCAGATTAAGGATTGTATACAGGAACATTATGTTCCATTAAAGAGTATGCAGAGGAAGAAATGATAGGTAACCCCAACAGCAAACTCAAAGACATGTTCGAGATAGAGCACACTAACCATCATCAACCAGCTGTTCTATACAACATTCATCCATTAACATTTTCTTAAAATTATGCTATGTGCCAAAGGTTTCCAAAGCAATAAATAGTCACTCTATTTCAGTTTTCAAGGGTGAAATATATAGATGGCTGAAAGTGTATCTACCAATGTTTCAGAATCTATACAAGCAAATTTATTTTGCTTTTTCTTTTCATCATATACAGTATTCTGTTTTTAAAACCATGATGGGGCAGTCTTCAATCAAACTAGATCTCCAGTTAATTAATTAAATATGTTTACTTCATTATGTTTACAGAGAACCTTGGACAGTCCTATGCTGGTAACTGTGGCAAATATACATTACCTTTATGATGGAGTCAAATTCACAGCAGATGGAGTAAAATCACCCTCCCCATCCAAATTAGCATGGGCAGCAACTCATACACGCTGCTGCCCATCAATTTCATAAATGAGTGGTTCTCAATCTTCATATATTTTAAGTCCCACCAATCTCAACTGGAAAATACATTTATAATTTGTGCTTCATACAATGCTTCAAAATTATAGCAGCACGTGCACAAACAAACGAAAATCCCAGTCATTGCTCAAGGAAATAACAAATTTCTGCAGAGAGAGTAGCTGGCAATGAAATACAGATGAAGAGCAATTGACTTAACACTCTCACATTGCCCCAGTTGAGTTTCCATTGTTCCTAATGGGTGACAGGAAGAAGATAAATCATCCACAGATAAAAACGGCATTAAATGTGCTTGCCTAGAAGGAGCCCTTAATGGGGAATGGAAAAGAGAGAGAAAGAAAAATACTCTGTGGGCTCATCCCCACTTTCTTCTTGCTCCAGCATAATAAGGATGGATAATTTACCAACTACCATGGACAGGAAGAAACGATACTGTCTGTTTCTCTGTTGCTAGGCTGCTACGAAGTTTTATTGCTCACATCACAGGTAGCGTTTTCCCTTCTCTGCTGTTGCAAAGTAGGGCACAGTGGTTTATTCCATCTTAGACAAATGCCTCCATTCCAATTGGCTTGGCCTTGGTCCCAGCTTTCTGCCTTCCATGACCATTTTGTACAAGGCAGTCGGTCTGCCTGCCATGAAAGGCTAGCCCAGGGGTAGGCAACCTTGGCTCTTTTATGACTCGTGGACTTCAACTTCCAGAATTCTGAATTCTGGGAGTTGAAGTCCACGAGTCATAAAAGAGCTAAGGTTGCCTACACCTGGTGACCTTTGGGTCTTTTTTCACTGGGCCCAGTAGCTGAACAATAAAAGACAGCCCTTTTGTTTCATCTTTTTAACAAGTTCAAATAATGGGCCATTTGTCTGGGTGAAATTAACAAAAGTACTCCCAAGTTTTATCTTCTGGTCCAAATGATAGGAAGAACTGTAGAACTTTTTTTTTCCCCTTTTCCCACCAGTCCTCAAAATACTTGCCCAGAAAAGGGAAAGCAGATGGTGCTTCTTCTCCAGGATGGATGAGAGGAGAGAAGCAGGAACCGGCAAAAGTAGTCTGGACCCATCCTGACAATCCCTGTGGCCAAATGGGAGAAATGGAGCTGAAATCCAGGGGAAAAAATGCTTAATCCAACTTCATTTCCCAGCTAATTTGCACGTGGGATGTAATGTATTGGGATTTTTACTTGAACCGATTCATGTGTCTGTTTGAATGCTGGTTAAGGTTGCTAAATGGTGTCTGTGTAACGGTCACTGACTAAGGCAGACTTGTTGTCTCCAAGAAGATCATTGGTTGATTTGGGGTGGGAATGGGTTCCTTTAAATCTCTTGGCTGCTGCCTAGTGGCCAATCATATAAGTAGCTGCGCAGCAGCCTCTGTTTCAGTTCTGTTCCTGTTTGCCTCAATAAAGCATGTTCCTGTTTGCAACCTTCCGTCTCGCTTATTGCCTGCAAAGAACCGGCTACACAACACTGGCAACAAGGGTGGGATGCTGCTTCTTCGCAAGAGCCTGAAGTCACTAGGGGTGAGGCCAGCACAGCACCTGGCAGGGACTGCGTTCCCCCCCCAGTCTGCCTAGCAAGCCACGCTAGAGATCACCCGCCCTGAGGACCAGTCCCAGGGCCTACGAAGAAGCAAGCAGCACAAGGCAATGCGAGACACAAGCCGCAAAGACTTCTCACCATGTCGAAGGTCAGAAAGCTTGAGGAATTCGATGTCATGCACCTGGAGACATGGTCGTCCTACGTTTCAAGAGTGGAGAACTACCTCCGAGCAAAGCAAGTCACCAAAGATAGCCTGAAGGCCGCAACACTTCTTTGTGTCTGCAGGCCTGCAACATTTGACATCGCGGAGAACTTAGTTGCACCAGCACAGCTGGAGTCCGTTACTTACGCGGACCTGAAGAAACGGCTCGGTGACCATTTCCAACCGAAGCTGTCGGTCATAGCATGGAGGCATGCTTTCGAACAGCAAGTACAGCAACCTGGCGAGACAACCACAGAGTTCATCATGGTGTTGAGACAAGCTTCGCACCTTTGTCAGTTTGCGGACTTGGAAGAGAGGCTCCGAAATCGTCTCGTCTGTGGACTCAGGAGTAGAGAGCTCCACAAAAACTTTTCACGAAGGAGACCCTCTCGCTCCAAGAAGCCTTAAAAGAAGGTTTTTAAAAAAAATTTAATCCCATTTATATCCCGCCCTTCTCCGAAGACTCAGGGCGGCTTACAATCTAAGCACAAATCAAATGTGCTTAGGAATATGGCAGATGAAGCTGCCAGGAGGGCTGTGAAGATGTTGCAGCCCACCAAAAGCACTCCACATGAAGAAGCCATCCACCATGAGGACGCTGAGCAACGAGAAGATGTCGACTCTGACTACAAAGTTGACAAGATTCAATGGCACCAAGACATAGAACAGAAGCCTCTTTACAAGGCAGTTCCCTTCCTTTGATGTTTGGGATGTGGCGGCCGCCACCAACGAGCGGACTGCTGATTCCGGTCAGCCACGTGTCAGGCTTCTGGAAAATCCGGCCACATCGCAGCCATCTGTAGAGGTCACCAGAAGGACTGTCAACCAGACGAGCCATACAGGAGAGGTACCGGGGCCCTGGGGCAGCATAGAGTAGGGTTCTGCTCCAGCCGCAGGAGTGTCTGCCGCATGGGAGCTCGCCGCCCCCTTAAACAAAATCTTCGGCTTCAAGTTGAGCTGCAAGGTGTTCCTTGCAGGATGGAACTGGACACTGGCTCAGCTGTATCCATTATTTCACTTGAGGCTTTCCAGTTCATGTGCAATCACAGCAAGAGGTGGGCCAAGCTTAGGCCGTCCAACATCATTCTAACTGACTTCCAGAATTCCTGAGTGGCCATCAAGGGAGAGGCCACTGTGGCCGTAAAATTCAAGGGGTTTTCGGGGGCCCTAGATGTAATTGTGGTGGAGGGCCAGAGAACGAGCTTAATAGGGCTTGATTGGCTTGATGCATTGGGCATTCAAGTAACTGGGATCCACCGGACACAAGCGGCGAACTTGGCGTCAGTATGCAAGGAATTCACAGATGTTTTTGACACAGGCCTGGGAGAGTACAAGGGCCCTCCAATAGCCTTTAAGCTTGATCCTTCCATAACGCCCATTAGGATTAAGCCCCGTCGAGTGCCATTTGCACTAAAACACAAAATCAATGCAGAGCTGGACAAGCTAGTCAGTCGGGGTACTACAGCCCGTAGATGGGGGAGAATGGGAAACTCCCATAGTCACGCCACTTAAGGCCAATGGGGAGATCAGGATTTGCACTGATTACAAGTGCACCATTAACCGGGCACTGCAGCAGCACGCATACCCAGTGCCAATCATTAGTCACATCTTGGCATCGCTGCAAGGGGGTACCATGTTTGCTAAGTTAGATTTGGCACAGGCCTATTAGCAGTTACCTCTGGATGAGGCCACAGCAGCTGCATAAACAATTGTGACACACAGGGGGGCTTTTAAAGTCAAACGCCTTCAATTTGCGGTTAGCGTAGCCCCAGGAATTTTCCAAGGAGTTATGGAGCATACGCTCAAGGGTATTCCGGAGGTCTGCCCCTATTTTGATGATGTACTCATCGCCGGTGAGTTCACTGAGATGCTAGCAGGGTGGCTCAAAGCCGTCCTTCAACGGTTCCACACAGCTGAACTCAAGTTGAAGAGGGACAAGTGTAAGATTGGGGTCCCTTCCACTGAATTCCTGGGGTTCCATATCAATGCTGAAGGCATCCATCCTGCAGAGTCCAACCTGAAGGCAATTCAAAGGAGAGCTCCAGGCATTCCTGGGTCTCCTGAATTTTTACCATGCGTTCCTTCCTAACAAGGCCGCAGTGGCAAAGCCATTATACCGGCTCTTAAACAAGAAAACCCCATGGAAGTAGACTAAGGTTTTAAGGCAGCAAAATCACTACTGTCCTCAAATTCAGTGCTTACGCACTTTAGTGAAAACTTGCCTGTACGCATTGCGTGTGACGCATCTCCTTACGGGGTGGGGACTGTACTAAGCCATTTGTCAAATGATGGGACTCAAGTCCTCATTTCCTATTATTCAAGGACATTGTCCTCGGCTGAGCGCAATTATGCTCAGATTGACAAAGAGGCTCTGGCCATTGTGGCCAGGGTGAAAAAATTCCATGATTATTTGTATGGCTGGGAATTCACGGTCTTCACTGACCACAAGCCATTGTTGGGGTTATTTACCACAGACAGGCAGATGCCTCAAATACTTTCCCCTAGAATGTTAAGGTGGTCCATTTTTATGTCAGCCTACAGCTACAGGCTGGTTCACAAACCCGGCAAAGACATGGGCCATGCAGACAGCCTTAGCAGGTTGTCATTGCCACACATGGAACCAGCCCCAGCTCCAGCAGCACGCATCTTGTCAATGCAAGATTTGCCTGAACTTCCCCTCCATGCTGGGGATGTAGCTGCGGAAACTGCCGCAGACAGAATTTTAAGCAGGGCGTTGTTATGGGTTCACACAGGGTGGCTAGAAAATAGCCCGGGACCAGAGTTCCAGAGCTACTTCACACGTAGACACGAGCTTTCAGCTCACAAGGGCTGCATTCTATGGGGGAGCAGAGTTATTGTCCCCAGTTCATTAAGGCACCGTTTGCTCCAGTCTCTGCATGAGGGCCATCTGGGCATAGTCCAGATGAAAGCATTGGCATGGAACTACCTATGGTGGTCAGGGTTAGATAAGGTTATCGAGGCCCAAGTACACAGGTGTTACACATGTCAACAGTCCAGATCAGAGATGCCGCAGGCCCCTGTCCACCGATGGGAGGAGACTCATACACTGTGGTCAAGGATTCATGTTGACTTTGCTGGGCCCTTTCAGGGACAGCTATTTTTGATAGTGGTCGACAGCCACTCTAAATGGTTGGAAGTAATTCCTATATCTACTATGACTACTGCTAGGACCATCCAGGTGCTTAGAAAGCTTTTTGCCACACATGGGCTGCCGGACGTCTTAGTCTCGGACAATGTGGCCCAGTTCACAGCGGCAGAATTTCAGGCCTTCTTGAGGGCCAACCTCATAAGGCATGCAATGTCGGCCCCTTTTCACCCCTTGACTAACAGGCAGGCTGAATGCATGGTGCGTACGATGAAAGAGTCACTCAAGCGCATTGTTTCAGGGGATTGGCACCATAGGCTAGCTGATTTCTTGCTTTGCCAGCACACTACACCATGCACAGCCACGGGCAAAAGCCCAGCAGAGTTTCACTGGAGAAGAAGATTAATGACGAAACTGGACAGGTTGCATCCTGACCGGGTAGCAGCAGACACCGCACACCCAAAGGCTCCAAGGGGGTTTCAAGTGGGTGATGGGATGTGGGCCCGGAACTACAGGCATGGGAACCTGTGGGTGCCGGGTAAAATTGTTAAAATCTCGGGACCCCTTTCCTACGAGGTGGCTCTGGATGGGGGGGCAAGTCATTCGCTGACATATTGATCAGCTGTGAAGGCATTTTGCAGAATGGCCACTAAGCGAGGACCTCACTGCGAGTCCGCAAGCAGAGCCGGCAACCGGCAGCCTAACAGAGCAGTTCACACGCTCTGAGGACTCATTCAGTCATTTCAACAGGGAGGTGGTCGTAGATGGACACAGTCTGGGAGTGCAACATGGATCTCCTGATGGGGAAGGTCAATCCGAACAAGGCAGCAGCTTCGCTGACATAGCTACCTCATTGGACTTTGGTTTGGGCCGATCAGGAATGGCCAGCCAAAGGAATTCAAGTCAATCTGACTCACGTGAACCCAAGAGTCTTGGTCTACCCAGCCCGGTGGGCAAGCTGGTAGACCGGGAGCTGCCTGGATTCCGCGGGCTTTCTGAACAGTCGCATAGACCACCACAATATTTACAAGATTATATTCTTAAATAATGTGTGTACATTCTAGGGGGGAGGGGTGTAATGTATTGGGATTTTTACTTGAACTGATTCACGTGTCTGTTTGAATGCTGCTAATGGTTGCTCAGTGGTGTGTCTGTGTAACGGTCACTGACTAAGCCAGACATGTTGTCTCCAAGAAGATCATTGGTTGATTTGGGGCGGGAACGGGTTCCTTTAAACCTATTGGCCACTGCCTAGTGGCCAACTGTATAAGTAGCTGCGCAGCAGCCTCTGTTTCAGTTCTGTTCCTGTTTGCCTCAATAAAGCATGTTCCTGTTTGCAACCTTCCGTCTCGCTTATTGCCTGCAAAGAGCTGGCTACCCAACATGGGAGAGAAGGAATTCAAGGCTGAAGCACAAAAATCTCCATCAGGAACAGCATGAAATTGATCGGAGCAACTTAACTGATTTCATCTGGTTGTTTTTTTTGTTTGTTTGTTGGTTTTCTGAGACCAGAAAAATGCTGCAGCATCACTTTTAAAAATATTATAGGAAATTTATCAGCATTATAAAAATATACCCGTATTATCTTCTCTCTTAAGGCAACTGATGTATATTAATGCACAAAATCATTTGTTACTTAAGCATCTGCATTTTGATTGTTTCATCAATTACATTTAAATGCATTTGCAGCTTGGGGGGAAAAACCCAAACATCAAAACTGCTTCTCTGAGGTTTTAAAAGAACTTTGTGATGACACAACAAAGAGCAAACTGGCAAAATTCATCTTCCCCTCCCATATAAGCCTTTCATGATTGAATGCTATTCCTGAATTTCAAGAATGAATTCAGAAAAACTTCCAGGTTACAAACTCTTTTATCCATGTGTTCCTGAGAAGTAAGCTGAAGGCAAGGAGAACAGAGAACAAAACGTCCAAGCTATTTCCACTCTTCGTTTCCAGGCGAGAGAACTTCCTTCACAAACTTTTTCTTCATGAAGTCAAAAAAATTCTTCACAATTTAAGAAAATGAGGGAAGGAAGTATTCCACACAGAAGAACAACATACACTTCAGAAGACTTTCCAATATCTAGTTAGTCGAATGCTACCATATGTTACTTTTGTTCACATTGAAATGTACTGGATGCAGAATTAATGAATGCATCGTTTGATTGGTGCAGACATCAAGCCTATTAATAAAGGCCTATATTAGAATTGGTTTGAAGAACAATTCCCAAATGATGGCTGAGAACTGACAGACGGCTGTGGGAGTTTTGTCAGAGAGTTGTTAGAATGCCAGCAGTGTGTCTGGGAAACAGTACTGAAAAAGAAACTCAGGAACAGAATCTTCCAGGTCATCAGTAATAACTGATTATTCCTAAACAAAGATAATCATTCCATTTGTGCTGTGTTTGCCATGGGTTTCTAGCAACAAGACTGAACAAAGGTATTGCTTCCAGGGGCATCAGGGGTCAGCTAAAAATGACTACATCTAAATATGTCCTCACTACTGTGTAAAGAACATGAGTTGCCATTCCAGGAATAAAATGACATAAAGATATTTTGAGCTTCAGAGGTATTCTCCTTTCCTTTTATGTACCCACATTCTAAGAAGCTCTTGGTAAACAGATTCACAAGAACACTTTAAGTATGTTTTCAAAGTCATACCCAGGTAGTCTAAGCCAGGACTTTTCAACATTTTCACCCATTGTACCACTTTTAGGATGTGGCAACATCCGAGTACCACCAGTCACCTAGCAAGGTGTCAAAAACTTGATGACCAAAAAAAAGGAAAAAAGTAATGACGTACAGGTAGTCCTCAACTTACAACAGTTCGCTTAGTGACTGTTTGAAGTTACAGTGACACTGAAAAAAGTTCCCCCCAAGCCACAGCCGAGCAAGACATCTGCCTACCTACCCGGCGGCGCTTTTCCTCCTGTCCGAGGTTTTCATTGTTGTGAGCATTTCTGTTGAGGATTGGCAGCGAGGGTGGGGGGGTGCTTGGTTTTTATTTCCCCCCCCCCTCTGCTGGGTGGTTGCAGCAGGTTTTGGTCACTTCAAATGATCCTGGGACACTGTGACCATCATAAATATGAATCAGTTGCCAAGCATCTGAATGTAAATCACAAGACCCTGGAGATGCTGCAACATTCCAGCTGATCAATGCTTCTTCTGGGCTCAGCAGAAGCACCAGGATCAGCGCTGAGCTCCAGCTGGAGCCTGGCGCTGATCCTGGCGCTTCCGCTGAGCCCTGACAGCCCTGCAGCTCCAGCCATCTCTTGCTCAGGCTTGTGCGGTGCTGCCACCAGTTCAGCTCAATCCCCTCCCTCGCTACCACTTTTCTAGGATGGTCACATACCACCTGCTAGGTGCCAATGTACCACAGGTGGTACCCATACCACTGGTTGAAAAGCCCTGGTCTAAGCTTATTTCTTGGAAGACATTCAATTATAAGGGTACTTTTTATTTCAACATAATTATATTATTGAAAAATTACTACAGTATAACACTTGGGATTTTACTTGACTAGTTTTTTCTGCCTTTGAGAAATATCAGTCTATTGATTCTTTGGAACCACTGGATTATGCTTTGGATGGGCTCTGAACATGTCCAGAGCCTGGGACAATTGGTTCTGTTTCCACCCAGCCACCCACAAAAGAGGTGCTATGTAGGACTGCAATGTTCATCCACTCTTTGCTCTTATTCAAAAACAAGAGGAAAGTGAATGGGAGTTGCCAGATTTTTTAAAAAACACTCCAATGTGGAACCCTGCAAACTAGAAACAGACCCTTCCAAATGTTCTAGAAGTGGCCCGGCCACAATATGAACCTGTTACGTGGTTGCAACATGTTCCTGAGGGAACATTCTGCATACTCCTAAGTATTTCTTATAGAAAATATTCAACACTCCCATCAAAATGGGGAGCCTGTAAGTTGGCTGTTGTAGAAAAGCAGGCTGAGCTGGAGGATGGAGTAAAATGTGTCATCATCTTTGCGCTACCACAAGAGACCTAAGTCCATCACTCCATGAATTCCGCTGACCCTTATTCAGCTTTGACCATTAATTGACCAGGTTCTTGCATACAGGTAGCAGTAATAAATTCTTCCGTGCTTTGAACTCAATGAATGGTTATTTGCACCTGACAGTTGTATGGGTGGGGTGATTGTTGCTCTCCCACACTTTGGGGGGTTTATGTTTTTTATTTCGTTTATATTAGTTGTTTTATATATGGTTGTATAGTTCTTTATGGTCATCATGCTGTACATGCTCAGAATACATTTTTGGTGGGCAGTTATATAAGCATACTGAATAATAAATAGATATAAAAATATAATTTCCAGAATCCTTTGAGAAAACTCATCATGGGTGAAGTGGTATAAAACAACCATAGACTTGTAGCCTAGACAAGTTCTTTTGCTTTTGGAACAATGTATCTGTAGTTGTATGAAAAACCAATGTGCAAATACATATCCATAATGTACATGCTTTTTCCAACAAAAATGTATATTAAGAAGGGTTCAAATTTGAATGAAAGAAGTGCATACTGTAAGTGGATTGCAAAATAGACAGAAATGAGAACATCTGTAGTTGTGGGAGAACATAATGCCATATTGCTAGCATCTGAGTCAATTCCACCAAGCCTAACAAGAGCCAAATCAGAGAAAAGTTGTAAGATGAGCATTTGAATAACATCTCCTCTTCTATATAGAACTTCCAAATTCTTAATTTAATTACCAACATTTTTTAAAGAGATAAAGCTTAAAACTGAAATTGCTATTTATTTTATATGCATACCAGCTATAATGCTCCAGAGTTCACAATATAAGAAGATAATGCAAAAGAAAATTCCCCCATTTCAGCCTGATTCTCAGTGGCCTACGTTATGATTTACAGCAACATATATGCTCAGTTATTAGTAATTTACAAGCAGATATATAAGTATTGAATGACCTGGTCATTCATGATTGCCATGTACCTCCTCTCTATGTGTCGTCCAATCATTATTCTTCCAAATAAAGGCAAAATCCCAATAGCTGTGAGAGATCTCTAAAGGATCTATATGTTTTGCTGCTATCCCCCACTCCTTTTATTTTTCTCCTCTATGTCTCTGAGATAACATGACTAGAACATAGGAAGGATGCAACAATTACATTATATTAAATAATTCAACAGCTTCACATAATATTATCCCTATCTACTCTCTATCCACCCACCCATCTAGCCCCAATCTCTCCGACAGATGGAGGTTTTCTTAAGCTAAGAGAAATTGAGATTCCACTAGATTGGTCTTTCATCCACAGCTCCCCAATCCCTCTCTCATCAGTTCCTCTCCCACCTCCAAAATATAACTAGAAGGAAGAGCCCTTGGTTATCTTGTTTTAACTGACAGTTCCACCACCCAATAATCAGAATATTAAATAAAAATTAAAGGTAAAGGTTCCCCCGCACATGCGTGCTAGTCGTTTCCAACTCTAGGGGCCGGTGCTCATCTCCGTTTCAAAGCCAAAGAGCCAGCGCTTGTCCAAGGACATTTCCGTGGTCATGTGGCCGGCATGACTAGACGCCAAAGGCGCACGGAACGCTGTTACCTTCCCACCATAGTGGTCCCTATTTTTCTACTTGCATTTTTATGTGCTTTCGAACTGCTAGGTTGGCAGAAGCTGGGACGAGTAACAGGCGCTCACTCTGTTACTCAGCACTCGGCATTTGACCCACTAAACTGCCGACCTTCTGATCGACAAACTCAGTGTCTTAACCCACTGAGCCACCGCATCCCTTAAATAAAAATTAATCATAGGTAAATAAATCACAATAATTGACATCAGTTGCTGATCTTGCAGAAGCTAGCCCAGGTTAGACCTTATTAGCACTTGGATGGAAACTACTAACAAACTATAATTGTGGCAAGGAGATTTTCCTCATCTTTGAAAAACATGGTAGATCCAGGAGAGCAATAATGATGAACTCACAAGTACATGAGATGGGTCAATTCTCCAGCAACAAGTAGCAACAAAGAGGGAGCTAGATTGTCAACCCATAGACCTGAGCTCTGTGGCGGCTCAGACTTTTGTTTTTTTGTAGCTTGGGATAGTACTAGTTCTTTGAAGTTGTTTTGCTGGACCTCTTTATATATATATAAAATGTTGCAGATTGTGAAGTATATCAGGATTTGTGACCCACTCTAGATTGCATTTGTTCAGGGATCAGGGAATGGAGAATTGGAGGGTAGTGTGTGCATGTGACTTTGGAGTTGGCTTACCCACAGCAGCATAGTACTCCTCAAGCTGCTGAGAATCCACAGAAACGGTTAGGGAAGGTCCTGGGATCTGTTGTGAGGGTAAAAGTGGATGGATGGGTTCTATAGCCCAGATGGGGTTAGTGATGGTTGAGATTGGAGTGTAGTTGGAAGGAGAGGAGAGGGCACACAGTATAGTCAAGATCATGATACTCAGAGGAAGATGTGGAGAGAACTGAAAGCCTTAAGGTCACAGTGGGGCAGATTGCTGAAACTGATCCCAACTTATCTCTTTACTTTTCTCCCCCGAAACCAGGTCACTGGACCTTAGATAGTGTACTCTGGTTCTGCTATTGGATACCAGGTTACTATTAATGACTATCCTCATTTATGATTTGGAGACACCTGAATGCTAAAAGCTAATGGTTTGCACATCAATACAACTTAATAAAATGTCTTGCTAGTCCAAAACGTATGTATTAAAAGTCTATTAGATTTTGTTATCTGAGTCCTAGTAAAATATTGCATCCAATGGTGATTTTGTATAATCAGAAAACACTTCTATACGTCTAGGTCTGACCATCCAACTTTTTCTAATTTTCCCTATCCTGCTTATATGTCAGTTTCCACAAACCTTGAGTGTTTTGTATTCAAGAGGCTGTAGTAGATTGAGAGCAGGGTGAAATCTATAAACATCAAAATTATACCTTGTACAAATGGATTTATTTGCAGGTAACATAACATTCATAGATAGATAGATAGATAGATAGATAGATAGATAGATAGATAGATAGATAGATAGATAGATAGATAGATAGATAGATAGATAGATAGATAGATAGATAGATAGATAGATAGACAGACAGACAGACAGACAGACAGACAGACAGACAGACAGACAGACAGGCAGACAGGCAGGCAGACAGGCAGACAGGCAGACAGGCAGATAGGCAGATAGATAGACAGACAGACAGACAGATAGACAGATACTTGCAGTTTATTAATTTATTTGCAGTTAAGTTAACATTGATTTATTTGCAGTTACCATATCATCATTCTCTGATACATTTCAATATATTATTGGGACCATCAAACTGTTACTCATATGAAACACTTCTAGGTATTCCCCAATCATTTTGGAACAAGTGGGCGTATTTGAAATTTGAGGATATGTTGTGGGTTTTCGTTCACAGTGGTTGCTATGGTAGGTTGAGACCTGGCACAAAACACCCTGGGAGCAGAAGGCAAAGGAAAAAAAAAGGATTACAACATCCACCTTTTCAATTTTAAGAATGCCTAGGAGTCTACACAGAAATACAGGTTGTGCTTGAAGAAGGAGCTCTGATTTGCAGCATTATAGCTCCCTATTCATTTTTTTTAAAATTAGAAGAATCAAGCAGTCGGATGGAGCAGGGAGCTTATGGAGGCCAAGGTGAGCATACTGTTACTCTTAGGACCTATCTTGGGGACCACGGGTTAAACAATAAAACCGGCATTCGCCCTGTAATGCAAGAGTTGCTTTTTATTTAGTATGATTAAAGGGTTAATTGGTCACTTCCTAATAAGAAAGGCAGCCATAAAGCTGAGAGAATTTAATGATTAAAAAAGGGGTAAGAGGATAGAAACAGGCTGATCTTCTCTGGGCTGTGTAGCTTAAGGGAAGCGGGCAGGAGAGCCCTCAAAGGGATAACAGGGATGTAAACTAGATTAGAAAAGATTTTTTTTTAATCCTGGATGAAAGGAATGGCAAACTACTTCTACACTGTTTCCAGGAAAACTGCATCAATAGTGTCCAGAAATCAAGCTGTTGTTTAATTGTTCATGATCACCTGGTCCTCCAAGTAAATTAAATATTTATTTATAAAATTTATATGGCTGCCCATCTCACATAAGAAGATCCGGAGAGAGTACAAACATAGCAATAATGAAAACAACATCATCTTAAAACATTAGACATAAATCAAAATAAATTTACGCACCTAAGATATTACAGTACCACAAAAAGGACAAATAAAGAAGGCAGTGATAACAATTTAAGTTTAAACCTCTATATAATAATTCCGATATCTGGGGTCAGTGGTAATGAGTTTTCAAAGGCTATTTATCTACTCATTCCCCCAAACATGGACCAAAATTGTGCCATGTCTGCCGAAATAAATCATGGTTTCGTCACAAATGGTAGCAGTGTTAGAAACTGTAGAAGTCTCAAAAATCATGAAGAACTAATAGGATCGGGAATCAGCGGAACTAAGAATGTCTTAAGCCAAAAGTGTTTTGTAAAAGGCCACAGGCAAATACAGGTAGTCCTCAACTTACAACAGTTCATTTAGTGACCGTTCAAAGTTACAACGGCACTGAGAAAAGTCACTTACAGTACAGTATGAGCGTTTTTCACAGTTATAACCTTTGTAGCATCCCCATGGTCACATGATCAAAATTCAGACGCCTGGCAAGTGGTTCAATATTTATGACTGTTGTTGTGTCCCAAGGTCACATTTTTTGCAACCTTCTGACAAGCAAAGTCAATAGGGGAGCCCGGTTCACTTAACAACCAGATTCCTAATTTGTCAACTGCAGTGATTCACATAACAACTGTGGCAGGAAAGGTCATAAAATGGGACAAAACCCATTTCACAACTGTCTCACTTAACAACAAAAATTTTAGGCTCAATTGTGGCCATAAGTCAAGGACTACCTGTAGGGGAAAAACAAGAAATACCGTATATTTACATACAACCAGGAAAAGAACATCAGAAAGGCTTGCCAGAAGTTGAACAATGAGCGATGCTGCCTTAATAAAAGAATGTGAAGAACAGAATCTACAGCATGAAGGAGACAACGTGAAAGAAACAAGAATGAGATCAACTAAAAAAGAGTTATTAAAAAAAAGATATAAAACTTAAGTTCAAGCAGGTACTAAACATTTAGAGAAATCTGAACACCAAAAAGCTATTGAAGTGCATAGACTTTTCATAGGCAAAAAAAAACAGTAACATAACCACATGATGTTATAATTGTGATAAAAATGGGCACATTGAAGCTCTTATTTCAAGAGACAAGCAACTGACTCAAAACCAGAACCACAAAACAAGTCGCTACAAAAATTTTAAATTGAAGAAGAGTATCCAAATGATTACTTGTTACTAATTAGGTCCAGAGGAGCACATATTGCAGAAAGAATGCAAGAACCATTATGAGAAAGTAAATGTTAACTCAGCCTGAGGAAGGAGTAGGCATGGAAAGTCACTCAAAAACTGTTACTACAGTATACCCTATAACAGGGGTACTCAACCCCCGGTCCATGGACCAGTACTGGGCCACGGCATGCCAGCAACCAGGCCGCAGAAACAAGCAAAGCCCCATCCGAGAGATGCAGGCAGCACACAAATCCACGCACCTTCCAGTCTGCAGAAAAACCTCTCTCCACAGAACTAGTCCCTGGTACCCAAAAGGTTGAGGACCTCCGCCCTATAAAAATACAGAGTCCTTGCATTGTCTGCTCCATAACCTGACTTCTCTCAAAGGGTGATCAAATTAAATTAAATGATCAATTAGGAGAGTCAATCACAATAGGTAACCAAAATATTATGGGAATAATAGACACAGGTATCCCTTTTTTCTGAGGTATGTTCAGATTTGGTGAACATAAAGAGTGTTCCTAAGCAACATGAAGTGGCTGCAGCTCACTTCTTTATCAGATGTATCAAATACTGTAGGCATTTGTAACCAAAAAGTCGTTCAATATTTAAATACTTATTAGCCCACAGGTGTGAGGATCTTATTAGCTGCCTCCTTGACAGGAGCATACAGACTATTTTCTGATTTGTCAAACAACCCTGTGTCACCTAGAGAAGTAAAACTTTTGTGTCAAAGGGCAAGGATCAGGCACAGGCTTCAATCCCTGCCTCCCCTCCTTTTATAGGTTATCCCTGGCTGGTAAAGATTGGTGCCAGCTCAGGCATTTTGAAATAAAGAGTACCTTCATTCTATAATTACATCTTGTCACATTCTACATTAGTCTGCTATTTTTTTTTCATTTTGAAAGTAAGGATTTTTTTATTGCTACTTTCCATATTTTTCATTGAGCAGTCTATTGTACTGAGGGAGAAGCAGTTTTGTTACAAAGCACAGGAAGACTCATTCCCTCAAAAAGAACAGCAGATTGGTAGGCACAGTCCGTTAATGTATAATTCATACTGAACAATATCTAACATATTTAAAAAGGCCAAATAAACCCCCATTTCCAAACAGAAATTTTAACCAAGAAAAATTTAAAACTCTGTGTAATGTATTCCTGGAAAGTGAAAAAGGATAGCTTACAGCCAACAAAATTTATACTAAATTACCTAAAGGATCACAAAAATAACCTGACTATTATTTTGCAGAAAGGTTTTGATAATATTTGCACTGCAACTTTGTTCTGGCTCATTTTTGCAGTGACCAGGTTATTACCTATTATCATTTGCAAGTGAATGAGACTTGTTTTCTTAAAAAGAACATGTCATGTTCAGTAAAAACTGTTCCAAAGCTAACAGCATCAGCTGAGCCATTGCACTCTTATTAAAACTGAACAGAATGTTGAAGTAAACTTCAAGTTTCACAAAACTGCACAAACTCACTCAATGGGAAACTGACTCTGAAAACAGAACCTGCCATTTAGTATTCATGAATTCAGCTAATTATATATTGTTAGCTATGAAATGTGAATTTATATTCAGTGTTTAACACCTGATATATATCCATCACGAACCAGTAATTAAAACATCACATAGGCATCTTCCCCAAAGCAGTTCTCAGGAAACATTCTATTAATTTACCACACAATCAAAGACCAAAAGTAATGTGACCTATTGTCGGGCCTCGGCAGCCCGGCACACGAGGGGGGGCCCCTCCACCCCCCCGGCACACCCGGCTTCCCTCCCACCGACCCCACCTGGTTCCAGCGCGGCCCGGAGAAGCCGGAGGCCCGCGACGCCCCTCCCGCCGCCTCCGGACGCGCCGCGGCTGCTTTCTTCGCCCGGCGGCGCATCGTTAAGCGGCTCCCCAGCGTGGAAGGCTCCGAGTCCCGAGCCATCTCTTCTGGCGCTTCCGGACGCGCCGCAGCTGCAGCCCTCGCCTGGCGACGCGTCTGCGCGCGGCTCCCCGGCTCGGACGGCTCCGGGATCTGCGCCGCGGCTTCTGCTCCCTCGGAACGCGCCGCGGCTGCTGTGCTCGGCCGGCGGCAAGCTTGAGCAACGGACCCCGGCCTGCGGCCTGCCCGGTGGAGGCCTGAGCCGGCTCAATGTCTCTGCGGCCGGGGAGGATTCGGGAGCAGCGGCCTCACGGTGGACTGCGTCTGACTCCGACGCCATGCCTGCGCGGGACTGTGTGGATGGGTCCCTCCCCCCTACGGTGTCCGGGTGGCTGGGTGATAAGGGGCTTCGGGGGTGGGTGCAGCAGGGAGTGGGTGAGGGAAAAGGGCACGGTGGTGGCGACACGTTGGGGGGGCCTTACCTGCCTGAGCGACGGGCGAAAGGCCTTGTAGGGGAGGGGTGGGGGAGTTATAGGAGATGGGAGGGCGGAGGCCTGTTTGGGTGGAGTTTGGGTGGGGTTTTTGGATGTGTATATAGCAGCGTTGGTTGCAGATAGCAGCCAACGCTGGCTTTGTTTCTCGTTGCGGCTATTGCTCTGAAGAATAAAGTGCTTCTAGACTGCAGCAGAGGTCTCTCGTTCCTGTGTTCGGCACCAGCCCTGCTTGTTGCAGGACGAGTTGTGACAGAAAGCCAGCGTTGCACTAGCATTGCGGCCCTACTGCCTTTCAGCTGTGTTCCGTTTGTGCGCCATGGCGGAGGGTGTGCAAGGGGCCGTGTTGGAGACTGCTTCGGAGGAGGCTGGCGTGGCCGGGGCGGAGGTGACAACCCCTGTGGAGAGGGACGTGGAGGACGTCCAACCTGTTGTGAGGCCCAAAGTGCGGGACGTGCAACCAACAGACCCTGCGGTGGAGTCCCAGGGCGCTAGTAGCCAAACCCAGGGGGGGGAGTGGTGGCTGAGCTCGATCCTGGGGCGCACGGGGCTCGAGCAAGGACGAACGGCCCGGCCCGGTGGGGCTCCACTGGGTTGGAGGGAGCGTCGGCTTACCGATGATGATGGCGAGGAATACAGCTATTCAACTGCACCCGGGAGCCAAACTATGGACGTGCTGCGCGAAAGGTTCGGAGAAGTCGGGGCACGTGACGGCGGTTCCTGGGGAGCCATGGCCCCTGATGAAGACACGGGACAGTGGTCTCTTGGGGGGGCACCCAGTCAGTCAGCAACGTCCCGTTTCCGACTGGCTAGCCCAAAGTTCAAGGCGCCTGGGGAGGGAGGCGTTCGGGGCCCATCCACACGAGCCCAAGGTGGGCGTGAAGCTTGGCCAACGCCTGATCGGGGCCCTGGACGTCCTGCACCCAGGTCGGTGGGGGTGTCCCAGGCTCAGACCCGTCCACCTGTTGGGCATTGGGGACCGGGCGTGGTGTGGGGACCCCCACCGCTCACTACAACCTATGATGGGCATCCCGACCGCCTGGCTATGTTCCTAGGGCAGGTGATTAACCATCTGGACGGGTATGCCCATGCCTATCCTTCACAGTGGGCAATGGTGGTGGCGGTCACCGCGTGCCTTCAGGGAGAGGCTGCAACCTGGGCAGCGGACCTCTACAGTGACCACGCCCGCGAGCTCGGGGACGTGGGGCTGTTCTTGGAAGCCCTACGCGTCCGCTTCGAGGATGTATCCCGCTTACATCGCGCGGAAGCGGAAGTGTTAGCCATCAGGCAGCGAGGACGACCGGCAGAGGAGTACGTGCTCGAGTTCCGCAGGGTTGCAGGCAGGTTACGCTCGTGGCCCGAGCGCTTGCTGGTGCACCACTTCCGGGCCGGTCTTGATGGAGCTCTCCGGCGGGCATGTGTGGTGCGGGGGGTTCCTGCACGGCTTCAGGACTGGTTCCGGGTGGCGGTGGAGCTGGACATTGGGTTGCAGGACACCCGGGGCAGACCAGTAGCGGCCCCTGGAGCCTGGAGGACCCCGGAGGGGCCGAAGACAGAGAGCCGGAAGCCCGTGGCGGCGGCGACACAACCCGGCCCCCCACCGGCGCCCCGTCCAACAATCCGCTGCTTCCGCTGCGACCAACCGGGCCATCGGGCGGTGGACTGCCCGTTACCTCCGCCGCGACCGGGGCCCAACCCCCCGGAGGCGCGGGTCCCGACCCCCAGAAGAGCTGCAGAACGCTCCAGAACAGCGTACCAGGTGGCCGACAAGACACCCCGAACGTCGACACCGATACGTCCAGTGGGCCCGGCGGATGGACGAACGGACACGTCCGACGGCTCTGAGGATCACGAGTACGAGGAGGACCCGATGGTAAGCGCTCCGGTGTGCCCTTTTGTGCTGCCCGTGGTGTTGATAAGCCCACGAACGGGTGAGAGGAGGGAGTGTAAGGCTCTGATTGATACAGGCAGCACACGCTGCCTTATTAGCCTGATGATGGCAAGGGAGGCCGGTATCCCCCTTCAGCGGCTCCCCAAACCTATCCGATTTCAGCAGGTAGACGGGTCTCTTTTGGGTGGAGCACCCATTACGCATGTAACGGCACCGGTGAGGATGGAATTGGGTACACACTGGGAGACTCTCCGGTTTGTCGTGGTGCCGTCTATGACGGAGGCAGTCATCCTGGGGCTTACGTGGTTGGACAGGTGGGGCCCCACGGTTTGGTGGGAGGGGGGATGCCGACACCTCCGCCTCGGGACAGGGCCCCAGCCTCCTGAAAAACATTCCTTCTTGGGTCCGGAGGGGATTGGTGGGCCAGAGGGGGCCGCAGGGGTGGGTACCGGGCTTGAGACACAGGTACCACGGGAGTACAGCGATCTCGCAGATGTCTTCGATGAGAAGGAGTGTGACGCCTTGCCACCCCACCGCCCCACGGACTGCGCTATTGAACTGGAGCCAGGGGCAAAATTGCCGAAACCCCGCATGTACGCAATGGCACCCCGGGAGATGCAGGAGCTCCGTCAATACATAGACAAGAACCTGCGGAGGGGGTTCATCCAGCCCGCTCGGTCTAGGATGGCGGCCCCTGACTTGTTCAGAGAGAAGAAAGACGGGACCCTAAGACTGTGCGTTGATTATCGGGGGGTCAACGCGGTATGTGTGGAGCACTTGTACCCCCTCCCTTTGGTGAAGGACCTTTTAGCTCATTTGGCTACGGGCCGGGTGTTCACCAAGTTAGACCTAAGGGAGGCGTACTACCGTGTCCGGATAAAAGCTGGTGATGAATGGAAGACGGCTTTCAACTGCCCGTTGGGGAGCTTTCAGTTTAGGGTCATGCCGTTTGGCCTGCAAGGAGCCCCCGCGGTATTCATGCAGTTGATTAACCAAGTCCTGCATGACCATTTGTACCGGGGGGTCCTTGTCTATCTTGATGACATCCTCATATATACGTCTACGCTGGAGGAGCATGTCGCCTTAGTGCGGAGTGTGCTGACCAAGTTGAGGGACGCCCGGTTATATGTGAAGCTTTCTAAATGTGAGTTTCACAAGCCCCGGCTGGACTATTTGGGATATCGGGTGTCCTCCAGCGGGGTGGAGATGGACCCGGGGAAAGTGGAGGCTATCCAACAGTGGCAAGCCCCACGGACCCGGAAACAGTTGCAGAGTTTTCTAGGCTTCGCTAACTTTTATCGACAATTTATTCCACATTTCGCTTCCATCGCCCTGCCGCTCACGGACCTACTGCGGACTAAACAGATGGCAACGTCGCCGCGGCCAGGGCAGAAGCTTGCGTGGACCACTATATGCCAGCGGGCTTTTGAGGCGCTCAAGGCGCAGTTTGCCAAGGAGCCCGTTCTGCAACACCCGAACCCTGACCTGCCCTACGTAGTACAGGCTGATGCAAGCGACGTGGCTGTTGGAGCTGTTCTTCTGCAACGGCATGCGAAGGGGGGATTGCGGCCCTGCGCGTACGCCTCCAAGAAGCTAACGACCGCGGAGAGGGCTTGGGCTATCTGGGAGAAAGAGGCCTTCGCGGTCCGCTGGGCCCTGGGGACTTGGAGACACCTTCTGGAGGGGGCTAGCCAGGAGTTCGAGGTTTGGACAGACCATAAAAACCTGGAAGCCCTGCAAACACCCCGCCGACTGTCCCCGAAACACGTACGGTGGGCCCAGTACTTCCAACGCTTCCGGTTTCGCCTCAAGTATGTGCCTGGGGGTAGGAATTTCCTGGCGGACGCCTTGTCTCGGCTACCGCAGTACGATTGCCGGAAGGAGGAGGTAGTGCAGGCACTGGTACCGCCGCCCCGCCCGGTGGAGGAGACGGAGCACAGGGCCAACACCGTGACAGACGATTTCCTGCGGACATGTAAGGGAGCGTTGGCGACTGACGACTGGATGCGGGCGCACCCCGACACCCTCTCGTTGCGGGATGGTTTAGCTTGGCACGGGGCCAGGTTGTATGTGCCTGCAGCGGCACGAGATCAGGCACTCTACCAATGCCATGACGCTAGGCAGGCAGGTCACTACGGGTACGTGAAAACCCTGCATCTGGCCCGCCGCCAGTTCTGGTGGCCAACCATGAGACGGGACATTGAGAGCTATGTGCAGAAGTGCCGCGTTTGCGCCACCACTAAGCCCTCTACCAAGAAACCGGCAGGCCTCCTGCAACAGGTGGCAGACCCCGTACGACCTTGGCAGGACATTGCAATGGACTTCGTGGTTGAGCTACCGGAAAGCAGGGGATATAACGTTTTGTGGACAGTAGTAGACTTGTTCTCGAAACAAGCCCACTTCATTCCCTGTAAGGGATTGCCCTCGGCCCGTCGGCTGGCATGGCTGTTTGTCCAACATATCTATCGTCTCCACGGGGTGCCACGACGTATCATCTCCGACCGTGGGGTACAGTTCACGGCCCGGTTCTGGCGGGAGTTCGTGCGTTATATTGGAGCAACACAGGGTCTGAGCTCGGCGTACCACCCAAGCACGAATGGAGCCGCGGAACGTGCGAACGCGGCGGTGGAGCGATACCTGCGTTGTTATGTGTCATACCAACAGTCCGAATGGGTGGACTTGTTATCCTTCGCGGAAGTAGCCTACAACAACGCAGTGCATAGCAGCACTGGGTTCTCCCCCTTTAAAGTGGTATCTGGTTACGAGTTCGTTCCTATTGCAGGGTGCGATCAGGGGGCCCCGGCATCCTGCACACCTGGGGCGTGGATGCACCGGTTGGAGGAGGCGTGGGGGGTAGCTAAGAAGGCGTTAGAGCGAGCAGCAGAGTCATACAAAGAGCAGGCGGACAGGAAAAGACGGCCGTTTGCACCTCCCAAAGTAGGTGATCTCGTCTACCTCTCTACAAAATACCTGCGGCTGCAGGTGCCATGTAGAAAGCTAGGACCCAAGTATCTCGGACCCTTCCGAGTTATACAGGTAGTAAATCCCGTCACCGTCAGACTCCGGCTACCTCCCCTACTTGGAAAGATACACCCCGTATTCCACAGCAGCCTGCTGAAGCCTGCTACGACCGCCTCTGCGGCGGCAGGGGAGGGCGGCCCAGGACCTGTACAGGGCAGTCACTATGAGGTACAGGAGATCCTGGACTCCCGGAAACGAAGGGGGCGGGTGCAATACTTGGTGCTCTGGAAGGGGTACCCCATGGAGGAGGCCACCTGGGTACGGGATGAGGATGTGTGTGCACCACGCCTTCTCCGTGCTTTCCACCGGAAACACCCGGGGAAGCCGGGGGAGACCCCGGGGGGGACAGTTGATCATGTTACGGATTGCTCACCTCTCTCTCCTTGCATTCCAGGTGGGCCCCTGGTAGAGGGGGCAGCATGTCGGGCCTCGGCAGCCCGGCACACGAGGGGGGGCCCCTCCACCCCCCCGGCACACCCGGCTTCCCTCCCACCGACCCCACCTGGTTCCAGCGCGGCCCGGAGAAGCCGGAGGCCCGCGACGCCCCTCCCGCCGCCTCCGGACGCGCCGCGGCTGCTTTCTTCGCCCGGCGGCGCATCGTTAAGCGGCTCCCCAGCGTGGAAGGCTCCGAGTCCCGAGCCATCTCTTCTGGCGCTTCCGGACGCGCCGCAGCTGCAGCCCTCGCCTGGCGACGCGTCTGCGCGCGGCTCCCCGGCTCGGACGGCTCCGGGATCTGCGCCGCGGCTTCTGCTCCCTCGGAACGCGCCGCGGCTGCTGTGCTCGGCCGGCGGCAAGCTTGAGCAACGGACCCCGGCCTGCGGCCTGCCCGGTGGAGGCCTGAGCCGGCTCAATGTCTCTGCGGCCGGGGAGGATTCGGGAGCAGCGGCCTCACGGTGGACTGCGTCTGACTCCGACGCCATGCCTGCGCGGGACTGTGTGGATGGGTCCCTCCCCCCTACGGTGTCCGGGTGGCTGGGTGATAAGGGGCTTCGGGGGTGGGTGCAGCAGGGAGTGGGTGAGGGAAAAGGGCACGGTGGTGGCGACACGTTGGGGGGGCCTTACCTGCCTGAGCGACGGGCGAAAGGCCTTGTAGGGGAGGGGTGGGGGAGTTATAGGAGATGGGAGGGCGGAGGCCTGTTTGGGTGGAGTTTGGGTGGGGTTTTTGGATGTGTATATAGCAGCGTTGGTTGCAGATAGCAGCCAACGCTGGCTTTGTTTCTCGTTGCGGCTATTGCGGCTATTGCTTCTATTGCTGCAGTCTAGAAGCTAGTGCTTCTAGACTGCAGCAGAGGTCTCTCGTTCCTGTGTTCGGCACCAGCCCTGCTTGTTGCAGGACGAGTTGTGACACCTATAATCAAAAACATCCAGAGGACTCCAGGTTGAAAAAGTTTGCTACTGAAAATCCTTCTCTAATTATGGAGGAAAAGTAGATCTGTGGGGTCCCTGGTGCTCTCTGAGCTTGATTGTTTTGTTGCAGACATTTCATTACCAAAAAAAGGCAACATCATCAGTGATGAACGGCACTGATGATGTTACCTTGTTTGGTAATGAAATGTCTGCAAGAAAATAACCAAACTCAGAGAGCACCAGGGACCCCACAATTCAACCCTGAGCTATAAATATTCTCTTCTAAAAAGTTGATTGGCAGCTACTGACAGATCTCTGTGGAACATGTACTAGTTTACAAAGATTGCTTATTCTCAACCATTAAACAAAGGCGGTACCTACAAATCTTCCTGCTCTATTTATCCATCCCATCAAAATTAGTTCTGGGAAAAACAATTGAGGAAGCTATAAGTGGATTTTGTACTACAATACTTGAATTGCTGTTGAAGCAGCTTTGCATTCCCAGGCTAAGCAAGGAAAATCACACTGATTTTCTCTGTTCCATATACGTGGGGTGTTAACTCAGCACTGTATTATTTATAAATAAATTATTTTAAGACAATTAATAGTTACACATTATAACTATTGCAAAACATAGAAGTAAATACACAACTACAAAATTCATATTCTTTAAAAACTAACAGTAATGAAATAAAAACAACAGCACATTGAAGCTTAGGCCAAATTCTACCCTTAATCAAGGTAGAAGCATATATGAACAACTTTGTCTTGTTGATACAGTGAGTTGACTAGGCACATTTCCTGTACAAAGTAGTTCCCTCTAAAAGAAGTTCCCTCTAAAAGTAGTTCCCTCTAAAAGATGATAAGACACAGCCTCAAAACAACTTAATGACAAGGCCTACTCTCATTGATGTAAGCCACATATAGCTTTATTACCACATGCAATACTTTGCAGTAGGCCCCAAAGTGTTCTGCTTGGCTGCCTGGAGATCTGCTGCAGGGTCAATTGCACAATGTTCTAGACCGCATCCGCAACCCCCTCAAATACTCCTGAGAAGTTTTTTAAGTTTGTTTGTTTGTTTACTTAAAGAACCTGGACCATCATTAGAAGCAACTGAAGCAGAAATTCCAAGCTCATCATTTTTTTAGATTATTATTGATTGTGCCTATGCAACAAAGATGATTACAGAACTGGAGACTAAAACATATGAAGAACGGTTGCAGGAATTGGGTACGTCTAGTTTAACGAAAAGAAGGACTAGGGGTGACGTGAGAGCAGTGTTCCAATATCTCAGAGGTTGCCACAAAGGAGTCAAGCTATTCTCCAAAGTACGGTACCTGAACACAGGACAAGAAGCAATGGATGGAAACTAATCAAGGAGAAGAGCAACCTTGAATTAAGGAGAAATTTCCTGACAGAACAACTTGTCTCCAGAAGTTTTGGTTGCTCCAACATTCAAAGTTTTAAGAAGAGATTTGACAACATTTGTCTGAAATGGTATAGGGCAGGGGTGTCAAACTCAATTTCACTGAGGGCTGCATCAGCATTGCGGTTGCCTTCAGGGGGCCGGGTGGGTATGGCCAGGGTGGGCATGGCCTACTGGGTGGGCATGGCTAGAGTGCGCATGGCCTACTGGGTGGGCATGGCCAGCTCTACATCATTCGCATCAAGGGTGCCTATGGGGCCTGGGCAGGAGTGGGACAGATCTGAGGGTCTCTGGCAGAAGGAGGGTCTCTGGGCCAGGGCCAAGGCAGAGGGGGCCGTTCCCTCACTGTTTCCAGGATGGCTTCGTGGGCCGCATGAAACCACTTCGCGGGCCAGATCCGGCCCCCGGGCCTTGTGTTTGACATGTCTGGTATAGGGTCTCTTGCTTAAGCAGCAGGTTGGACTAGAACATATCCAAGATTCCTTCCAATTCTGTTACTCTGATCTGTTACTTATGCAGATTCATAAATTCTCCCTCCCCAGAACGTCTATCCTACCTAGTTTAAGCTTTAGTTGAGCCCCCCCCCCTCCCCTGAACTGCTTCCATGGATTCCTTTGGACAAGCAGTTAATTGTGTGCCATTGGCATGATGAAAAGATTTTAGCATTCACCTAGTCCAGGGGTAGGCAAGCTTGGCTCTTTTATGACTCGTGGACTTCAACTCCCAGAATTCCTAAGCCAGCCATGCTGAGGAGAAAGGGAGAGGTTTCCATGCTGAGCTATGCTGGCTCAGGAATTCTGGGAGTTGAAGTCCACGAATTATAAAAGAGCCAAGGTTGCCTATCCCTGACCTAGTCATTTATATATGGGATGCTCTTTTATACTTAGGCTAGATTCACACAACTAGGCTACACAGGAGCTAGGAATTTGTAGTTCAGCATGATGTGGGAATTCAGACATTGCCTTAGACTACTGGGTGAAGTAAGCCATCATGTTAATCTGTAATATTCTTTGAGTGTAGCATGTTATGGCAACATGGCAACCATGATTTATTAACATGTTAAAGTATTATATTAGCCCCAATCTCTTAGAGTGAATGTTAATTCATAGGTTAAAGTTCTTTTAAGTCTATGAGGTAAAATTAATGTTACTAAAATGACCATAGTCCCTTATTTGATTTATGTGCTAATTCCTGATAAATATTTTCTTTGAATTGATAAATTATTTTAAAAAATTATTTGACATAGTGGATCACTGAGATTTTCTTTGGCTAAATTGCAATTAACATTTGATAAAGGTTTAATTCATCTGATTTATCTGGTTAATAACAATATTATTGTTTTATTTTAGCAGTCACCTCATTGTGGAATGAAAACATAATTTACCCTTTATGGGCTTATGAGCTTCATCTGTTGAAACTAAATATTGTGATATTCACAAAGTTTTTACGCAATACACTGTGGAACGCCATCCAAAATAATTGCAACATGTGGTAATTGTAGACAGTTTGGATGATTTTAAAATAGATGGACAAGTTCAATTATATCTGTAGGAGAGTTGACAAAATGACCCAAAAGCTTGGGTTAAACTTCTGCATCACAGCGCATCAGGAACATATCTGTCTATTGTTCAGAGATGATTGCATAACTGTTGTATTTATACTTCTGTGAATGTTAACTTCATTTAAATGTGCCTTGCCCTCCACCCACCTCTCAAGCGGAAGTTGGATAAACCAATCAGTATGCAGGGCGCGCATCTCCACACAGTGGAGATTTTGGAGGTGTGTACATCAGCCCATCTGTAACCATCTGCAACCTTTGCTTACCCATCCACCCCTTTGCAGGGTAGTTATGCGTCTGCACCTACATGCAGTTGTTGGCAGGTCTAAATCATGTTTAATGCATCACAATCCCAACCCTTTTGTACATGCATTATGACATCACTTAGACGTGGAAAAGGAGAGGGATTTGCAGCATGACACTGCTTTCATTATCTGGAGAAAATCACCAGAAGATACAGGACAGGCATTCATGGACAGCTTCATGGAAGATCAGCCTGTTAATATCTACTCCTATTGCTTTCTGTCCTACAGTAGATTGTAGGCAGCACTCTCAAATACTAGCAACTGGGAAGAGACTGTAAGGGCCAGACTTCTAGGTTTCTCAAAAAACATCCAGTTGCTAACTGATGACATAGAACAGGGGTAGGCAACCTTGGCTCTTTTATGACTCATGGACTTCAACTCCCAGAATTCCTGAGCCAGGATAGCTATAGTGGCTCAGAAATTCTGGGAGTTGAAGTCCATGAGTCATAAAAGAGCCAAGGTTGCCTACCCCTGACATAGAAGGTTAGACCAGACTTCAAAATACTTTCTTTACAATTTTTGCTAAATGTTCCCCTTACTGGGGGAGACGAGAGAGAGAGAGAGAGAGAGAGAGAGAGAGAGAGAGAGAGAGAGAGAGAGAGAGAGAGAGAGAGAGAGAGAGAGAGAGGCCTCTCTCTCTACACACACACACACACACACACACACACACATATTTGGCCCTTCCCTTACAGACCATTTTATTATCCCTTTTCAACGCCATGTACTTTTTTAGCTTTACATTCTATATTAAATATGTCCAGTCTTCTTTGGACTGGCTCCAGGAGATATTGTAGGTTTCAAGGTTAGTATTGTTCTGTATTTATTATTCTGTGTGATTTACCCTTCTTTTTTCCCCCTAAGTAGTCATTTCTGGCTAAAATCTTGTAGATTGATTCTACTATCAAAACTGATTTTGGCCTTTTCGGTCTTAAGACCTAATATCCAGCATGGTGTGATAGCAGCAAGAGGGAATTAACTGCGGGGAAACCAGAGTTGAATTACCTACTTCAAGCAAGAAGCCCAATGATTAATCCTAAAATAATCACTATCTAGGATACCTGAGAATTGAAGCTGTTGGTCTGCGAGATTAACCTTGAGAGACAAGAGGAAGAGCTGCAACCTAAGGAAAGGTTTGATGAGAGAAATTTGAGTCCAAAACAGGAATGGGGGCACAAAAAGTAATTCAAAATTGAGAACCCCCTAGTTCTCTGGAATGTAAAAGAAATGGAAGGGAGAAGCCCTTTATATAATAAATACTTTAACCTTAGAATAAACGTAGTAATGATATTCTTGGTTTTGGTTTCCTGCTCTGGACTATCTTGAAAGGCTACAGAAGCAAAATTCAATGTTTAAAAAAATACATATTTTCTTTCCTCTTTATTGTTATCTAATTTCATTCAACCAAATGAATAAAAAAAGAACTTTTAAAATAATGTTTTTAAGTATATTTCCCAAAGAACTTGAAGGTGTTTTGTTTGTGCCATCAAAGAGATGTACAGTCGACTTCCGGTGGCGACGCAGCGCCGAAGACAGCCGCCTTCGGGCTGTCCGCTCCGCAGCTGTGTTTTTCCATCGTAAACAGCGTCGATCAGCTGTTTAGATGGATTTGAAGCCCCCTCCTCGGGAGAAGAGGAGGGGGTGAGGCCCCAGGTAGGGGTTGAGCTCTCCAGGACCGCCTGAGCTGAGAGTTTGGGCGGCTGAAGGATTGAGCCCCCCCGAAGCCTGGGTTGCTCCGAGCTGCGCAGCGCCCCTGCTCCGGGATTTATGGAGCAGAGCCAGGCGTTAGCAACCACCCCTGCCAAAAGGAAATACTTTTGATTATCAAGATGCAGGCAGAGCGGTACAGGAGGTCAAGGTGATGTGGACTCTTATCTTTACTCTCTAGCTCAATGGATTTTATAGCTTTAAAGTGAAAGTGCGCAATAAGTGAAAGTGGGGGAAGATGGCGGCTAAAACTTCTAAAGCTCTTCGGAGTGCGGGGTCTTCCCTGGTGCAACAGACCTCATTGCAAGCTTTGCTTCCTCCTGCACCTCCTCCGGCATTGACGCTTAAGGATTTACAAGATGCTCTTGGAAAGCATTCACAATTGATGTCTGACATGATGGATGAAAAGTTGAAAAAGTTGGAGGAGAAAATGGAGGAGAAAATGGAGAAATTGGAGAAGAAGATGGAAGAGAAGTTTAGAGCAATGAGGGTGGACATGTTGTCTATGATTGAATCTGTAGCTGAATGTGTGCAACAGCTGGATGTAAAAGTGAAGGATCTCAGTCAAAAGAATTCTATATTAGAAGCAAAGGTATTAGAAAATGAAAATATAAGGGATAAAATGGACGGAGAATTGAGCCTTGCTCAGTATCATCAGATGCAGTATGCTATTAGAATCAGGGGTTTAAAGGAGAACTGTAAAGAAGATTTAAAGCAGCTGATTTCTGAGGCTCTGGAAGGGGTATTGGGCCAGCCAGCATCTGAAATTGAGGGAAATATGGACAAAATTTTTCGTGTAAATTCATGGATTGCAAGACAAAGGAAATTACCCAGAGATGTGGTGGTCTATTTTACAAAGAGAGTAATTAGAGATGAAGTCATTCAAGCTGCTTATGATACTAAACTGGTAGTGGCTGAGCAAGAAGTCTTGGTTTTAAAAGAGATTCCTCCGAAGATTTTAAGGAGAAGGAAAGATTTTGCATTTCTAGTACAGGAACTTAAGAAATGTGATATTAAGTTTAGATGGGAGATTCCAGTTGAACTGGTGGTGACGCATGAAGGTAAAAGACATCGTCTGGTTACTGTGGCCCAGGCACGTGATTTTTATAGCAATGTGTTAAAAGCAACCCCCCCCCATCATTTTTGGAAGCTGTAAAGGGATACGGCGAGGGAAAGCTTCAAGATGTTGCAGACAGACAGATAGAGGACAATGGTGTTGGAGGGGATCAAGATACAGTTTCATCGGATGTTGCAGGAGGCCAGAGGATGACGCGTGCCGCCCTAAGAAGAGCGAGACGAGAGCAAGAGCAAGACCAGCAGATAGTTATGGAATCTCCAAAGTGTACTTACAGTGAAGCTGTGGGAGGGGCGCGATCCAAAGAAGTTTTGGGGGTCATGACAGACGTGCTCCAAAAGCTTTGGGGCGTTAAGATTGCTGATTAAATTTTTAAATTAGAATGTTAATGGATTAAATTTATCATAGAGGAGAAAGAAAGTTTTTTTTTACTATTTAACACAATTTAAGATGGATGTTATTTGCTTGTTAGAAAAGTATATTAGGGTTATGGACTAAAAGTATGTGTTGAACTAAGAATGGGTATGCAAGCTCCTAATTAACAACAAGTTGTCTTACAGACTGCTTAAACCTTTTTTTTTACTCTTTTTATTTGAACTCAAGGATGACTTGGAACTGCGAGACATTTGGCGTGATACATGCAAGAATTATTTTTGATTATGGTTTAGTTTGGTTGGAGATTATTAAGGTTAATAGATAGGCGCTTTTGGCGCGTAACTGAGAATTTGTTTAGAAATTAGAGAAAGGTTGGAGAATGTAAATAGTAGGTGAAAGTTTTTTTTTTCTTTCTTTTTTTTGAAATTAATATGAATAAGGACTGGGATTAAGAAAATCTATTCTGAGTAAAGCTCTTTTTCTGTTTTTCTCTTTTTCTTTTTTACTTTATGTGTAATATTAATATTGTTTGTATTCATTTTACATGAGCTAGAGGGAGATAGAATTAATAGTTTGTTGTTGATAACATAGGGGTGTTTATGTTTGTTTTTTGATTTTATACCCTGTATTTAGCTCTGGGAAGTCGGGGGGGGGAGGAGGGAATGGGGGGAAGGGATAGGGAGGGTTGGGTGGGGGTGGGGGAGGGGGGATTAAAGTCAAAATGTATTGTAAAACTTTTTAAATAAAAAAAAAGAGATGTACAGTCAAAATATCTTTGTGAAAAGTGAATTTTAGGTATTCACAAAATCAAGACTGAATGTGAAAATAAGGTGAATATTGTACCAATTGTACTTTATCAAATGATCCAGATATTTTGGTGAAATATGCCATAATATGTAGACTCACATATGCCATGCCATTCTATAATCAGTATATCAAATGTAAGATGAATAGTTTTATTAAAACATACTCTATTTCAATACTGTATTCATTCCTACCCCCTCTTTTTTTAAAAAAGAAGAAAAAGCAGTAATAGGTGTTCCTCATAAAAATATTATCACTTGGCGTTCCTTGTTCTAGAAAACTATATAAATGGAAAGGTGGGGAAAAAGACTCAAGTTACTCTAAAGAGAAACTGATTTATCCCAGATATCCCAGACAAGAAACACATGTATTATGTGTACTCCAGGAGAAAGTATTCCAAGCAAAATGAAAAGGCATTCAAATTTGACACACAAGGTAAAATTTCACACAGAGCATTCATTTATTTTATTTCTCTTGGTTGGGTTTATGAGATTACAAATTATTTCTGCTGGCACACATCCTGAATACTATAAATTTAATCTGCCCTACCATCAGCATACTCTATGAGGGTACAACTAGTAAGAAAGGAGTAGGTAGAGTGAACTTTTCTTCCATAAGTTCACACCTGGCCGGGGAGCATCTAAGGCAAACAGCTGACGAGATTTAAAATGGCCAAAAATATTTGCACAATGCACAATCAATACATCATTAATGGATTTTGAGATGCCTTTAAAAGGGATTTGGATAAATTAATGAAAGGAAAGGCCATTGTACTCATTGTAGTATGAAAGCCAATTGTTGAAAATTATTAATGGAATTACTGCTTTTGAGCATTACCTGTGGTGGTATTCCCAAAGACATTTCAGTGCCCAATTTTGTGTAATAAGACCTTTGATCTGACTGATCAGATGTCTGAATATGACATACTCCAGCTTTCTCTAATCTGCAATCGTTCATATATGTTAGATTGTGCAATGTTCTACTTAGCTAAAACTGTGGAAATTGGAGGCTGCAGTTTGAGGGGCTCCATTCCTTATTCCAGTGAGTCTAATTTTCCTGCTGAGTACAGCTGTCATATAAAGGACATGGTGGCAAGGTCACCACTTCTTCCATGAAGGAATCACTTCAGCATTCTTGTTAAAAATCTGCTATTGTAACCATTTCCTCACTCCTTCCACTATTCTGGGAGAAATCCAGCTATTTACTTTTGGTTAACTTAGGTTGGAAACTCTACACTGTGTAAACATTCTACACTATATTGCCATCAACAGACCAATTAATATTAGACTACAACTCCCAGAATTCCAAGTCATCAAAACCATTGGGAATTCTGGGAGTTAAAGTTCAACGTACCTTAAGGATACTACAATAGAAAAGGCTGAACTAGTTATACATACAGATATTATTTTTCTGACACTGAAGTCTGCCTCATGAGGCAGAATGGCACAACTATTTAACTTTTACAAGAACATGACTTGTAAGCAATGGCCAAAACAAAGGAATCAAAAACTTTACAAAAGCAAAAATGATTTATATTATTTATTTAAATTTCACATGACTATTTCTTAATATTCCTTGCAAATGTCAAGAAAAACTTGGTAGTTTTTCTGCTTATGCAATGCTTATACAATACTCTGCCAAAAAATTTAAAAAGTTGAAAAGTGTTCTGCAGAGCATTCATCTGAAAATGGATTTTCTGAATAACGGGCAGGCCTTTTAAAACTGTATTATTTCTGGCAAACGTGAAGGAAGAAACTAATGTACCTTTTTTCTTTTAAAAAACTGATACTTGATTTAAAAAACAATTATAGAGGTGAAGGCTCATGGCTCCAAAAACCACTACTTACATATTTAATTGGCATCCAATATCTACAAATCCACCTGTGACATGTTCATATGCGGGCAAACTGGACTAATAGTATAATGCAACCTATATCAATATCAATATTAATTATTTTTTTACTTCTCCTACTTTATTTCTGTTTGCTGATTGTTTTGTTGACAATAATGTACACTAAATGTCCCTTTAATTGTACTGTTGAGCCAGATCTTGTGAAAGCTCCCATATGTGATAAGGCTGCTGATCAAAGCATTCAAATATATTATCAATAAAGGATTGATCTGATCCATTGAGAATGACATTATGTGGTAATACAGACTTCCCAATCTGATTCTTTGCATATATGTTGAACTGCATCTCAAGAATTCCTGTCAAGCATGGTCAATCCAATGTATCTGGAAGACAAGAGCTTGAGGAAAGCTGCCATAATAGATAACCACAAATATCCTTGATCTAGGTCAGGGGTAGGCAACCTTGGCTCCTTTATGACTCGTGGACTTCAACTCCCACAATTCCTGAGCCAGCCATGCTGAGGGAAAAGGGAGAGGTTTCCATGCTGAGCCATGCTGGCTCAGGAATTCTGGGAGTTGAAGTCCACAAGTCATAAAAGAGGCAAGGTTGCCTACCCCTGATCTAGGTACAGGGGTAGGCAACCTTGGCTCTTTTATGACTCATGGACTTCAACTCCCAGAATTCCTGAGCCAGCATGGCTGGCTCAGGAATTGTGGGAGTTGAAGTCCACGAGTCATAAAAGAGCCAAGTTTGCCTACCGTTGCCATAGGCAGATTTCTGACATAATCATCTTCCTCATAAAACTATAGCTGATTGCAAAGCTTTAAAAACTGTAGGTAGAATGTCAGAGATAATTTCAGTATTTTGTTATAAAAAGAATATACAGAGGAGTCAAGACGTGTAGCAACTCACTCATGCTCTCTATAATGCAATGAAGAGAAATGAGTGTCTTTGATTTTTTTTTATGTGGAAGACACCAAAAAAGAGGATACATCCCTAACTAGAATGTTTTATAATTTTAGCTTTATACCTCTACAGGAGCAAATGGAAAGTAATCAAAGTTGCATTTACACAAAAGAAGACACCAGAATTGTAGAATATACTGGCTAGATGTTCACAGATATGGTAGCGCATGTTTCTAATTTATCTAGCTTGGGTCCTATTATTAGCAAGACAATCTTAAGAAAACAAGAACCCTTTAAGAAAATGGTTTAGCATAAAATCAGAACTGGGTCTTCTTGTCTATCTTCCTTTAGCAAGAATTAAGGTGGTTTATACAGAGCCATAACATGCTTGTTTCTGACTTAGCGTGATATGTGAGATATATATATATATATATATATGCTATACTTTCTTTGAGCTTACCAATTTGGCTGTATATATCCAAAACCTGTCACACCATCTCTTGTCATCAGCAATTCAGGAAGTTTTCAGATGGACAGCTCCTACCGGTAGTACTACCAATCCAAAGTTGCATGAGGCAATTGCAGTTTTTCCTTCCTTTTGTGTGTGTGTGTGTGTGTAAGGGAAAGATGAAAATGCAAGGGATTATTAGAAAAGGAAGAGACATCAGAGTTTCGCGAAGGAGCAGTTGCATAAAACCTTCTTCAGAAGCAACCACTAACTAGCAGAAAAAGAAAGCCAACATCATTTGCAAGTTGATTAGAGTAGAACTTTAATAGCATTACTTCTTGTCTTCCAAGGTAGATGTTACTGCATTTTTCCCCCAACATCCAAAATATAGAATTTTGTGGGAAAAATTCAACAACTCTACCTTCTTGCCCTATGATTGTGTTGTTGCTTCAGACATGACAGCAGATCACCAATATTAACATTACCAACAGTATTAATATAAATCTCTACAATATTTAAAAAGTGATTTCCTAATGATAATTTTTTCCAAATGCTTGTTGTCCAAGTACACATTATTTAGAATTCTTCTCTGGAAATATATTTAGTACTCTAATAGGATGTGAATTCTTTAAAATTTCACACACACACACACACACACACGTGTGAACAGAAGCAATCATCCAGATGCTTTCTGGTTTGAAAGTGAAGAAAGTGGTTCAGGATGTGACATTTTGGATTTTTATCCCAGAACTCTGGAGTTCTGTGAGTCAAAATATCCATGTAATGACATTGTCTTCTGCTTTTCAGTACCTGATAAAATGGGACAAAATAACTGGAACAAAATATATATATCCATTTGGCATTTCAAAAATTTAAGTGACATTTAATGTGTTGGATTTATTCCGGTAAGTTCTGCTTCATTTTTATGCTATACTTTATTAATGTTAGATTTCATGTGTTTTGTAGGTTTTCGTAGTATAAAAGGGAAGGTATGCTTATTTTAATAAATACATTTTCTTCACATATTTGAAAGAAGAAAAATGATGCATCCAATGAATGAGTCAGAGTATGATTAAAACAATGAGTCCATGAAGTAAGAGATCTCTCATAAACATCTGAAATAGAATTGCAGACACACATGAATGGAAAAGAGTGCACATTTATGTGCACGTCCACTCATTAGTTATTCACTAGTTCATATTTTATAGAAATAAAAGATCAGCTATTGATTTGTCCTTTTTCTTTATTTCAGCAATTTGAAATACTATTTGAAATCTACAGAAAACTTCATAAATACAAGCTAATTTTTAATTCTTCATCCACTCTTCATTTTGCTTAGCATCCAGTCTATTGATGAATTCTAGAAGAATTTAAAAAAAATTTTTTACTATTCTCTGATTATTTGATTCTAACAAATAATAGCCTGATTGTACATGTTGTTGTTGTTGTTGTTTAATGAATGCATGGTTTCTTCAGGAACTCTTGCTGCCTTCCAAAATTTAATTCAAGTGAAATTTTAAATTAATCAGAGCAAAGCCCTGTTCATGCACTAATTATACTAGAAAAATGTTAAGTGGAAGAGATGGGGCTATTCGTAACAAGCCACACACACACACCCATCTTTTCATTCCCCAAATTTCAACTTCTTGTGTTAAATTGCAGCGCCTGTTTCTTTTAATACAAGCAGCACTCTTTACACAGTGGAAACTTTACAGTACATGAGAGCAAAAACCCCCTTCAACATCAGGAGATTCAAAGGGCAAAGCTGTATCTTGTGAGGATACTTGGGGCATGGTTTTATTATACAAGTATAAAAGCCAATTAAGACTCATTGAAATTCCAATAAAGGAGAAAATGTGTAGCTCAGAGTTAAAATGAGGGGGTCCCTGATGCTCTCTGAGCTTGGTTGTTTTCTTGCAGACATTTTATTACCAACCAAGGTAACATCATCAGTACTAGATGTTACCTAGTTTGGGTAATGAAACATCTATAAGAAAACAACCAAGCTCAGAGAGCACCAAGGACCCCCTCATTGGAATTCACACTCTGGGCAAGGATCTCCAAGATAATCATCTGCATCAAGCTGAGAGTACAACATAAAAACAGTGCTTGCTATATTTTTTTAAAAAAATTCAATAATGCCCTCTAAACGAGCCAAATTGCATTCATTTTGAAAAGCTATTATGCAAATGTCATTATGTCATCTGAAATAATGTTCCCCAGAGTTATAAATGTTGAGTATTGACCATCCAGAAAGAGGCTGCAGTGGTCAACCAAGCGATATGTTGAGGATATGTTTTGAAAGAATAAAAGGCAAAAATAGGTTTTGCCTTACACTTAAGGGCAGAATCACACAGGGGAAAGCAAATATTTCATAACATCTATTCTCCTCACACAAGTCCCTAGCAAGGGGCTCATAAACTACAAGCCATTTCCAAGGAAAAGCAGCAACAGAGGTGCAGTAAGAGAGTGTCCCCCACTCCTATGCACTTTATCATCATCATCTTATGCTTAAGGCCCGAAAGACCTGATTTTCTTCAGCAGTACCATTCGTTAAGTTGTAGCAGAATGACTATACAAGGCTCTTTGACTCAGACTTTGATTCACACTGACAAGTCCATGATATTTTGTTGCCAGAGATGGACAAAATGGCGTCCTATTTCCATTCCTCAGGCAAAAACTCGCTAAATTATTAGTTGCTAGGGTATCACTCATCACATGCTAGAGGCAGATTTTAGGGTCAGGGGAGGCCCTATAGCTACTCTGCAAGCAAGAGAAACTCAGGAGGAACAATCTAGAATAGCTTTCCTTAGCCTGGTTGCCTCCAAAGCGTAAATATCAGGTCTCCAAATTCCCAGCCAGGCTGGCCATTGCGGAAAATTCCATCAGTTGAAATCCACACACACACACACAGGAAATAAGTTGGAAAACAGGTTGCCCCGGAGGTTACTATTGTCCCCTGCATTTGTCACCTTAAATATTATTACAGTTTCCAACAACAGGGCTGTCTCTGGATAAGGAGATATGCTGGAAGCCAGAGGTTGTGTTCAAACTAGGATCTAAATTCTCCATTCTTAAGCCTAGAAACATCATCTTATTAACACAAGTAACACTTCTCGGAAATCCAAACATGCATTTGCATGCTAATGACCTTCATATAAAGGAAAAGATTCTCTGAATAGGTTTCTAAGACATTTAAATCTTTTGATGGTAAGAAAACCTCCCCAACCTGGTACTCTTCTGATACACTGAAATGTGGTTCCTATAATTCTGATGTGCAGAATTTGGATAGGAATTAGGGAACCTGCAATGCAACACATTCACAAGGTACGAACTTACGCAAAACTTGTTTAGGAACTAGCTTAAAGTTCTTTCAAATTCACTTAAGCACCAAAAGGGTATCGTAACAGAATGCAAACTGGACAGTTTCGGGAACTGTTATATCTTCATGCACTCCTACTTTCCTGTGTGATCCTTCAACCACGGAATTTTTCTCTCATATACTTGGCACTTCTTGTCATTTCTAAAACTATAGTTCATTTCTTTCAAATGAAGCCAGGGCATTGCAAAGGCTGTGCATATTTGTTCAAATGTGTGACTTGTTCAACTCCTCCTTCCTTTTGCTAATCACCATCAGCCTTACCCTAAGGGAAAATAAGAAAGTTTAGAAATTGACTTGTTCATAGAGGGCACAGGTGCAAGAGTATTGAAAAGGCTTCTGAAGTCTAAGCCTTCTACTGTATTTCCCATAATCTCCTGTCTGTGCTGGTGGCTGGCATGTTGGCTGGCATGCTGGAAGGCACCAGGTTTGGAAAGACCATTAACAGAGTATGTGTAATAGTGATATCACACCGTCTAGCATTTTTTTTTAGTTCAACATAGACTCTTTAAATTAATTAATTATTTTGTTAAATTAAAAGATCCACACAGCAAACCATCTTGCCATAAACGCAGTAGATGACTATCCTAGCTTTTTTACTTTACTGATTTACAAAGGAGCTTTAAACTAGGAATGTATACTGCAATTGATTTTCACCATACAATAAAGGTCAAGATTGTTGTAATTTTTTTTATAAAAAGAGAATTTCAGACTTTGAATAGAAACGTGCACTTCAAAGCACATCCTGTATGAACCAGCTGTTGTTCCACTATATTTATCAGATTTGTCTGAACATATGGAAAGTGTCTACTCCTCAGTGCTGTATGCCAGGTTGTGAGCATCTTGAGATGCAATCTTGAGATGCAATGAATACCATTTTCAGGTTATATAATGGACAAATACTAATAAGAAACTTCCCTAAGTATATAGATTAGCCTATTCCCCTTACACTAAGGGAACAAACATCTGCAACAATTCTGAAAATAAAGACTTTTGCCCAATAAATCAGTCAGTAGATACAATGGACATTACTACCTATCAATTTCACTGTGGTTTAAAAATAGTCCCCAAACTATTCACATGTACAGAAGAAAGACTTGAATACCCACATGCAATCACAGTAATACAAAATATAGTTGGTGATGCTGCTAGGACCACCAGTTCAGCAGAGCATTATAATGGTTAGTTGCACAGACATCCTGATACCTAGACTGAATTTGACATTTTATCCATCTATCAAGTCTTTCCCAAGGACTTGAGAGAAGTACATGTTATTATTCTATCAACATTATTATTATGTTTAAAAAGGCAGCAGAAATCCTGTTCTGCTTCTCCTAGAAGCCTGTAGAGAAATGAAGATGCCTAGAACAGGTGAGGAACGAAGGAAAGGTGGGATGCCAAAGGGCATATTGTCTAGGATCTTCTCACTCTGGCAAGGTTACTGAATGTAGTTGATGTAATTTGCTCCTAAGAGGTCTCAAAAGACACACATGTTCTTCAGAAAACCCACAGGCCAGCCCTCTGTGGAGGTATATGTATGCATATATACTCAGTGCTTTTTTTGTAAAAGAAAAAGGTGCCGGAACTCATACAACCCGCCTTTCCATCCAAAAAAGGTGCCGGAACTCCGTTCTGAGCGTTCTGTGAGAAAAAAAGCCCTGCATATACTATGTCAGGCAGAAAAAGGGAATTTATCCAATCAGGCAACCTATGCATAACAGAGGATGCCAATAAGTCTAGCTGGAGAGAGAGAGAGAGGGGAGAGAGAGAGAGAGAGAGAGAGAGAGAGAGAGAGAGAGAGAGAGAGAGAGAGAGAGAGAGAGAGAGAGAGAGAGAGAGAGAGAGAGAGAGAGAGAGAGAGAACAGATGTGAAAGGTCTGCTCTAAGAACCCTTTAAAAAATAACCACAAGTGAGTGTGTGTTTGCAAAGCAGTCCCCTTCTCAGCCATTCTGCATCCATGTGCAAGAGCAGGTTGCTCCAAGAATACCTGTCTGAGTATAAAAGACAGCTCTCCCCTATTGAATCTCTCTCTCTCTCTCTCTCTCTCTCTCTCTCTCTCTCTCTCTCTCTGTGTGTGTGTGGGGGGGGGGTGGACAAGAACAGACAGAACAATGCAACTTGCTCGCGCAGGTGCACATGGAAGCAAAACCACTTATCTGGGACAAATCAGGCACAGGGGCCATTCCTGCGTGCCTGGCAAGGTCCGGCGGGCCAGACAGATCGTCACCCTCGTCCAACACTCGGTCTCCAGGAAGAGCCAATGCGCGAGAGGAGCGAAAGGAGCCGCAGCATCTCCGAAGCAGATCTGGCGCAGGGCAACCAAGGAGCGCAAGCTGGCAACTCCGGCGTCTCCCGCTTCCATCCGAGGCGCGACCCCCGCGCTTGGCGGCCCCAGGCCTCGCGCCTTCCCTCCCTCCCCCTAACCTCCCCCCCCCCCGCAACCTCCCGGCCTCAGGAAGAGGCCGGGAGAAACCCCGGGGTCGCGCGCGTCTTGAACCCGTGCGCACTCCGGTGGCTCCGGCGCTGCTGATGGCGACCGGCAGCCGAGCGTGGGGAAGGCTTCCCTCCCCCAAATTCAGCCTCCCGGTGCCCGGACCCCGAAAACCAGCCACGCACGTCTCTCGCCCCCTCCCACCAGTTGGCTTTGCGGCACCACAGGCTCGCCCGTGGCTCTCCCCGCCTCTCCTTGTTGCGGCTCTCCTTACCGTGGGCAGCAGCGGCTCCATCTGAGCGCCTTGATCTTTCATCTCCATCTTCGGCGCCTTTTGGGAAACGGGCAGCCCAGGCGCTCGATCCGCCTTGCAACGCGCCTCCCTCGACTCCCGCAGCCCCGGCCGCAGCGGCGTCGTTACCCTCGCTGCCTCTGCTTAGTATTCGGAGCAGGTAGCTCTGAAGCAGGAGGCAGTCGCACGCCCCGACTCACCGGCGAGTCACATGGCTCCTGCTCGCACTGGAGAGGCGGCGGCGGCGGCGGCGGCAGCCTCCGGTCCTCGCTCTTGCACAGCGCCTCTGCTGGGAATCAGGACCGCAGGGCGGAGAAAGGTAAGAGTGGGTTGACCTGGCGGAGGAGGAGCCTCGGCGCCGCCGACCTCCCGCTATCCAAGCAGGCACGGCGCACCCAACGACGCTTCGAGCCGACATGCTGCCCATCCAAGACGGGCTTTGCAAATCCTACAGGCCAGAGCTGGCCACGGCTTGCCAAGCGACGCATTCCCTCCCCAAATATTTATTTTTTATTTATTTTAATCCCATTTATATCCCGCCCTTCTCTGAAGACTCAGGGCGGCTTACAATTTAAGCACAAACCAATGTGCTTAGCAATAGCCTTCATTCTATGTATATGCCTGCTTATTAGGGCTTTCGCCCCCCCCCCCAGCAGCATTATTACAAAGTCAGCTTATTGCCCCCAACAATCTGGGTCCTCATTTTACCTACCTCGGAAGGATGGAAGGCTGAGTCAACCTTGAGCCTGGTGGGACTCGAACCTGCACTAATTGCAGGCAGCTGGTGTTACTTAAGGAGGTATTAGCCCACTGCTCCACCAAGGCTCTATAAATATGCCGACGACGCTGCACCCCAAAGCGCTGGAGCCCATTTCTAACTGCGGCTGCAGGAGCGGCTCCATTGCTTGTCCCACAAGTTTCCAAGATCGTTCCCGGACGCCAACTGTGTGACCTTGGAAAAAAAAATTCTGTCCAAACTGATTTCTACCCGTCACGCTCCAGGGTTATCTGACAGGCTGCAGCTCCAGTTCCATGGAAGGATAGCGGGTGCACGTTAGCTCCTTGCCCCCTTCCTCCTTCCGTGTCACGATGTCTAGTAGGCACCGAGGCAAATGTACAGCGCACGGACGTGTAACATGATTGCACAAAGAGCATCCCAGCAATTGGATTCTGCCAACTTCAGATTCCAACCTAGAAGGGAACCAGTATCAGAAGAAAAATATCCAGGACTACAATATGTGGCCTGCAAAATTCAAGACAAAATTCTGCTAAGCTTGTAAGCCGCCCTGAGTCTTCGGAGAAGGGCGGGATATAAATGGAATTAAAATAAAATAAAATAAAATAAATTGCTAATAGATGGCAGCAAAGAGATTCAGAAAAATCTGACTCTTCTGCCACCTAGTGTCTGTCTGGAGTTTTGCAGCCCAGAGATGGTAGCATAAACAAATCTCATTTAGGTAGCAGCTAAATCAAATATTTTGGTGCATTGGGATCTGCTTTACCTAACTTCAGAGCCCTGAAGCTGGAGTGTCATATTCCTGTAACAAAGTGGGAGAATTTTTTCTGTCAATTTTATGCTGAGGAGCTCGATATAAACTCTTCCTCAAAACCTTCGGACTTTGGACTTCTTTCGTACAGATCTCAGTGTAAGAAATCAATAGATCACCTGAAATCTGGAAAGGTGTTAGGAGTAGCTCTCCAGAACATATTAAAATAATCTGGGTTGGTTTGAATGTATTTCATTTTTAATTGCTACTTTATTACTTTTATCTATATGCTCCTCCATTTCCAAGGATAAAGTATCAGTACACTAGGATTAAAGCAAGCAAACAAAACCCAGTTAATACAATTTATAACTCAACTTATTTCATGCACTACAGTTCATGGGTAGCATTATTTTGCTACATCCCCAAATGCCTTTCCAAAGAGCCATGTGTTTATGGCTCTTCCAAAAAGTTACAAAAAAAACAAGTTTATTGTTTGGATATCTGGGGCAGAGGGGACAACATTAAGTAGAAGTCCAAGGAGAGGGCATTCCCTTGATGGTGGAACTCTCTCCCCATTAACTGGAGAGATAGATTTAATTAGAGAAGTATACACGTAAGGCTTAGCCTATATAGCCATGTGGGGCTTTAAAGATGGCAACCAGTATCCTGAATTGCTTCAATGACTGAAGGTTCTACATCAGGGGTCTTCAAACGTGGCCCTTTTGTGACTTGTGGGCTTCAACTCCCAGAATTCCTCAGCCAGGCACGCTGGCTGAGGAATTCTGGGAGTTGAAGTCCACATGTCATAAAAGTGCCACGTTTGAAGACTCCCTGTTCTGCATGGTCTTTGAGGGCAGGTCTGTGCAGAGTGCTGTGCAGTCATCCAGCCATGAAGTGACAGAGCATGGTTGACTATGGAAAAATTCTCACCCAAGAAAGCCATAAGATACCTATAAAATGTAATTATGCAAAAAAAAATCCCTTTAGCCCAGCCTCTACCTGTTTTTCAAGGATGTACTGTTTTTGGATTCAAAAGCTTCTGAATCCCCAGCTACTTCATCCGGATTCAGTCTAAATTTGTTTGACGTCATGAAACTTTCCAGAGACTCTGGACCAGGACCACCACTAATTGCCTGCCTGAAGATTTCAAGCCACCTTATTGATATAGTCTTCTTTAATCTGGTGCCTTGAGGATATGTTCAGACTGCAGTTTCCACAGTTCCAAACCAGTATAATGCAGTAGTTCAGATGCTAGACTGGAAAAAGCTGAATAATTCATTATTATTAACACTCCTCTTGTCAAAACTACCTATGTTCCAACAGGCAAATTCTGGTAGGCTTGAGGGAGTTCCTCAAGTACAACATAATTTCAGCAGCAGTTTGCAAGATCATTCACTGCAATAAGTTTGGCGGGTCGAATCCCGAGTGCTGCGTAGCAGAGTGAGCGCCTGTTACTCGTCCCAGCTTCTGCCAACCTATCAGTTCGAAAGCACGTAAAAATGCAAGTAGAAAAATAGGGACCGCTACGGTGGGAAGGTAACAGCATTCTGTGCGCCTTTGGCGTCTAGTCATGCCGGCCACATGACCACGGAGACGTCCTCGGACAAGCGCTGGCTCTTCGGCTTTGAAACGGAGATGAGCACCGGCCCCTAGAGTTGGAAATGACTAGCACGCATGTGTGGGGGAACCTTTACCTTTACCTTAATTTTATTATGACCTACTTTAGTGAGCTTTTATTTCAGTTTTGTGTAGCAGAACTACTGGTACAACTGATGGAGAAAGAGAGAAGCTGATAAGTTGATGTAATAATTAATATTAGGGAAAGAGAACGTGTTCTCCCTTTCTATTCTAAACTGATCTCCCATAGAGGGAATTCTTCACCACGAGATTCAGTAATGGCCAACATGTAAGACAAATTTTTAAAAAGTAAGCCTACCAAACGTCATAACAAAGTATCTTTTTTAGCATTCAGAAATGGCAGTCAGGCACTGGTGGGCGAGGACGGGATGGTGATGCCTTTTATTTTCTGGCTGGGCAATTTCAGGCATATAGTTAAAAACAGAATACTAGATGAGATGAATTAGAGACACCTCCAACAAGATAGCTTTTTTCCTAAACCATTTAACAAGTGAACCTAATTTCAGTTGATCACCCAATGGAACAGAATGGCCAAGTTACCTAGTTAGTGTATTTAGGGAATGCATACATAGCATCTCCATCATGATTGGGTCATTGAATGAATAAGACTGTTTTTTAAAAATTTAATCAGTTAACTTTAATTACAAATATCATAAAAAGTAGATGCCGAGTCTCACCCCAATTACACCGTATTAGTTTCAAATGATCATGAATACTTTATGAATTATGCAGGGATGCAAAATAAAGAGATTCTTCTTAATTTTTAGTTAGCATGCTCTATTGTTCGTCTTCATCTCTTTATTAATAGTCAGCATTTCCTGGAACAAGTAAATGCGTACTCCAAAGAAATTCTGATATTTTAACAAAATATCCAAATCATGACTGGAAACTTATTCATATCTGTTTTAAAGAACCTGTGCAACCAATGTGCCTACAAGCAGCAGAACAAAGTAAATTCAAAATGCTATTAGCATAAAATATATTTTTACAAGATGAAATGGTAATGAAATCAAATGGCCACCTAATATCTACAAATGTTCTATTAAGGATGCAATTCTAAACATTAAATATTTCAATAATTTCAACTATGTTAAGTATGTTAAATATCCTAAATATGCTACAGTACATCAATTGATACAAATGTTACATTCTTCATACTTGCAAATGAAAGGACTTGACCACTAACAGTTGATGATACACATCTGAATAAAAATTGCATTTGCTGATAATAGGAAAAAAAAACCTTTGTCGTTGTCTTTTGATCTGTTATACTCATCAGGGGATGAGCATGCATGTGAGAGAGAGAGAGAAAAAACAATAAAATGGCAGTACTCTGCTTTCTTCATAATTTCTAGTTTGTCAGCTTTAGCTAATGTATTCATACTTTTTAACTCCCTTTAGGGAAAATAAGGAGATTTCTCAGATCAGAAACAATGCCTGGTCTATTGATGTGAGGAGAATGCCAAAGTGAGGGAGGGGGAGATAAGGTTGGGAAATAGAAAAAACAGATTTGGATTGACCAAAATTATGGAAAATGAGATAGAACTGTTTGAATTCACTTATATAGAAATAATTTGTTACAATCAGTGTTGATCAATCATCCTAACTGGCTAGTAAACATAGCCCCAGCCATGTCGTGTGGCTCCCTAAGGAGAAGCAAATCCTAAATTCTGGAATTGGGAGATTCTTGGATTCTTTCAAATCCCAGCTTTCTCCTACCACCTCTTTTCCTAATTTTCCCCAACGTCTCCCATTTCCAAAACAAAGACTCCAGTTCTGAGAGTGCCAAAGGTGCTTTTCCAAAAGGTAATTGGGCTTTGTTTTTCACTGAAAACGTTTCGCTTTTCATCCAAGAAGCTTCTTCAGGATCCTTCTATCCTCCACCATTTAGTCAGAACTGAAGAAGCTTCTTAAATCAGAAGCGAAACATCTTCAAGGAAAAACAAAGATTTTTGTTGCCTTTTGGAAAAGCACCATTGGGACAACCGCGACCAGGATGATTTGAGAATCTCCATAGACATCTGATAGCTCACTGGTAGCTTGCTGGCATTTTCAGAGCCAAAGATGACAACAATCTGATTGGCTGTTGTCGCCAGGGGGATGGTGTGTTATTGTTTAATTGTTTGTATATTAGATTTTTATCTCTGTAAGCTGCCCAGAGTCACTGAGGGTGAGTGGGCGGCCATATAAACTTTCATTTATTCATAAATAAATAAATAAAATTATATCTGTTCTTTGTATGTTCTGTTATGCCTTGGGGATTTAAATGTAAAGTGTGTGCTCTAATATTTCTCAAACAAAATTCTGTGAAAAGCTAAATTAAATACTTGTGGAATACAGACAATCATCACATACACATACATCGGAATGCTAAAAAGTTATTCCCGGATTAGTTTTGGACTATAGTTCCCATAAACCCATCATTGAATTGTTACTGGAGCTGTAGACCACTATATTGCTGAAGGCAGCAGATGCCTGTTTCTTACCTAGTATGAAATTATTGATTTTATACTGCATTTTCATTGCAAATATGCTGAATTAAGGCTGGAAAGCTACCAAGAAGAAATCCAATTTATATTTTAATAATAAATTTATAAATGAAATTGGGGGGAGGGGAAACATGTAGAACTAATGAGACAAAAACGTTTAAGCACCACCAACACAACCGACGCATGCAAAGTTGCATATGTGTAAACAACCTTTCCTTAACAGCTTACGAGTAATTATGTACAATACTGTATATCCACATTATTTGAACTCTTCTTAATTTGAAGTGTTTTAACACTGCCAAGTTGCACATTCTTTAGATAATTGAATGAAAGCACTGAGGAGGTAACTAAGCCTCCATTTAGCCATTTTATGATGCGCATGACCCAGGACTGCCTCTGTGTTTATGGTTATCCTAAGGAATATGTCCTGATCCCATAGCGGGCTTGTGTTATGTTGAGCAGGGCTTACTTAGTGGAGGTTAAGTCGTCAATTCTTTTCCTTGCTAAGGAAGATTGAAAACACCAGTAGGTAATCCTTCCACAATTTAATTACAGCAAGCTGCCCTTCATTCCTGCCAGACATATTTTAGCGGGGTGGGGGGATGAAAACCAATGAAAGCAGGAATGCTTCTGGAGCAAGTCAGGCAAATTATAGTTACATTTTAACAGGCCTGCTCACAGGAGAGTGTGCTTGAATGGGAGGCCTTCAGCCAAAAAATGTAGGGTCACTTCTAATCCGCCTGTCACCTTTAACCTTTCTTATCCCCACTCCCCCGCCCATACTCCTGACCTCCCATCAATCTCCTGCCTCAATTTCCTTTTCCCATTTCTAATTTCTCTTTCCCACCTTCTCGTTTTTGCCTTTCCTTTTTTATATCGCACTGACCTTGTTCCTGTGTTACCCTGCTAAGCAATAATATTTGGTTTGAGTTTAGTAAAGTATGTGAACTCAGCCTTAGTAGATGGATCACCACATCATTACACCAGGGAACCAGCCGTGCCCCCCTTAGATTTCCCCCGATTCCCTGTCATATGCTTCATACATACACATATACACCCACACAGATGCTCACTGCGGAGGGACGTCATTACCCCCTCCCCCGATTTGTGAGGGAGGGAAAAAGAGGCCGGCCCAAAGTCACCCAGGAAGCTTCCATGGCTAAGAGTGAGTTTGAACCCTGGGTTTCCTGGATCCTAATTCAACACTTTAACCACTATGCCATATTATTAAAAGTAGTGTCATTATGAAATAATCTGTATTGTGCTCTATCATTAAAACAATTATTTTTTTTATTTTTTTTATTTTAATTCCATTTATATCCCGCCCTTCTCCGAAGACTCAGGGCGGCTTACAAGCTTAGCAGTAGCCTTCATTCTATGTATATGCCTGCTTATTAGGGCTTTCACACACACCCCCAAAGCGGCATTATTACAAAGTCAGCTTAATTGCCCCCAACAATCTGGGTCCTCATTTTACCTACCTCGGAAGGATGGAAGGCTGAGTCAACCTTGAGCCTGGTGGGATGCGAACCTGCACTAATTGCAGGCAGCTGGTGTTACTTAAGGAGGCATTTGCCCACTGCTCCACCAAGGCTCTATTTAGCTAAAATTAGCTAAAATAATGTGATGCTGATTTTGTAGTTTTTGGGTAGGGAAGGGACTCTCTCTCCATCTGCCGTAGAGCCCCCGACATATTCTTTCATTGGCTCTTGCACCTATTAAAGTTGCATATCTCTGGCTTCACAGATGCTATGAACCCGGTCAATTGCTGTTTAGTCAATAACTATGGTTAATCAAGTCCTCTTATTTGTAGTGATGTATGAACACAGTCTCTAGATTGTAGCCCTTATCTCTTTTTCCACGACTCGGAGTGTACCATATTTGCACATAATACCCATTGCTTATTTCGGCCATTGGGCATAAAAAGCAGCCTCCACACCCCGAAATATTTTGAAGGAACACAGCCCTCAACAGAAAAAAGATGGCCCACCCTCATTTTCTAACATGCAAATTCAAAGCTGCATCTGAGTGAACACCCAGATACAAATCTACTTGGGGGGGTGTCGGGGGGATGTCACTAAAGGCTCCCATTAAGTTTCCCTTTGCTTGCTCTCCCACTCTAAAGAGCATCTTACTGAATTTTCTCCTCTTTGATCCCCTTTAAAGCTTTGTTTAATTTTCCAAATCAATAATTCTCATTAAAACAGTCTTGTCAAATAAACCGTCTGGAGAATAAAAGCAGCTAAAAATAGGCGAATAAAACAGTCACCAATTAAAATCAGACAAGGCAGTAGGCAGATCTCCCTTCGCCTCATGGCATGCCGCATATAATTCCATTACTGTCTTAAGAAACAACTTTAAACCAATTATTAACAATAATTACCCAAGCTTTGTCCTGGCAAATTTCTGTAACGTGATCTATATTGTATTTACTTTGAGCCCTGTGCCATATTGAACTGAGCAATACGGACACTTAACTCGGCAAATAACAAAAAGCTGTATCATTGTTTGATACCTCCTGACGTTGTAGGTCTATTCACAGCTGTACCATTAGCAGCTTCCTGATATACAGTCAAAGGTGAGTGTAAACTAACAAAAGAGGTCCTGATGAGTTATTTATAGAAAGAAAAGTAACAATCACTATCAGATGACTGACACAATGTTACCTAGGTGTATCTACTGTGAATTAACTGAGGAAGTTGTTATGAATCACATTAGAGCAGCTTAGATTCTCATGGAAATAAATAAGAATGGTGTTCCATAATGGTGTCAAAATTGGAGTAGATGCCTTATGCTAGGATTAGAGAAGATATCCAGAAGGAATCTCCAACTTGATACCCCTCACACATGTGAGGTCTACTATTCACAGAATTTCCACTGAATTTGTGCTGTCCAAGGATCCCCAAAATTGTCATTTCCAGCATTTGGAAGGATACAAGTTTAAGGGAATGCTATGTTATGGCTATAACATAACCACTTGTCTTATGCATTTCACTAATTTTATCAGGTTATATTAGATTTTTTTTTCTGATACCAAAAATCTTTGATGAAAGGTCCCATTATTCTTTAAGGTAGGAATTCCAATAAATAGGTATGTATACTTCCGGTGGGAAGGTAACAGCGTTCCGTGCGCCTTTGGCGTCTAGTCATGCCGGCCACATGACCACGGAGACGTCCTCGGACAAGCGCTGGCTCTTCGGCTTTGAAACGGAGATGAGCACCGGCCCCTAGAGTCGGAAATGACTAGCACTCATGTGCGGGGGAACCTTTACCTTTACCTTTTATACTTCCATAGCAATAACACTTAGACTTATATTACAGTATATACTGCTTCATAGTGCTTCACAGCCCTCTCTAAGCAGTTTTACAGAGCCACCATATGGCCCCCAACAATCTGGATCCTCTTTTTACTAACCTCGGAAGGATGAAAGGCTGAGTCAACCTTGAGCCCCGTCAGGATCAAACTCCTGGCATTGGGCAGAGTGAGCCTTCAATACTGCATTTTAATCAGTGCACCACCAGGGCTCAGTGGAGTCATGCCTGTGTGGCCATATAAAGCATTTTAAATGTTTGTTTATTTGCAAAAGATGAATGTCGCTTCAGAGATTTATGCAGTTTATAACTAGTACAATGAAACAATCACAACAAAAGGAACCAATAATCCCAAAACAGCAGATCAATAATCAGCATCTGAGAAGAAAAAAAATCATATCATATTGAGCTGTGGTGGCGCAGTAGTTAGAATGCAGTATTGCAGGCTAATTCTGCTGACTGCCGGGAGTTCAATTCTCACCGGCTCAAGGTTGACTCAGCCCTCCATCCTTCTGAGGTCCTAGATTATTGGGGGGCAATATGCTGACTCTGTAAACCACTTAGAGTAAAGTAAAGCACTGTGAAGTGGGGTATAAGTGTAAGTACTATAGTGCCATTGCTATCTCAGTTAATACAAACGTAACAATAAAGTCTTTGTTGTTGTTGTTAGCTGCGAAGTCATGTCCAACCCATCGCAACCCCATGGACAATGTTCCTCCAGGCCTTCCTGTCCTCTAACATCTTCTGGAGTCCATTCAAGCTCACGCCTACTGCTTCAGTGACTCCATCCAGTCACCTCATTCTCTGTCGTCCCCTTCTTCTCTTGCCCTCAACCTTTCCCAGCATTAGGCTCCTCTCCAGTGAGCCTTACCAGATTAAAAGAACCTTACCAGATTTAAAGAAAGGAAAAAAACAGTATCTCAGCTATAATAGCATTCATTCAATCAGTCCCTGAAGCTTACCTGCAAAAGCAGAATTTTAATTGCTATCATAAATTTTTTTACTGTCCAGGCTTTGAAAGGGAAACTGGAAAGAGAAAGTGGGCAGGTCCACCCAGCAATTCAACCCATAATATTTTTTAAATTGTCACCTAGCTTTAATAGTCCTCGACTTACGACCACAATTGGAACCAGAACCTCTGTTGCCAAGCAATGTAGTCATTAAGTGACTTTTCAAATCTTTTTGCTGTGCTAGTCAAGCAAATCACACATCAAGTCCGCTTCATTGGCTTGGCTTGTCGGAAGCCCTCTGAGAAAGCTGCAAATGGTGATCAAAGGACCCAGGGTGCTGCAGCCATCATAAATACCTGATGGTTGCTAAGTGCCCCAATTTTGCAACAGTCATAAATGTGAGGCTCAGTCATAAGGTCAAAGTTATAATGGCATTGAAAAAGTGAGCTGTGACTTTTTCAGCCCCATTATAACTTTGAACAGTCAAATGTAAGAGGAAAGGCAGAGCATAGGGAAAACCTGAGCTGATCCTTCTAATATTTCTACATTAAGGTCAATCAGAGTAGAGCTGGAAGGGACCTTGGAGGTCTTCTAGTCCAACCCCCTGCTCAAGCAGGAGACCCTATACCATTTCAGACAGGTGGCTGTCCAGTCTCTTCTTAACAACCTCCAGTGATGAAGCACCCACAACTTCTGAAGGCAAAGCTGTTCCACTGGCTAATTGTCCTCACTGTTAGGAAGTTTCTCCTTAATTTCAGGTTGCTTCTCTCTTTGATTAGCTCCCACCCATTGTTTCTTGTCCTGCCCTCTGGTGCTTTGGAAAATAAGTTGGCCCCGTCCTCTTTGTGGCAGCCTTTCATGAGTGAACAACATGAGTTCTGCTTCCCTTCTCTTTGACCCCATGAAAGGGAAAGACACAGTGAAAGCAGAGCAGATTAGCCGGGAATGGACCTCTGAGGGGAGAGTCTTTCCTAAGGACTGTAGTCCAGAGGCTTCTCATTTTTGATGCCCATTATTTAACCCAAGTTTCATATTATTGGCCAAGTGGGATATTATTTTAACATCATTTTTGAGAGAAAACTGAATTATGTTAATCTGTATTTGTACAGTTAAAAACGGTCTCTTAGGAGTACACCAAGCAATTAGTTTATTTCTTCTGTTTTGCATATACCCCATCCATATGCTCCTGCCTCTGGCTAGTGTAACAATGGGATGTTTTATTTTGTTTTTGAAGAAGTTAGAAATCCCGAAAGCTTAAATAATTTGAATGCCTTACTTCAGGTCTGCCTGCCTGGCTGCTCCCTGACCAGGCCAGCAACTTCTTCCAGAGGGCACAAATGCCTAATATCACCTTTCTCATGGCAAATTTGATTTCGGCTGCATTTTCCAGCTGTGGTTTTAAACTATTCTCCCCCCACCCCTTTTATATTGCTTCCACTGCTTCAGTCTGTTTTGGCTGGTGCACTATACTCCATTACAGGCTAAACCCAGCAGTTCACTAGCTAATTCTCAGAGGAACGCTCCCTCAGCCGAGTCAGTGACCACCATGATCTTTAATATCTTTGACAGCTACTTCTAACATCTGTCTTATGAATAAAAGATTACTGTTTCAAAATCTGGTAGAAACTTTTTTTTTATTTCAAATTGTGATTTTTCTTTCCCCAAGCTACCTACTTTTCCCTAGAAAAGAGAAAAAGGAAATTTTTGTAAAAATAAATAAATAAATAAACCCAGCCACGCAGTTTCATTTTTTCCCCACGATAACCAGAAAAAGGATATTATATTTTTTAAAACCCAGAAGAAAGGAAAGAAATAGAGTTTAAGGAAACAAATATAGCATTTTCTTCTGGGTTTTGAACCAGCATCCTTCTATTTACAAAGCAAGTGTTGTAACTACTGTAAGCCTTCCAGAATCATGGACTAAAAAAAGGCAGCTATAGAAATTGAAAGAATAAATAAAAAAGTAAATAACTATGTACTGTATTTCTGTAGCATTAGTGGTAAAAGTAGCTCTACGAACAACAGAGCCTACCAGAATAAGAAAAGGAGTTTTATTTTAAAGCTGATTGTTGTTGTTGTGTAGTGAGTTCTTTGGAGGCAGTAAGTGAGACGAGAGGTTGTAAACAGGAACATTGCTTTTTTGAGGCAAACAGGAACAGAACTGAAACAGAGGCTTCTGTGCAGCTACTTATATGGTTGGCCACTAGGTGGTGGCCAATAGGTTTAAAAAGGAACCAATTCCCACCCCTAATCCTCCAATGATCTTCTTGAAGACAGCTTGTCTGGCAAGTCAGTGACCATTACACAGACACACCAATTGAGCAACCTTAAGCAGCATTCAAAAGACATGTGAAAGCAATTCAAATAAATCCCAATACATTATGCACCTCCCCCCTAGAATGTACACACACATTATTAAGATTATTTAAGAATAAAGTCTTGTAGATATGGTGGTGGTCTGCGCGACCTTGTAGACCGCCTGGGGGATCCAGGCAACTCCCGGTCCACCAGCTTGCCCGCCAGGCTGGGTAGACAAGGACTCATGAGTTCATGAGAGTTGGATTGACTTGAGTCCCTTTGGCTGGCCATTCCATGTTGGCCCAAACCAAAGTCCAGTGAAGAAGCAGAGTTAGCACAGTTGCTGCCTTGTTCGGGTTGACTTTCCCCATCAGGAGACCCCGTCATGCACTCCCGGACTATGTCCATCTACGACCACCTCCCCATTGTACTGACTGCATGAGTCCTCAGAGCGTGTGAACTGCTCTGTTACGTTGCTGGTTTCTGGCTCTAGAAGCGGACCCATCATGAGGTCCTCGCTTTGAGGTGATTCCGCAAAATGCTTCCGCAGCTGATCAATATGGCAGCGAACAACTCACCCCCCATCCAGAGCCACCTCATATGAAAGAGGGCCTGAGATTTTGACAATTTTACCTGGCACCCACAAGTTCCCATGCCCATAGTTCTGGGCCCATGCCCCATCACCCACTTGCAACCCTCTTGGAGCTTTTTGTTGTGATTCAGGGTCAGCCTGTGGGTTCGGCAGTTGGGTCGGACGACTCAGAGGAGGAGGGGGGTGTTGAAGAGCTTGCTGAGGGGGTTGAAGATCTTGCTGATGAGAGCCCTCAGCCAGGCCCCTCCCACCTGGTCACGACGCAGACCCAGCTGTGTGAGCCTGACAGCGTGGATGAAGATGACCCACAGCTGGCCCTGTTCAAGGATGCCTGACGCAGGAGGCAGTCAATCAGGAGTAAACAGAGGAAGGCAATGGGGCACCTCGGAAGGAGGCAGAGAGAAGCCACGCCCTGAACTGTACAAAAGGTTTGCTGATCGGTCAAGGCGGGATACGCCTCCACTATCGGTGGGAGATCGGGTCTGGTTGTCCACCAGGAACCTACCGTCAACACGGCCGGTGAGAAAGTTAGATCACTGATATTTAGGACCGTTCCCAATCGAGGCTGTCATCAATCCGGTCGCCTATCGCTTAACTCTGCCACGTTCCCTGCTCGTGCACCCAGTTTTTCATCGGTCTCTGTTGGTCCCCGAGCAACCGGCCTGTCCACTCCGCCGAGCGAAACCTCCCCCATCAGGACCTCGTGATGGAGACAGCACCCCCGAGTACGAGGTCGCCAGCATCAGGGACTCCCGTTGGCTGAAAGGTCGTTTCCAGTACCTGATTGAATGGAAAGGCTACGGACCAGAGGAGTTCACCTGGGTAGACGCGACCGCCGTTCATGCCCCTGCTTTGGTGACCACTGTTCATGAACAATTTCCATCCCAACCGCATCCGGATCGGCAGACCCGGGGAAAGGGCCCTGCGGTGCGGGATAGTGTTGTGATTCAGGGTCAGCCTGTGGGTTCAGCAGTTGGGTCGGACGACTCAGAGGAGGAGGGGGGTGTTGAAGAGCTTGCTGAGGGGGTTGAAGATCTTGCTGATGAGAGCCCTCAGCCAGGCCCCTCCCACCTGGTCACGACGGAGACCCAGCTGTGTGAGCCTGACAGCGTGGATGAAGATGACCCACAGCTGGCCCTGTTCAAGGACGCCCGACGCAGGAGGCAATCAGGAGTAAACAGAGGAAGGCAATGGGGCACCTCAGAAGGAGGCAGAGAGAAGCCACGCCCTGAACTGTATAAAAGGGGAATGCGTGGGAGGGCTGGTTTGCTGAAGGCAACCGCTTGATTAGTTCCTGTTTCATAGCTCCTGTTTCATGGTTGGTGTCTTGTTTTGCTCTGTTTTATCTTAATAAATTTGGCAGGCTTAATTCCAGCCTCTTGCCATTTGTAAAGGGGTTGTCCCTGCCTTTTCTGCAGGGCCGGTAGCAGGCTGGTACAGAACACTTTTGGGCGTGACGTGTCTGCTGCCACCCAGTCAGGATGCAATCTGTCCAGTTTCGTGATGAGCCTTCTTCCCCAGCGAAGCTGTGCTGGGCTCTTGCCCGTTGCTGTACAAGGCGTAGTGTGCTGGCAAAGCAAGAAATCAGCCAGCCTATGGTGCCAATCTCCGGTCACTATGCACTTGAGTGATTCTTTTGTTGTGCGCACCATGCGTTCAGCCTGCCCATTAGTCGAGGGGTGAAAGGGAGCTGATGTAGCATGCCTTATGAGGTTGTCCTCAAGAAGGCTTGAAACTCTGCCTCTGTGAACTGGGCCCTGTTGTCCAAGACTATGACATCTGGTAGCCCATGTGTTGCAAAAAGCTTTCTAAGCACCTGGATGGTCCTAGCAGTAGTCATAGTTGAAATAGGAATTACTTCCAACCATTTAGGGTGGCTGTCGACCACTATCAAAAATAGCTGTCCCTGAAAGGGCCCAGCGAAGTCAATGTGAATCCTTGACCATGGTGTATGAGTCTCCTCCCGTCTGTGGACAGGAGCATGTGGCATTTCTGGACTGTACTGTTGACACGTGAAACACCCGTGTACTTGGGCCTCGATAGCCTTATCTAACCCTGGCCACCATAGGTAGCTCGTGCCAATGCCTTCATTCGGACTATGCCCGGATGTCCCTCATGCAGAGACTGAAGTACATGGTGTCTTAATGAACTGGGGACAATAACCCTGCTCCCCCATAAGATGCAGTCTTTGTGAGCTGAAAGCTTGTGTCTACATGTGAAATAGCTCTGGAACTCTGGTCCAGGGCTATTTACAAGCCACCTGGTGTGAATCCATGACAAAACTGTACTTAAAACTTTGTCTGCAGCAGTTTCTGCAGCCACATCCCTAGCATGGAGGGGAAACTCAGGCAAATCCTGAATTGATGGAATGTGAGCTGCTGGAGCTGGATCTGGCTCTACCTGTGGCAATGGCAACCTGCTAAGGCCGTCTGTGTGGCCCATGTCTTTCCCAGGTTTGTGAACCAGCTTGTAGCTGTAGGCTGACATAAAAATGGACCATCTTAACATTCTAGGGGACAATATTTGAGGCATCGGCCTATCTGTAGTAAATAACCCCAACAGTGGCTTGTGGTCAGTGAAGACCATGAATTCCCTGCCATACAAGTAATCATGGAATTTCTTCACCCCGGCCACAATGGCCAAGGCCTTTGTCAATCTGAGCGTAATTGCGCTCAGCTGAGGATAATGTCCTTGAATAATAGGCAATGGGGACTTGAGTCCTATTACTTGACAAATGGCTTAGAACAGCCCCCACCCCATAATGATTGGCACTGGGTACGCATGCTGCGTAAGTGCCCTATTTATGGTGCATTTGTAATCAGCATAAATTCTGACCTCCCCATTGGCCTTAAGTGGTGTTTCCCATGCACCCCCATCTATGGGCTGTAGTACCCCACGACTGACTAGCTTCTCCAGCTCTGCATCGATTTTGTGTTTTAGTGCAAATGGGGTTTGATCCTAATAGGCATTAAGGCAGGATCAAGTTTAAAGACTATCAGAGGGCCCTTGTACTCTCCCAGGCTTGTGTCAATAACAATCCCGATTACTTGAATGCCCAGAGCATCAAACCCTATTAATAGAGCATCAAGCCCTGTTAATCTCGTTCTCTGGCCCTCCACCACAATCACATCTAGGGCCCCCGAAAACCCCTTGAATTTTATGGCCACAGTGGTCTCGCCTTTGACGGCTACTCGGGAATTCTGGAAGTCAGTCAGGATGATGTCAGATGGCCTAAGCTTGGCCCACCTCTTGGTGCAATTGCACATGAACCGGAAAGTCTCCAGGGAAATGATGGATACAGCTGAACCAGTGTCCAGTTCCATCCTGCAAGGAATGCCTTGCAGCTCAACTTGAAGCTGAAGTTTGGGCTTAAGGGGGCAGCAAGCTCCCGTATGGCAAACGCTTTGACGGCTGGAGCAAAACCCTACTCTATGTGCCCCCAGGGCCCCAGTACCTCTCCTGATCGGATCGTCCAATTGGCGGTCCTTCTGGCAACCTCTACAGACTGATGCGATGTGGCTGGTTTTCCCACAGGCCTGACATGTGGCTGTCCGGAACCGGCAGTCCATTCGTTGGTGGCGGCCGCCACAGCCCAAACATGGAGGGAAAGGAACTGCCTTGTAAGGGGGCTTCAGTTCCTTGTCGTGGTGCCGTTGGATCTTGTCAACTTCATGGTCGAAGTTGGCATCTTCTGGAACTTCGGCATCCTCATGGTGGACGGCTTCATTGTGAGGAGGGCTTTTGGCAGGCGGCAAGGCCCTCACAGTTCCGCTGATGGCTTTGTCTGCCATGACTTCTTTTAAGGCTTCCTGGAGCAAGAGAGTCTCTTTTGCAAAAAGTTTCTGTTGCAGCTCTCTGCTCCTTAGTCCACAGACAAGTCAGTCTTGAAGCCTTTCTTCCAAGTCTGACAATTGGCACAGGTGCGAAGCTTGTCTCAACACCGTGATGAATTCCTTGGCCATCTCTCCGGGTTGTTGAACTCATCGTTCGAAGGCGTGCCTCCATACAATCACCGACAGCTTGGGCTGGAAATCGCCGAGCTGTTTCTTCACGTCCACATAAGTAACGGACTCCAGCTGCGCCGGTGCAACTAAGTTCTCTGCAATGTCGAATGTTGCAGACCCACAGACACAGAGGAGTGTTGCGGCCTTCATCCCACCTTCGTCGCCAGTGTTGTGTAGTGAGTTCTTTGGAGGCAGTAAGCAAGATGAGAGGTTGTTAACAGGAACATTGCTTTATTGAGGCAAACAGGAACAGAACTGAAACAGAGGCTTCTGCGCAGCTATTTATATGGTTGGCCACTAGGCGGCAGCCAATAAATTTAAAGGAACCCATTCCCACTCCAAATCCTCCAATGATCTTCTTGGAGACAGCTTGTCTGGCAAGTCAGTGACCATTACACAGACACACCAATTGAACAACCTTAAGCAGCATTCAAAAGACACGTGAAAGCAGTTCAAGTAAATCCCAATACATTACATTTTGCCTATATGTATGTGCACTCTGATGCTTTAATTTTGTATACCAAAATATATTATAACTTTGCATATATGTGGGTGGGTGTCCACCTGTATAAACACACATTCATATGTGCTTTACATATACAGGAACACAAAATAAAATATAACCAGACTTGACTATGGATAGATTACTTTGATTACTTTCTTATATCTTTTCTGAATTCCTAAAATAATCACATTTATTGATAAGTTCAAACTGTGTCTTCATTAACTCCTAACAAAGATATTTTTCTTGGCTGATTTATTCACTGTTATAATACACTGTAGACTATTAGTGTAAAAGGAAAACTATAAATTGGGACTGAGTAATAAGATTTATACTTCAAAAGAACCTCACTGCAAATACAGGAAAAGCCTCACGGAAAGGTTTTATGATCTGCAACCTTTCTGTATTCTACTGTGTAAACCTCATGCATCAGTGTGAGTCAGCTGGTCTGCTTACTGTAATGTGATAATTTGATCATAAAGATTTTCTAAAGTCAGGATTCTCTGTCACCTTTTATGTCAAAAGTTGATAAATCATCCCACAAGCACAATTTTCAAATAATAATATAGACTTTCTCTGGGAAAGGTACTCAGCAATTTAGCAGGACACTATAGAGTTAATTATGGTGTAGCATACTATGTAATCATAGCCACAGTGCGGGTACAAAGTCCTGCTTGGTAGCTGTCAAGGATGAAACTTTGGCAGTTATGTGCCTCTGTGTTTCATCTTGCCTTTAGATTAAGTGGGGGGAAGAGATGTTACTTTCAAGTGGGTTAAATGGAGAAGCGAAACCTCTTCAGTTCAACTGAAGACTGTGAGAGCCTGAAGCCTTGTCAGGGACACCAGAACAGGTGTGGATTTGAAGCAGACAGTTCCCATAACAAAGTTAACTTGTTGATATGAATTACATAAGATGGGGGTTTGGCTGAGAAAATTATTGTTTAAGTCTATGAACTGGTTCTGGAACCTCAGAGTTAGTTTTGCTTCAACAAAATCATGCAGTGTATTCAATAAATGGAATGAACCTAGAGTTTTATTTGGATTCTTGAGCTGGCTGTTGACAGTAGCCTTCAAAGTGATTTACTAGTCTTCTAGAAGGATTCCCAAATTCTCTGTCCTGAATCTTTTAGATTCTTATCGATGTGGAATTGGAATCATATCTGCCCAGCAATTCTCAATGATGAAGCAGCCTTCTTTTTAAACATATTTTAATAATCCCTTTTACATTCAGATGTAGAGGCTGTAAGAAGCAGATCTACAAGGGAACTAATCTATTACAGGAAAATGCTATGTTGCTACAGATGGAGATATTCTCATTTAATCCCTGCTGTATGTCCATACTGTCAGATTAGTGTTTTCATAAGCCATGATTATAGTTATTTATCAAATTCATCTGGAGTTGGAAGAATTGGATCTAATGTGACTTATTTTTTCTCTCCCTCTTCTTTATTAGAGAATCCTGAAGCTTGAAATTGTTCAGGGGATCCCACTCAAATGGCTAGACTTTGGACTTAACCCACTATATTCACTGGGTAATGCATAGTTCAGAAATGATTCCTGGACTTTGTGTGAACACAGCACTTATTTTCTATTCACTGACACAGCCCAAACTTTTCCAGGCTTCTGTGAAAGGAGTCAACTCATGAAACCTAACGTGACTTTTAAAGCAGCCAATTCCACGTTTGTGTGGAAATCTGAAAAAAAAAATCAGGCTGTTTTAGTGAATAGCTAAATAGTGGTTCTCTGCTCATGCAAGGTCTGAAATAATTTTCTGAATCAGTTTCAAAAGGTGCACAGAACCCTAATATATACTTTGATACACATCCACTACCTTGACTCCTTTGAACAAGAACCTGGGAAGAATATTGGAGGAGACACAATTTTAAAATTCCAAGACAGAGAGAGACCGACTCCCGTATTAGTCTTCTGAAGAATAAACCAGTTCCACAGAATGATGTTAGTTTCCCTAACCAAGTTCTCCTAGTTCTCTTATATGTGTTGGATGACAAACTCCAACTTCTATAGCAATGATAACTAGATTTAAGAGGAGATATAGCCAAATGCATATATAGAGCCCTGATTTACCACTTCTACTTCCAGCAGACTTGTTCTTCATAAGTGAGTCTTGTCTTGATCTATGTCATATTCAGATATCCTGAACAGCAACAGCCTTAGGTAAGCATCTGTCAACTTAGATAAGAATAATAGTATTGAGCGCTTGTTGCTAAAATAAATAAATTTTATGTATATAAGGCACAATATTTAAAACAATATGCAGGGGTGAGTAATCTGATGCTCTCCAGATATTTTGAGCTTCAACAACCACAATATCTGCTACTGGACTAGGTGAGACTGGTGGAAACTAAAGGTCAATTGAAGTAAAGCAGATGACAATATAAATGACAAGAAAACAACAAGGATATATCCATGTACCCACCAGGCATTAAAGTTGACTTGAGAAAGACTCTTATTTCCTGCACAAAAGGGGTGTTAGGAAACATACTTATTACCCTGTGTTGCAATCAGCTTTAGCTTTGATCAGTTTTTGTTTTTCAAGCTAACCCTTCAACCCAACCAAGAGAAGCCTTCAAAAAAGTTATTCTCTTTTTATAGTAAGAGCTCAATATAAATGTATATTTATATCAGTTGCAAATGAAAACCAGAAATCATTTCCTTGTATTTCTTTTTCTTTCTGCGCTTTTGTTTTTGTTCCTTCTTTCCTTTTTTATTTTTTTGTACTTAATTATTCATTTTTGTTCGTTTTTATTTCTCTTCTTTAAAAAAAAATCTAATAGTTATCTTTAAAAAACAGGAGCTGATGGAAAATGGGATCAGATCAACTAATTATAGTGTGATTATTTGTTTTAATAGTTTGATGTTTTATTCAATGCCTGCTAACATATGTGAATCATCAAGAGTCTCTATAGTAGTGCCAGAGTAAAAATAAAATAAAATAAATAAACAGTAAATCTATTAAAGCTTTATGCTAAGACAAAGACTTCAGCTCAATGGAAAAATTAATTGTAAATACATGCACACATATATTTAACTCCCAACTTCATTTCTAGAGTGTTCCCACATTAACTAGCAATTCACAACTGTTCCTATAAACAATGTCAATTCAAAAATGTGGAGCATACTTCAATGGAAAATTATATGCACTGCATGCAGACCCAGAAAGAATTTTTGCATCTCAAATTTAAAAGGTTATATATTAAAAAAACCAGGAAATTAAACAATCAGACACAAAACTACTTGGAAGAATCAACAATCTGAGACAATAGGCTCAGATGTACATAATTTGCATATCTTGAATATATTATCCAGGTTTGAAAAAAGTAATTCTCAATGCAGACAATTTTCTGGTTTCAGTTGCCAAGGCTGCAGTGCCACATAGTGGTCATCGCACAAACTGCAAAGCACAGATTTAGCAACAGTTACATAAGCAGGCACCACAACAAATATTTAAATTTAGGAGTTGCTACTTACTTCCCTTTCCCATTATTTCCTATAATGGATGGATTGCTATTTAAAATTATCTGTAAGTCAGCAGATGTCCAGAATCATGAACACTCATCAATGCAAAGGAGGGTGAACAAAGTCACAGGCCTCCTGAAGTTTAATTTGTTGGTTTATTTTTGTTTTGGCCTAAGGTAGCATACACGCCAAAGAATTGAGGCCTTTGAACTATGGTGCTGGAGAAGACTCCTGCGAATCCCCTGGACTGCAAGGCGATCAAACCGGTCAGTCCTAGAGGAGATCAACCCTGACTGCTCTTGAGAAGGCCAGATCCTGAAGCTGAAACTCAAATACTTTGGCCACCTAATGAGAAGGAAGGACTCACTGGAGAAGAGCCTCATGCTGGGAAAGGTTGAGGGCAAGAGAAGAAGGGGACGACAGAGAATGAGGTGACTGGATGGAGTCACTGAAGCAGTAGGCGTGAGCCTAAATGGACTCCAGAAGATGGTAGAGGACAGGAAGGCCTGGAGGAACATTGTCCAACTTGTGGACACGACTTCGCAGCTAACAACAACAAAGCATACATAGTTTTTTCTCCTCCTATATATTTGCAAAACCACCTTGTAAGGGGTTGATTAAGCTGACCATCACCCAGTGATCGCCTTTGGTTAAGAATGGGCGCAGAACATGGGTGTCCTGGGACCAGTTTAACTGCTTAACCACTTCGGCACTTACTGGACATGAATTAAGTAATTTGCATCAAAACATAATTTTCCTCATTGGCCTGAAGACATCATTACATATTATATCCTCGTGGCTCCAAACAGCTATGCCAAAAATAGTGAAGGGGTTCCATACTACGGGTGCAGCCACTGAGAAGGCCCTCTAACCCACTCTTGCTAGAACACGGATCCCTTTCTCATCAAAGGCAGAACGATGTTGGAAGAAGGAGGTGAGCCAAAGCCTTTTAAATCTTTAATCATCCACACTGCATAACGACAATAAATAAACCTGAAATTGGCACAGTAATTACAGGGTAGAATTGATTTCTAAGCAAATGCCCTCCAACATACTTACTGTTGTGTTTAGAGTCAACAGACATGTCAATACATTGTTCAAATGTAGAATTCATGGCATCAATCTCATTTTGACTGAAGTATGCTTCTGTTACTGCTCGTGAGGCTGACCTCTTCAGCACTTTATGTTATTCCAAGCCAGGGACAGCCAGGAAAGATTCTTGAGTGCTCAGGCCATGTAGTCCAAGATTTAACTATGCGTCCACAATTAGTTTCTTTCTGGAGAAAAATAAAGCACCATAACAATCTGACTGAATTCCTATTCCACAATTTGTCCTTTTCCTGAATTATCTGTTAGATTCAGGAACAGGATCTGTTTGCTGAAAACAGCATCTTGTGGGAAATGTTTATGATGGAGAAAAGCCACACACAGAGAGAGAGAGAGAATATAAAAGCAGGAATGAAAAGCAAAAAACTCACAAGCAGGAGGCTAAGTAATAAAAGAGAACTGCCAGTCGTATATCACTCCACAATAAGACTTTGTAAAGTACAGACCTATATCAATTCATAAATTAGAGTTGTGATGCATATCAAAGGAGCCTTGGTGGAGCACTGGGCTAACGCCTCCTTAAGTAACACCAGCTGCCTGCAATTAGTGCAGGTTCGCATCCCACCAGGCTCAAGGTTGACTCAGCCTTCCATCCTTCCGAGGTAGGTAAAATGAGGACCCAGATTGTTGGGGGCAATTAAGCTGACTTTGTAATAATGCCGCTTGGTGTGTGTATGTGAAAGCCCTAATAAGCAGGCATATACATAGAATGAAGGCTACTGCTAAGCTTGTAAGCCGCCCTGAGTCTTCGGAGAAGGGCGGGATATAAATGGGATTAAAATAAAATTAAATTAAAATTAAATAAAGTAAGACAACAACACATGGTTTGGAATTCAGTTTTCTGCCTATAGATTGTACCTATTCTAGGTTCACATCCAATCTGTTGAGCCAATCATAGTGTCCCACTACAAAGTTTACACCAAGTCAAAACTGGAAAACCATATTATAATTTAGTATTATGTCTGAACAATCCCACAGTTAACAGGATTTTGGTCATCTATTGGAATTGTCAAACCGCTATCCCACTTCCAAAACCACTTGTTCCATGGAGAAAGGAGAGGGAAACCTGTGAAACGGAATGCTGAGCAAATGGAAAACTAAAATAGAAACAAGAATCTCCAAAATATGGTATGCACAGTATGATTGTGTACGTTGTAACCAGGGCTTTTTTTCTCATAGAACGCTCAGAACGGAGTTCCGGCACCTTTTTTGGATGGAAACTTGTAGGGTAGGCAAGGCGGGTTGTATGACATGTGTGAGTTCCGGCACCTTTTTCTTTTACAAAAAAAGCACTGGTTGTAACATTGTCAGAGAGAGTATATAGATGAGTTTCACTCAACTGAAATGATTCCTTCCCAACATTCCTGGGCTTTGGGAAAAGCAAAAGGAGGGAATATGTAATGCTTGATAACTGCAGCAAACTCCATCACCCTTTTGGAATCTATACTTTTTTTCACCTATAAGTTAATGAGTGTCACCCAGTCATGTGGCAGTAAATTGCATAGGTTCATCCAGGAAGAAGTGCTTCCTTTTTTGTTATTTCAATTCTGGCATTATGAAAGAAAAGAAGAAGAAAACCCTCCAGTGTCTTTACAAAATGCATTAATTTTGCAAATTGCAAAATGCCTTTTAAAATTTCCCATCGTGGTCCTCATGAAGTGTGGTTTTTTTCCCCACTCCACTATGAAATCTCTCAAATATTTCCTTAATGCCATTTGATCCATGTCCACCTTATTTGAGGAAGCCTATCTCCATTTATGTAAGGGATGCGGTGGCTCAGTGGGTTAGGACGCTGAGCTTGTCGATCAAAAGGTCGGCAGTTTGGCGGGTCGAATCCCGAGTGCCGCGTAACAGAGTGAGCGCCTGTTACTCGTCCCAGCTTCTGCCAACCTAGCAGTTCGAAAGCACGTAAAAATGCAAGTAGAAAAATAGGGACCACTACGGTGGGAAGGTAACAGTGTTCCGTGAGCCTTTGGCATCTAGTCATGCCGGCCACATGACCACGGAGACGTCCTCGGACAAGCGCTGGCTCTTCGGCTTTGAAATGGAGATGAGCACCGGCCCCTAGAGTCGGAAACGACTAGCACGCATGTGCAGGGGAACCTTTACCTTTATCTTCATTTATAGTACCTCTTGCTCCCCCTCTTCCTGCACCCTTGAATGTGGACCTTTGACTTAAAGTATTCTGCCCCAAGGCGTGCAACCTTTTCACCTCATTTTATTTTTGACTGTTAAATTATGATCATATCCCTCAAAGTGGCTGAAGTCAGGAGAAAAACTGACTTAAAATTAATTTACTTTTCAATGAAATGAAATCCAGTTAATAGGTTTATGGTCTATGTATTACAGGTATCCTTGTTTGACTACAGCCCTGTTTAGCAACCGTTCTAATTTATGGCAGGGTGGGGAAAAATAGTTTTAGGATTGATCCCTGAACTTACACCATCAGGTTCCCACAGTCACATGATCATACATCCCATTCCACAGATGTTTTTGGAAAAATTCATTCCATTCCAATTATTATGTTTCCTTACATGTACTTCCCATTTATTCTTTTGGGAAAGTAACCTATCATCTGATAATTTCATATTTTCCCTTTCTCATTTCTTTCACTTTTTTCCTTTTTTTTTTACATTCCTTTTTTTCTGAAGTCCCAATCTTAATATTACAATATCGACAATGGTCTGTCTTCTCATTAACCTTGTATTCTTCATTAATTGTAACAGTATAACATAGTTGGAATGTATTTTGGAGGTCTTCTAGTTCAACTCCTTGCTCAAGCAGGAGACCGTATACCAGGGTGTCTTCAAACTTGGCCCTTTTATGACTTGTATACTTCAACTCCCAGAATTCCTCAGCCAGGCCTATACCATTGTCCTATACCATTCTGGGCAAATGGCTATCTCATCCCTTCTTTAAAATCTCCACTGATGGAGCTCCCACACCTCCTGGAGGCAAGCCACTCCACTGGTTAATTATTGTCACTGTCAGGAAATTTCTCCTTAGTTCTAGATTGGATCTCTCTTTGTTAAGTTTCCAACTGTTACTTCTTATCCGGCCCTCAGATGCTTTGGAAAATAGATTGATCCCCTCCTTTCTGTGCCAGCCCTTTAAATATTGGAAGACTGCTATCAAATCATCCCTAGTCCTTCTCTTTGTTAGTTAAGACATACCCAATTCCTGCAACTTGTTCACTGTATGTTTTATCCTGCTGTTACCAATCATCTTTGTTGCTCTTGTTTGTACTCTTTCTAGAGTCTCAACATCTTTTTGTATCTTGGCAAGCAAAAGTCAAGGAGAGAAGCAACCTAGAACTAAGCTAGTCAAGGAGAGAAGCAACCTAGAACTAAGGAGAAACTTCCTGACAGAACAATTAACCAGTGGAACAACCTGCCTCCAGAAGTGGTGAATGCTCCAACACTGGAAGTTTTTAAGAAGAGACTGGACAGCCATTTGCCTGAAATGGTATAGGGTTTCCTGCCTGAGCAGGGGGATGGACTAGATGACCTCCAAGGTACCTTCCAACATCATCATCATCATCATCATCATTATTATTATTATTATTATTATTATTATTATTATTATTATTATTATTATTATTATTATTATTATTATTATTATTATTATTAGTGTTCGCAGTGTTCCAAGTGTGGTCTCACCAGCGATTTCAATCCTTCATCATAAACTATCAAACAAATCACCCTCTTAGATTCATATGCCTTTATAGTATACAGTGTATGCATGAATAATGCTTAAACCACATAATCCAAAGCAAAATTTTCCAACCAGACATTTATCATTATTCATTCATTGTTTGGTCTCCAAATGACCAATCACTTTTTCTGTATTGTCTCATTTTGTTCATGTTCTTTAGAAGAATAATTTTTTCTCTCCTGGGTTATTTCATTCAAAATAGCGCATAATTTTTCCAAAAACACATCTCTGGTTCTTCCATTATCACCATTCACTGGAGTGTAACAAGCAATTAACCCCAAAATATGGATTCATACTTCATATGCCCGTAACAACCTAGATGATACCAATTCATATTTTCTGCCACACATTTTAGCCCTTTCATTCATAATTAAACTTACATCTTCACTTTACTGCATATAGTCATCAACTCTACAAGATCAAATGACGTTCTTTCAGATCCTCCCCTTCTCTCTTAGCTTCGCAAACACATGTTTATTTTTAATTTCATTTATTAATTCATGCTTTTTATTATCTAGGTCAGGGGTAGGCAACCTTGGCTCTTTTATGACTTGTGGACTTCAACTCCCAGAATTCCTGAGTCAACATATGCTGACTCAGGAATTCTGGGAGTTGAAGTCCACGAGTCATAAAAGAGCCAAGGTTGCCTACCCCTGATCTAGGCTTTCTGAATTCCAAATGGCAAGTGTTGATCACCACAACTCCATTGACATTGATCTTTGCTACCCATCATGGTTTTATCAATCAAGTTTTTCACACAATGCTTTTTAGCAATATAGAGAAAGTATAGATCAGGCTACCAATGACAATTGTGCCACACGCAGCATTCACTAATAGTGATGAGGACAGTATCAGTTTTGAGTCATGGAATCAGTGTCCCTCTTCCTAAGGGCAGGGGTTTTTTCCCCTCTCAAAATTTGGCACTCCATTTAACTTGGTGCCCTGGGCAACTGTGCAGTTTATTTACATGGACAAGCCAACTTTGAGCACCCACTTTTATCTCAGGCATGTTCATGCTCTTCAACACAAGCTGGGATCTTTACTCTATAGAGTACCATACAGATACTGACAAACACACAGGATGGCAAATTTTTAACAAAGTTGGGGCTGTACAAAGTTGGGGGACCCCGTGTGTCTTCAGAACCCTTATGCTACATCTCTGCTTTACCCTGGCACTGGCAGGACTGAGCAAAAACTCCTCTTATATCATTGCTGGTAAAAATGTACCAGGCAACAGTAGCTGCATGGCCATTGTTTTCCTATGATATAAAATTACAGTGTCATGAAATGCTAATGTCCAACTTAACAGCAAATTTGTCTCTTCCTATATTCATTAAAAGAAATGTGAATTCCGAATGTAGGAAAACCAAGATATCAAATGGGAAAACGTTTGGACTTAACAAGGATTAGCCGTTCCACCAGCCAATTAGAATGGCACGCTTAAGCAAGACAAGCTTTAACTTGTGTTTCTTTTGAGTACATTTGTGTAACCACCTCCTAATTAATACGTTAATTAGTTATATTTTAGGGTAGTGTGCAACTGCAGCCAAAGGGAATAAACAGGTTCACCAGCTGCTATTTTCTATATAGGAAGTAATATCCCTGCATATTCAAATTCAGACTTTGCATTTCTTTTTTTAAACTGCCCTGCAATGAATAGCACAAATGTCCCATTTATTTCAGGGAAACTTTGCAAAATTAAAATGCTATGTAGTAAAAACAATATGTGTGAACCACCTGCTTTCTATTGGATGAAGTTGATTGTCACGGAATGACAGCTGCCGCAAAGCCAACACCATTTCAGATTTTATCTTACCTTGCCAACTGGACTTACATTCACGCATGGGGTTCTTTGCTAGCACTGAATGAATTTCACTGCTATTAATATGCACTGGCAACTGCTTCTGCTCACTGGGTCACCCAGGGTCAACATTAGTTCAAACAAAGAACAATCCAGCCCCAGTTGGAAAAAGACTGATGGGAAGCTTTTGAGTAGAGGGATCACTCTAGCCAGGGAGCAAAGATGGAGTCAGCTTCTTACTCAAGGAAAACTTCTCCCCACGTGCTTCCTTTTGAGGGTTTCTTCAGATTTGGGAGGAGATGGGCTAAAAACCACTTTGGGATTTTTTAAAGACTCCCCAAAGGGATAAAAAATAGCAACAACAACCCAGCAAACAGTTGGATCACCTAGTTATACATGCTCACAATTTTGACATAGATATACACTTAGAATTTTATTCTGTAGTGTTGCCTTCTCTATTCTGAACTATTGGATGCAAAGTACCCTCACTAGTCACTCCCAGCATCAAATTTTCACACAGACAGAATTTTTAAAAAACTGCTTTTGTATATCAATTATGCCATGGCTTGTATTAGTGGTTTGATTCTCACAATACACCAAGCCGACCACGGTTTTCTAATCACACTATGTTTATTCATCTTGCATAGTTCATGGCTTAGCACAATGTCTACACATCCCACTCCATGTGATATTTCCATGTGATATGAACCAGTGGCTGGCTCTGCCAAAAATGCAGGAGGCAATCAATTCTATCTGGCACCATGCTGACCATTTTGGAGAAATTCATTAAACCCATTCATTTTTAAATATAGCCTTCTGTTGGCCATTCTCAACTGCAAAATAAATATCTAAATCTTGATAAAGTAATCCACCAGAGGGCAGGCTGCTGTGCTTAAAAGATACTCCGAGAAATAATTTCAGAGAATCTATACAGCCCAGCTTTCCCCCAACCTGGTACCTTCCAAGTATGTTCAATTATGACATCCATCACCACTAGTCAATACAGACTTCCTAAGCAGGATAATAAAAATTATACTAAAATAATGCCCTGATTGGAGAAGATTTCTATAGCTCAGTATTAGAGAAAATTACAGCTGTGTTTTTCCTCATCCCACTTCAAATGTGGATTCAATCTGACCAATTCACTATAAAGCAATCAGCTTGTTTTACCATGCAACAAATAACAACTGAGAATATGAGAGACCTTTAACAGAGAGACTGGCTGTTCATATTCATACAGCGTTGTTTCTTCATTTTTTACAACATATTTGTGAGAAGACCTAAGTAATCAGTTTAATAAAGAAAGAGAGATTAACGGTGATACCACATATAAATATCAAGTCAACGTTGAAGTGCAATCATTGTCCAGTCTCATTATTTTACTGAATTTATATTAACCCCGTGTTATATTAGCACAAAATACCAGGCTCAAATTAGCCTACTTCAGAGGGATATGTAAAGAATACCATGTAAGAATGTTAGAGCCTTTGGAAAAGGTTTTAATGCCAGATAGAAAGAAAGAGAACAGAACAACCAATTGCAAGATGGATGGACGCTACAGTGGGTGCACTGTTGGAAGACCTGAAAGACCAGAATAAAGACAGATTGTCATGGAGGAAATCTATGTGGTGGCTAGAAGTTAACACAGACTTAATGGCATATAATCAATCAGTCCAACCATATTAGCCCCATGAAATACCCTTGAAGAAAGGTAAGATATAAATGGAATAAAAAAAGCTTGCTCTCTTCTGTTGTGCTAATCATTCTGTACAATAATGCCCAAACTAGTCTTCAACCTAGGAAAAACTCACCTTTAATTTTACTTTCACACTAAAATCCTATCTGGAAAAAATACTGCACAAAGAACACAGATTCATAAGATAACAACTTAGACCTAAACCAAAGTTTTCCAAGAATCCATAATTGCAAAAGATTTCCCAATAGGAATACATTATACGTAATTTGAAGCACACACACACATACAATTTGGGGAGAGAGGGAGAGAGGGAGAGAGAGAAAGAGGGAGAGAGAGCGCTAGTTGCATTGGAAGATGTTATAAAGAAGATAATATAGGTTCAAGCTAATTTCTACTTAGGTGGTTTGTTTTGAGGATATTTGTTCCATGCAAAACAAATCCCATTGTTGTATGCAAGGCTCTAGCATGGCCTTCAAAACCTAATGTTCAAGTTCTTGTAATTATTTTATAATTTCTGATGCTCTGCCACACTTGTCTTGACCGAAGCTCTGTCAATGGATTAACTGAACTATAGAACAGCAGTTTGACTCTAGTTATTGACTTTGTTCAGGTAGCCTGTCTCTCTACGTAATAGTGCAGATGGGATTCTTAGGGAGCAGTACTGTAGTTTCCCCACTTCTAGAAGAATTCCTCTCTGACAACAAAGGAGTCAAAGCCAAATTCCTCATGAATGAGAATAAAAATGTGAGACCATCAAGAAATAACTTTCAAGTCCACAGAAATTAGATGCTATGTACTCCCATTCTCACATTCAGGCTGTGAAGCTGATCAGAGAAGTGGAACCAAAACAGATTGGAACTACCAGGTTATCTTTTTCCAGTCTACTAAGAAGGTCTCCAAATTCCTTCCTTTTTTCTAAGCCATTCTGAAATTCCAAGGCAGCTCCTACAAACCCCAAAGAGAAAATGCAAAAACATTCATTATGGCTTAATATGACCCCACAAGAATGGTTTTCTAGAAATAAACAACAACACTAAAATGAAAAGATGCTTCACATTAACCTATTTAATCAAATTGATAAGGAAAGAAAGGAAAGGGACGTCCAGTATAACATATGCCACAATCAGGAATTGATGTAACAATAAAATCCTCCATATTCTGACAGGTAGGAAAATTTGGTTCAGATTCTGACACTGTGTCAAATTACACAAGTATGTGTAGGATGAAAAGGAGAATCATTTCGTGTCATTTTTCAATTACTTGTCACCATACAAAATTCTACAGCAGCAAGAATAATGGTCTCATTAATATTCTGAATGAAGTAGTGGGGAGGAAATCATGGCTCACTTTTTTTTCAGGAAATTAATTTGTTCTCATTTATTTTAAGAATATCTTCCCCAGAAGGTCATATCACTTTACCATCTGCCCCTGACTACTAGCTTCCCACTCTACCATGTCATCCTTACACCTAATGCTCTCTGTAACCCTGAGTGCCTCCTACACTACTAAGCCAAGTTTTATTCTTGGAAAACTGTGCACTTGCAGTTCTGCCCAGCCCCTTCTGTTCCGGGTAGCCTCTCTTTGCCAGGTTGAGGCTTTTTATGCATCTTAACCAACTCCATTCTTCTCCTTAACTATGGGTTATTTGCTCTGCCTCTCTCTTCTGCATCCTTCCTTCGCTTTAGGGGTTTTTTATATTTTATTTATTTATTTATTTTAAATGTTTGTTTATATCCCACCCTTATTATTTTTATAAATAACTCAAGACATCAAACACACACAATACGTCTTCCTCCCTCCTTCACAACAACCCTGTGAGGTGGGTTGGGCTGAGTGAAGGTGACTGGCCCAAAGTCACCCAGCTGACTTTCATGCCTAAGGTAATAGTAGAACTCACAGTCCCCTGGTTGCTAGCCTGGCACCTTAGCCACTACATCAAACTGGTTTTCCTTACAGATTTGATTTCCTTACATCCTTAGACATCTCTTCCCCTAATAGAGGACAGTCTACCTTCCATTAAAGATGGCTAAAAAGGTAAAGGTAAAGTTTCCCCCGCACATGCGTGCTAGTCATTTCCAACTCTAGGGGCCGGTGCTCATCTCCGTTTCAAAGCCGAAGAGCCAGCGCTTGTCCGAGGACGTCTCCATGGTCATGTGGCCGGCATGACGAGACGCCAAAGGCACACGGAACACTGTTACATTCCCACCGCAGTGGTCCCTATTTTTCTACTTACATTTTACGTGCTTTCGAACTGCTAGGTTGGCAGAAGCTGGGACGAGTAACAGGCGCTCACTCTGCTATGCGGCACTCAGGATTCGACCCGCCAAACTGCCAACCTTCTGATTGACAAACTCAGCGTCCTAACCCACTGAGCCACCGCGTCCCTTAAGATGGCTACTACTCATTAAATCATAAACATTTTTAAAGAGATAATTGTACAGAATATAAAACCAGAAAACCTAAGCTCTATACTCCGCAGAACTCCTTCAAGGGAGGATATGATTCAAATGCTATTTTAACCAAAGTTTTAAAAATATCTTCTCAGAATAATATAATCACAAGAATACAAGAATTTCATGCAGCTGAGCAAATCATAATGAAATTGGGTGAACGTGAAATTGGGTGAAATTGGGTAACGATCTTGAACGTTAACCTATTCTAACCTGATTTCACAGTAATTAAAAAAACAATTAGTATATGTTTTTAAAATGATTGCAACAGTCTAAAAATGCAAATATCCTCCAAATACTATGCCTCTAAAAATCTTTACTAGCAAAGAAGAATTTTCTAATCCCCTTCCTGAAGAAAAGGATGTTGGGTGATAGATTGGCTTTCCAAGGGAAGGAAGTCATCTCAGCTTTTTTAGAAAGACATAAAGGAAAGACATCTACTAAATACAGCCTTTTTCTTCTGGCCACCAACCTCCTTTTTGAAGGAAGCCAAATATAAGAATGTGAGAAGAGCCGTGCTCGTTCAGGCAAAAAGACCACCCAGTTTTGGTCACCAAGATATAAAAAAGATGTTGAGACTCTAGAAAGAGTGCAGAGAAGAGCAACAAAGATAATTAGTGGGCTGGAGGCTAGAAAAGATGATGAATAGTTGCAGGAATTGGGTATGTCTAGTTTAATGAATGTTTTTATGCGCCTGCATGTTTGTATTCCTTTTGGGATTCCCCATCTGGAATTTTGAAGGAATTTTTTCCTCCAGCATGTATGTCTATTGTAACTATGTCCTCTTGGTGGTATCTTTCCTGAGCAATGAGATAGATAGATAGATAGATAGATAGATAGATAGATAGATAGATAGATAGATAGATAGATAGATAGATAGATAGATAGATAGATAGATAGATAGATAGGCAGGCAGGCAGGCAGGCAAGCAGACTCACAGATTGTAACTGATATTCTGCTACATGGTCTTTTGAGCAACCAACCCCCCCCCCCACCAACCATTCTGCAGTTATCTGAACTTTTTGACACACTTTCAATTTTCTTTTAACCAGCTCACTATTTTTTAGAAGTCTTATCTTAGAATCATGAAGGCATAGCAATAGCACTTAGACTTACATACCTCTTCATAGTGCTTTACAGCCCTCTTTAAACAGTTTACAGAGTCAGCATATTGCTCCCACTAATCTGGGTCCTCATTTTATCGACCTCAGAAGGATGGAAGGCTGAGTCAACCTTAAGTCAGTCAGGATCAAACTGCTGGCAGTGTGCTGAATTATCCTGCAATGCTGCATTCTAACCACTGTGCCACCACGGCTCTTGAATTGTAGAATTAAAGCTAACCATTAGGATCACCCTAATCCATTCCTCTGCAATGTGCAAGAAAACTAGTTAAACCATCTATGAAAGATTTAGTATCTTCTTAGAAACTTCGAGAAATGAAGAACCCACAACATCTAACTTCTTGAATTCAGTGTAATTGACTTTTATGGCACCATTGCATATTATTTCCAATCAACTTGATTTTTCACAGCAAAATTACATATTAAAGGGTTTCTGTATCAATTTATTAAATATGAATGCCTAGTTTTATGTTTCTTTTTTGTTTTTTGGCAACATTGACCTATTTTTAATCTACTTTCCTCTCACCATATTCACATTTTGAATAGGGCTTTTTTGGACATGCCACACACAAAGCTAACTTGATACTCTTGTGTCCGCCCCGCCCCCACCCCACAGAAGTGTTGCCCACCTCTATTATATAGTCTGTGTCTTCAGATGATTCTAATAATCAGCAGGTTCCCTCCATTCAGCTCCATTTCCATGATGGCTAATATAGCTACATTATTCGTTAAATGTAACATTCACAGAGAAACCCATAGACAAAATAGTCATCTCCATGTACTTTTTTCTGTAACATTTTTTTTATTTTGATTGCTTCTATTTATGTCCATTACTATCTTTACTTTTGAACATTCAGATCCACTGATAACTTTATCTGCTAACAGATTACACAACCTTCTGAGATGCTCTTCTCTTCCCATCAGTCCAGCTCTATCGTCTGCGAGCAGGGAAGGTGCAAGGCAAGGATCCAAAGCATGCATAGGATGGGGACACAGCCGCCAGGCAAGGTGGGCATTGTGACTTCTACCAACATATTTGCCAGAATAAAGTTATTGCAGCTGTAGCTAGCCAAATAATAATTACAATTTATTAAAATTGTTTTTAAACAATTAATCAATTTGCTTATTAAACTATCAGTGGAATGGGTTGCTTCCAGAAGTTGTGGGTGCTCCAACACTGGAGGCTTTTGAGAAGAGACTGGACAACCACTTGTCTGGAATGGTATAGGGTGTCCTGCTTGAGTCGGGGGTTGGACTAAAGGACCTCCAAGGTCCCTTCCAACTCTGTTGTTCTGTATTCTGCATTTTTAGGTTTCGTTCAACTGTGGTTCAAATGGATCCCATTTCCTTTGTATTGCTTGGTATATATTCCAAACATAATCCCTACTTATCCCTAATAAGTAAACCCTGCCTCTATGAATGAAAACCTCTCATTTCTGCATCTGGCTCACCTTGCACAGAGAGTTTTTCAGAGACTGCTACTTTGGCATTCCTCAACCACACACTATATTTACCCAGATTACTGATGGTGACGTGCATTAGGGCTAGCCCAATTTTATCAAGCCCACAAGATGATGGGCTTATCACCATGTGAGCTTGATAATTTCCTATCCGTGCAAAATTTCAAACTAAGCAGCAAATCTACATATACATTGTAATGTATTGGGATTTTACTTAAACTGTTTCACGTGTCTGTTTGAATGCTTGTTGAGCTTGCTCAATTGGTGTGTCCGTGTAACGGTCACTGACTAGCCAGACTTGCTGTCTCCAAGATGATCATTGGATGATTTGGGGGGGTGGGAATGGTTTCCTTTAAACCTATTGGCCACCGCCTAGTGGCCAGCCGTATAAGTAGCTGCGCAGAAGCCTCTGTTCCAGTTCTGTTCCTGTTTGCCTCAATAAAGCAATGTTCCTGTTTGCAACCTCTCGTCTCGCTTATTGCCAGCAAAGAACTCACTACACGACATACATCACAGCCTTACTATTTGTAGTCATCAAATTGCCCATTGTCAAGACTTCGCATTCTTCGCAACAGCCAAAGAGCAAGAAGGAGGGCAAAAAAAGAGCATACTGGGCACTGCTCATATTCTTGGAATGTTCTTTGTCCAGTTTCTGCCTCTCTCAGTTTCAGTGAAGTTGAGTTCAGTTAATTTGTTTTATTACAAAAAGGATTTTCCCCCTTTTCTCTAAACCAGACATGTCAAACACAAGGCCCGGGGGCCGGATCCGGCCCGTGAAGTGGTTTCATGTGGCCCGCGAAGCCATCCTGGAAACAGTGAGGGAACGGCCCCCACTGCCTTGGCCCTGGCCCAGAGACCCTCCTTCTGCCAGAGACCGTCAGATCTGTCCCACTCCTGCCCAGGCCCCCATAGGCACCCTTGATGCGAACAATGTAGAGCTGGCCACGCCCACCCAGTAGGCCATACGCACTCTAGCCATGCCCACCCAGTAGGCCACGCCCACCCTGGCCATACCCACCCGGCCCCCTGAGGGCAACCACAATGCTGATGCGGCCCTCAATGAAATTGAGTTTGACACCCGTGCTCTAAAGGATTCTGATGTCCTGCAGAAGTAAACAATAGACTAGAACATTTTCTATTGATAAGAGCCTCTCAGACTGCACACAGCTACAAAGGCATTTTTTTAGAGAATCAAAAGGCTGAATGGCTGCAGCCCAGTGATTTCTTGAAAGTCCCGTATTTACCTAGGAAACAAACAAAGGCAGGTTGAGACAACAGGGAACAATCTCACTAGTTTGTCTTTTGCGAAGGGGATTATGTTGAGTCTGGTCACACCAATCATGGCAGCTGTTCTGTGAGCAATTCATGGCACGCTGTCAACATTCCCAGTCTGCTCACGGAATCGAAAAGATTGCCCACCTCAAGGCTGACTGCACTGAACATACACATACCTACTCTATGCAAGGTATCTCCCATTCTCTACACCAGCTTTCAAACATGATGGCTGGCTTTTGTTTTATATTTTTCCTGCTAATTTGGGAGGCAAAGTGGGCTTGCTGTCCCGTTTCTGAAGAAGCCAAAGTCCAGATTGCTGTGTTTGGGAAAAGGTTAAATTGGTGCTCAAACCAAAGTATTGCTACTGAAGGATCGGACTGGTCTTTCCTTTGCTTCATGCCCTTCTCATGGCTAGTTTGTGTTGAGTCTCCCAGTGTTTGCTTTTTCCTTTTATTCTTCCTTCTTGGGTCTTTGTTCTTTTCCTTTGCTTCCCCAGATATCTGCATCAATGGACACTTTCATATTCCCTTCCCAAATTCTCTTCCTTGACATTTAACATAACCCCCTTTTTTCCCCCTCCCTTTCCTTTTTCCATACAGCTAGCCCTCAACTTACAACAGTTCATTTAGTGACTGTTCAAAATTACAACGGCACTGAAAAATGTGACTTATGACCGTTTTACACGGTTATGACCGTTGCAGAAGCCCCATGATCATGCGATCAAAATTCAGATGCTTGGCAACTGGTTCATATTTATGAGCATTGCTATGTCCTGACATCATGGGATCACCTTTTGCAACCTTCTGACAAGTAAAGTCAATGCAGAAGGTAGACTCACTTAACAACCGGGTTACCAACTTATCAACTGCACTGATTCACTTAAAAACTGCGGCAAGAAAGGTAGCAAACCTCACTTAACAAATGTCTCACTTAACCACAGAAATTTGGGGCTCGCTTGTGGTCTTAAGTTGAGGACTACCTGTATTGTACTATCATTGTAATGATTAAAGCAAACGGAAAGGCTGTTCCTTTGCTCCAACAGTACATCCCACTGTAGGACCGTTGAAAGTTTATAGCAGCGCTTCCCAAACTTTTTCTTTCATTGCCCCAAATCACCTATCAGAAAGTCCTTTTCACCCAGTGAAGGTAAAACATCTTAAGTGAATTTAAATGTCCTTGTTGTAATTGAGCAATGGGTTTGAACATTGTTACTCAATGAAGGGACACGGTGGCTCAGTGGGTTAGGACGCTGAGCTTGTCGATCAGAAGATTGGCAGTTTGGCGGGTCAAATCCCAAGTGCCACGTAACAGAGTGAGCGCCTGTTACTCGTCCCAGCTTCTGCCAACCTAGCAGTTCGAAAGCACATAAAAATGCAAGTAGAAAAATAGGGACCACTACGGTGGGAAGGTAACAGCGTTCCGTGCGCCTCTGGCATCTAGTCGTGCCGGCCACATGACCACGGAGATGTCCTCACACAAGCGCTGGCTCTTTGGCTTTGAAACGGAGATGAGCACCAGCCCCTAGAGTCGGAAACAACTAGCACACATGTGTAGGGGAACCTTTACCTTTACCTACCCAATGAAAAGCCACTTTTACCCAGTTTGGGGTAATTTGCCCAGGTCTGGGAAGCACTGCATTTATGGCAAGAGAGAATGGATGGTTCAACTTCAAAGGATCCGACGTGGCATTCACTAAATCTATGTGACTTCATTCCAATGTGCCTAGAGATTGGAGGGACAAGAAGGAAAAGGAAGTGCTGCTGTACAATGGGCTAAGAATGGGAAAGCACAGAGAGCATGTTTCATCCTGTGGGACAGAAACCAGAGCATATAGGATGCGGTGGAAGGTAGTCCAGACTCCCAGGAGGATGGTAGTACATCCCAAGGAATAAAGACAGCTGGGAGGAAGAGATTCAGGAGAGGCTGAGAGGAAGAGAATCAGGCAAGCTCCTCCCTTGAATTTCTCAGAGTATATCTTGGATGAAGCAAGTAGCTTGCTTTAGTTTGGTAAGATGCTGCCTATGGGTGAGGAACAATAAAGTAAGTTGCTTAGAAATACTCTGTACATCTTTCTGGGATTTGGGATGCTGATATTCACCTCTGATTTGGCCTACTGCTGACTGGTAACTCAAAATATTAATATTCGCACCATTGTCTCTTCTTCCATAATTCATTGGTTGATGATGTGCCAGCATTAAACCTTTCCGGGTCAGTTTTGAAACAGGTTTAGCTCAGTATTGTAACTTTTTAAAAACCGCATGGTCTCCTTCATTCTTCCAAGTAGAAAGAGAAAGTTCCAGGTTTTTTTGATTCTGGGTCTCTGGAAAAAAGGCCTGGATTTTATAGTTTCTGCATGAACCCATCAGTTCCCAAACTGTTAACAGAACCCTGAGAATAGCCTCAAAAAGAATCACAGATCACACACGGGTTTCCTATTTTTGTTTTCATACTTTTTCAGCTTTTAATGATCTTCAAATTAGAATTTATTAATAATCAATGCATATGCTCAACGAAAAAGAGGTCCATTTTCATTGCAAAAGAAGAACAATTTTTGATGTATTTATCTGTTCCATATATCCACAGAAAGGCTCTACATTTTTTGACTAAGTGTGGTGTATAAAGAATTAGAAGACATTTTAAACTTAGAACAGAACAAGCATCTTGAAAATATTTCATTGGAATGTCAAAAATTCCACATCCCCTAAGAGGAAAACTCAACACAATGGAAGCTCACAATAAGCCTTTGCGCCTTCATTTTTTGGCCTAGTGAGGTAAAAGTGGTGGTTTACACTGAGTGATAGCTAGATAATTAGAGAAACAAGTTTAAACAGGTTACAATAAAAGCCTGTGAACACTCAATTTTGTAATAAATTAAACTCAAGGATGCTAACAGTACTAATAAAGGTGAATATTTGTAGCTCAAGATTGAAATGAGGAGTCCCAGTGCTTTTTTTGTAAAAAAAAAAAAAAAGGTGCCGGAACTCACACATGTCATACAACCCTCCTTGCCTACCCTACAAGGTTCCATCCAAAAAAGGTGCCGGAACTCCGTTCTGAGCGTTCTATGAGAAAAAAAGCCCTGAGGAGTCCTAACACTGATCACCCATCATTAACACTGATGATTTTGCCTGGTTTGGGTACTGAAACATCTGCAAGAAAACAGCCAAGCTCAGAGAGCATTGAAGATCCCCTCGCTAACAGCACTCTTGTTATTAGGAGACTGTAGCTCTGTTGCATCAGTTGATTCAGCAAACTCCCCCAGATGGGCAGGAAAAATTGTGAAAGTAACCTAGAAGAATCTATTCTACCAAAACACTTGCAAATCGCTTAACATGAATGATATCTATGAGACAATGATCCAGCTTTTTCTGGAGTAAAGCTGGGGAGACAATCTCAAAATCTCAAAAGGCATTCATTTTCTTTCAATAACAGCAATACAGGAGGTGATGTTACTGCATAGGATTAATAATATAGCAAAATAATATAATATAATAATATAATAATATAGCAAAAACTGCTAAGCTTGTAAGCCGCCCTGAGTCTTCGGAGAAGGGCGGGATATAAATGGAATTAAAATAAAATAAAAATAAATAAAATAAATAAAATAAAATTTACAAATAAGAAATTAAGCAGAGTATGCTTTGAATACACAAAAGCACATTAGATGCACACATAAGATTGATCTTTTAGAAAATATAAGCAATTGATACTATAAAAAGATAAATCTAACAATTATTGTTAGTGAGGTGATGAATCTAACAATTTTTAATTTAGCAACTAGGTGTAATAGAGTAAAAGAGGACTATATATCCTCCTGCTATAAAAAGAGAGCTGTTAAAATATATAATTTAGGAGGCATTAGGTTGTTAGATATATATATAGTTTTGATGCAAATTATTAAAAGAAAATAAAAGATGATAGAGATAGATAGATGATAGATAGATAGATAGATAGATAGATAGATAGATAGATAGATAGATAGATAGATAGATGATAGATAGATGATAGATAGATAGATAGATAGATAGATAGATAGATAGATAGATAGATAGATAGATAGATAGATAGATGATAAACAATCAGAGATGGATGGATAGATAGACAGACAGACAGACAGACAGCAATCACTCATTAATAGTTAAAAAGAATCAAGCTAGTAGACATTGAAACGTATCCAACATCTATCCAACTCCTACATCCCATTTTGATGAGACTAATAGCATGCAAGAAAATATTCATAACAACCAGCTCTGATTTTAAGATAAAGATATAATTTAGCAAGCATAATGCAGACTTGTGCTCTGTTTAATGTGAATGGTATAATCTTCATTGCTAGTTTGATTTCTAGCAGGCAGACGGTGTAATTCCAGTCTTCATTTTCTGGAGAGAAAAAAATCCCATGGTGTTCAGATAGATTTATTCTGATCAAACATCCCTACAAGTATTGTTTCAACATATCACTCACCAGACATATTAACCTTGATCAGGATGAATTTCTGAAATAAAAAAGTGGGCTATAATATAAGATGACAATGAAACTGAATAGCACCGAGATCAATAATTTTGAGGAAATCTTGTTGTTTGGAGAGCTCCAAAGCTTACTGTTGTTTCTAAACATGCAGGTGTCATTAAAATTCTGATGACATATTATCTGAATCCCGTGCATTGTAATTTTTACCATTAATCATTATGTTTCTTGATTCACAGTGAAGAGATTTTCAGTGCACTGCTGAAGCACGACTAATTTTTTTATCAGGAGAGTTTTATTCTGCTTTTAGCTTGGGTCAGTTCACAGCGGCATGCCTACCTAGTGTTACTGCCTCCTATCTTCCCGGGAGCAAACTTGTCAAGTAGGTTGCACTGGCTCAGAACTACTACCCAGTGTATGTAATTCTAGCTCTCAGGATAGAGGGGAAGAGAGCTGTGATGGATGAGCAAAATGTTTTTTTTTCCCCCTATGGCTAATACCCAGTTGTGGATATCAACTGTATCCAGGAGAACACACATGGCTGGTGATTTGATTCCTTCTCTTCTTGTTGTCATAACTGCAACCCACAAATCTGCTCTGAAAGGTTGGAAGACAATCTGAAATAAATGACTGGAGGCACATGGGGACAAGAAAAGAGGACAGCAGGGAAAGCTCACATTGAGCAAGCAGATGCCTGTCCATGTGACACCAGACATAGCCTTGGATAAGCAGCTGATCAAAAATATTACATTCTTTCAGTTAATAATCTTGTTATCTAAATGCCTGACGTGTCTCCCATCTGATTATCCTGATACTCTGAGCAGATCACTGCACAGCTTTAAGATCACCATCAATGTAATGAGTTTCATGGAATGAAACTTCCATATGATACTAACTCAGTGATGTAGCAGGAGTAGCTTTTTTTCAAATGAAAAAAAAAATCTGGGCAAATCTTTCTACTGTTCTACTGTTAAATGCCAACCAGCCATACATTCCAATTTGTATTATTTCTTTTGTCAATAGCTGGAAACTAAAATGCTGCCAGAACAAAAATGTTATCATTTAATTTACACTACTAGACTAGGAGATTCTTTAAATGTAAATTTACATATCCCTACTCTCATGTAGAAAGGGACGCGGTGGCTCAGTGGGTTAGGACGCTGAGCTTGTTGATCAGAAGGTCGGCAGTTTGGCAGGTTGAATCTCGAGTGCCGCGTAACAGAGTTACTGTTACTCGTCCCAGCTTCTGCCAACCTAGCAGTTCGAAAGCACGTAAAAATGCAAGTAGAAAAATAGGGACCACTATGGTGGGAAGGTAACAGCGTTCCGTGAGCCTTTGGCGTCTAGTCATGCCGGCCACATGACCACGGAGACATCCTCGGACAAGCGCTGGCTCTTCGGCTTTGAAACGGAGATGAGCACCGGCCCCTAGAGTCGGAAACGACTAGCACGCATGTGCGGGGGAACCTTTACCTTTACCTTACTCTCATGTAGCGTTATGAGATGACTAAACTTTGTTGGTAGGTATTATGAATAACAAGGTTTTGTCTTGAAGCAGGACTTAATTTAGTGTTAGTATATTCTATTCCGTGGATAGAAAAACATAATGAAGTTTGAAGAATGCTGTGCCATTTTGGTTACTATGAATATAGAAAAAAAGTCATGAAATAAGAGAGGTACAGTAATGAGGATTAGGGCACAACTCAAGGGCCTGATTTGTTGTTATAGAAATGGCTAGTACATATTAAGTATGTAAAAGTAAGAAGTTGAGGCTATAATGTTACTATTTTACTCTACTATAGTAAAAAGAGTTGGAAGTCAATGCTTTTGTTCCCCCCCTTTTTTTCCCTTTACCCTACTTTTCTTTCTCTTCTTTTCCACTCCCCCATTTTCCCACTATTTTCATTTTCTTTTGTATTTTATATGTTGATAAGCTTAATAAAATTATTAATAACCAGGAAGGGGCTAAGGTCATTCCGTCGTGCCCCATAGATGAGATGTAGATTCAGATCCCCATCCTGAACTAATACAGCAGTCCTCAACTTACAACAGTTCATTTAGTGATCATTCAAAGTTACAACGGCACTGAAAAAAGTGACTTATGACTGTTTTTCACACTTACAACTGTTGCAGCATCCCCCGTGGTCATGTGATCAAATTTTGGATGTTGGCAACTATGATGGTTGCAGCGTCATGTAATCCCTTTTGTGACTGTCTTATAAGCAAAGTCAGTGGGGATGCCAGCTTCAATTAACAACCATTTTACTATCTTAATAACTTAAGATAGTAACTTAAGATAGTAGTTAATTTACTTAACAACTGTAAATTGTTAAAAAAACAACTGCAAATTGTTATTTGCCCATAAAGTAGGGCAAAATAGGGCAAAGTTCACTTAACAAATGTGTCGGGCCTCGGGAGCCCGACACTCGAGGGGGGGCTCCTCCACCTCCCCGGCACCCCCTGCCTGGCACCCGCCGACCTCACCTGGCTCCTCAGCGGTCCGAGAGGCTCCGGAGGCCGCGCCGGTTTTGACCGGCTCCATGGCGGCCCGAAAAGCTCCGGGGGCTGCGCCGCCGCTTCAGCTGCTTCCAGACGCGCCGCGGCTGCCGTCTTCGCCCGGCGGCGCGTCTGCGCAGGGCTCTCCGGCCCACGGCGTGACCGGGAGAGGCCCGGACCCACCCTGCGTCTTGGCGGCCTGGGAGGCTTCGGGAGCTTCGGCCGCGCCGCAGAACACTTCGGAGGCCCCGCTGCTGCGGCAGTCTCCTCCGGGCGATGCCATGCCCGCACGGGGCTCCCCAGCCAGTGGCAAGCCCAACGGACGCTCCAGGCCAGCTGAAGGCGGGGCTGAAGGTGTTGTTCGTGAGCTGGCGGGGCCGTTAGGGGACGGGTCCCTCCCCGCCGCGGTGCCCGGGTGGCTGGGGGTCCCGAGCGTGGACGACGACGGGGGGGTTCGGGGTTGGGCGCGGCAGGGAGGGGGTGAGGGAGAGGAGCATGGTGGCGGCAAAGCACGGGAGGGGGCTTACCTGACTGGGCGTCGGGCGAAGGGGCTTGTAGGGGAGGGGTGGGGAGGTTATAGGGAATGGGAGGGCGTGGGCGTGTTTGGGTGGAGTATGGGCGGGTATTTTGGGTGTGTATATAGTAGCGTTGGCTGCAGGTAGCGGCCAACGCTGGCTTTGTTTCTTGTTGTGGCTGTTGCCTTGGAAAATAAAGTGCTTCCAGACCGCAGCGGAAGTCTCTCGTTCCTGTGTTCGGCACTCTGCCCTGCTTGCTGCAGGACGAGTTTTGACAAAATGTTTCACTTAGCAACAGAAATTTTGGGCTCAATTGTGGTCATAAGTCAAGGTACTGTACCACTGCATTTGAATATTGAATATTGAATATTCAAGAAGGAATTCCAAATAAATCACAGAAGTGGATTATAAATAAAATAATGTTAACTGTGATTAGTATTCACCCTCTTTTTCACAGATTAAAAACCTTTTTATTATGATTTACTGCTTGATTATAAGAAAAAGCCCTTAAGTATCTCTGTTCCTGGCAATCTTAATCCAACCAAGTAAAATAGATTCAGATACTGAAAATGACACTCATTTAAGTGAGACATCTTTCTCAGGAGTTTTAGCCAGACGATATCAGGCTGGGAAATGTGACGCGGGCTTAATCCACTGGCTCAATTGAAAAAAATAATATGATTATGCCTTACGCTATCAGGAGCCCTGGTGGCACAGTGGTTGCGTGCAGTACTGCAGGCAAATGCTGTCCACAGCCTGGAGTTCGATCCTGACAGGGCTCAAGCTTGAATCAGTCTTCCATCCTTCTCAGGTCAGTAAAATGAGGACCCAGATTATTGGGGGGCAATTTGCTGACATTGTAAACTAGCCAGAGAGTGCTGTAAAGTGCTATATAAGCTAAATAAGGTAGTGTATAAGTCTAAATGCTATTGCTATCTAGCTGGATCCCTTATATCAGGTTGTAGAAGGAGAGATTGAAGGCAGAGCTTTCCATCAGTTTTCTTTAAACATCTCTTCCATTTGACTCCAGCTGTCCCCGAGTTGAAATGTCCCATGGCAAATGCACATAACTTTAACCAAATGGCGCCTGGCTGTTATTTCCCTCTTCATCCTTTTACAATGTGTATCATATGTCTTAGAATGTAAGATTGAAGGCAGAAACCACTTTATTTTGACAAAAGAATCTCTGGGGATCTTTTTAGCTGAAAAATGGGAAGTTTTTCTTTTTATACAATAATGGCCATAGTGGCTATGCACTCTGAGACAACAAATTGATACTTACTGGAGAGGTTTCTGTCTACCGTGGCGCTCTCCAAATCAAATAATTTTATTGCAGCCATTAACCAGCAGGAGGAAAGAAGGGCAGAAAGTAGTTTTCAAATATCCAGAACAATCACAAATAAATGAGGAGGAGCAATACGTAGGAAAAAAATGCTTAAAGGTTTCATCCGTTCTTTTAACTAAAATGTAGAATTATAGAGTCCCTGACAAATCTAAGGAAGGTGTGGTGCTCTCCACACCTCAACTTATTTTGGTCTTTTGGGGGAGAGCAGGGGGGCACATAACCAAACAGGGCATTGGGCTGCTGCTCCCAATCATTTTAATGTTATGAGTGTCATGGTTCCGGGAGATGAGACCAATTAAAAGAACTTCAAGGCAAGGAATTCTTCCTCAAAGAACATTTTTATTTGGCCACAAAATAATGGCACGTACAAAGGTGAACCCAAGACTAAATTCCCCTCCCCTTGGTTACAAAGTTGCAAGTAGCAATTCCCACCCCAATTAGATGTCATAAATCACATTCACCAATTGTTAGAAAATGCAGGCACTCCCCCCAAGCTCTCCAGCCCGCCAAAATGTTATCAGCAATGACCTTGGTTCCCATACATTTGAATTGTTTTGGCTAACTGACAACTACACTCCCCCCCACTCTTTCTTCTAAACTAAATATGTGGCAATGAGGACAAAATGAAAATGGCTTCAGTTCAGTTTGTCACAGCGATGACAATGAGAACGTCTCCATGCAAAGATAGTAGCACTCTTGGAAGTAATGATAACGCATGCTAGCTTTCCTTTTAGCTTGTTTAATGGAAAACACTGCAAAAATATTAGGTGAGGCATGGAACACATTGGGTACCAAAGGAGGTGTCACTGGGCACACTGAAGCCTTTGAAGTTGGGACCCCAAATAAAAGCTCCCTTTTCGTCACACCTAGGCACTCCGTCAATGTGACAGGAACAAATATAGAAGGATTGATTCAGCTGAGGAAGGAATTTAATATAATCATGTCAGTAGGGTGATCTCCATCACCCCAAATTTCCAAATTAGAAAGCAGTCCTCCACGAGGGACTTCATAATACTTTATGAAGATAGACTCGCTGAATATAGAGCTACAGAAGTTAAAGCCCACACTGGAAATATGTTTCGTAATCTCTGACTTCATTTGCAAATCAGCCAGATGGCAATTAGTGTGGAGGTGTATTTTATTCAGCTTGGAGGACAGGTTAGCTTTCACTGAAGGATATTGGCTCTGGCTAGGAAAGGGTGAATAAGGTCTTAAAAGAGAAAAAAAATATGTATCAGGATCTTATACTGTAATAATTACAAAAAATGCCTATGATCAACTCCAGAGAGACCAGCAGAGTGAAAATGAAGGTGGTGGAAAAAAAGGAGAGAGGCAAATCTAGGGTCAAAATGCTGTTAAACTACATCATGCAGGCAAGCCACTAGAGCTTTGCTATATCACATCCAATAATGAGCTGTCCCCATTTAGACCTTGGGCAGCAAATCCAACCTCTTGAAAAAGATGTGACAGAGTTATAGATTGCATTTGTTGCTCTGTTTGTAGCCAATAGTCTAGCTTGGCATCTAGGAGAACTTGACAGAACCTCTCTGAACGGTGAGACATGGGAAACTCTCAGAAGCCTGTTTTCCACTCCTTAACTATTCTCAACACAGGAAATCCATTCGTCTCGAATGAAGCTTAGGCTTTGTGATCTACTGGATAAATAAATTAATCTTCTCCCCTCTACCAATACTGAACTCACATTTCCAGATATTTCCCTGCACACATGCACATAAACACCTACCAGTCAATACATGAGATAGGATACATATTGTTGAGGATAAGTTGTTAAAGTGAATTTGAAATGTGCTTCCCAAAATATCATTTACACATTTACCAGATGGTAAAATAAACATGTAAATTGTTATCAAGTATACACCAACTTTATCCTGCAAATTTTAGGCACCAGAGGGATGGTGTAAAAATTGTTGCATATTGTGTTACTTGTTCATTTAATAGTTTATTAGCATTTTAAAGTAAATATGTATAATCTTCCTTTTTTTAAAAAAAGGCATTGGTATTTTAAAAATAATTCTTAACAACTTAACACTTCTCCAGTTATGCAGCAGTTCCAAGTCCCACAATGTAAAAATCAGGGACACACTTAAATTTGTAGTTTGCACAGTGAGATAATAAAGGAAGAGTAATTATACTAACCAGAAATTAATTTTGTAGAGTAAGGAGCATTAAAAAATGGCTGACAGCATTATCTTTGGAGCAAGTGGAGAAGAGGAACAGGGTGGGGTGGGATCAGAGGATCAAATCAACTTACTAATGAATACCGTTGATTTAAGTAAAAATCCACTGCTGATTTTGGAAATCCACTGAAACACTTCTCTTTTATCTTTAGAAAGATTAAAACCTTCTAAACATCATCTGAAAAAGTTCCCTAGATTGTACTAGGGTAATAATCCCTTATTCACTTTCTTATCTGCCTAGGTTTATTTATTCTTCTAAAGCTATAATGTGGCTTATTTAATTTTGACTCAGCATGTTATGTAAACTGAGCTATTGTGGTTTGATTTAGAGATGTATGTTTATAGGTTAACATTACAGTTGAACCTGGCCACTATGTTAAAAGCAATGAATGAATCTGCCATAACATCTCCTGGTTCAAGTTAAAAACTGGTGCAACCATCACATGATGTAACCATGTAGAACTGAACCCCCAAAGCAAGCGGTTTTTATCTTTCAACTATGGAAAGATCATAGAATTAGAATAATAATAATAATAATAATAATAATAATAATAATAATAATAATAATAATAATAATAATAATAATAATAATAAGAAGAAGAAGAAGAAGAAGAAGAAGAAGAAGAAGAAGAAGAAGAAGAAGAAGAAGAAGAAGAAGAAGAAGAAGAAGAAGAAGAAGAAGAAGAAGAAGAAGAAGAAGAAGAAGAAGTAGTAGTTGGAAGGGACCTTGGAGGTCATCTAGTCCAACCCCCTGCTAAGGCAGGAAACCCTATACCATTTCAAGCAAATGGCTGTCCAGTCTCTTCTTAAAAACTTCCAGTGTTGGAGCATTCACCACTTCTGGAGGCAGGTTGTTCCACTGGTTAGTTGTTCTAACTGTCAGGAAGTTTCTCCTTAGTTCTAGGTTGCTTCTCTCCTTGACTAGTTTCCATCCATTGCTTCTTGTCCTGCTTTCAGGTGCTTTGGAGAATAGCTTGGCTCCCTCTTCTTTGTGGCAGCCTAGAATCCTAGAGTTGGGTGGGGTTATTTAAGCCACCAAGTTCAATCTCTCACTCTGTGGAGGTTTTCAGATTACAACATCCCAGAGAGTATGTTTTATAAGTACCATTATGCGTGAGATATAGTAATAGCTTCCACACGTGCAGTATGAGGCTTCTCAAGTGTGCAAGTCCTTCTGAGGCAAAAGATACGAAATAACCTAAGTTCAGTTATGGTGTCAATAAAGATGAAAGATGCAATGATAGGACAGGCTAAAGCAAGAATAAGCCAAACACGAGATATCTGGATGCTTGGAATAGCAAAGGGGCAGCATTCCTACATTCACTGAAATAGAAACCTCTACACATCTTGCTCTTTTTTTTCTGTAAATAAAAATACACAGTATATTACTCACATTTTGTGACATTCTTTATTTCCTGCCTGAGCTGTCCCTTTCACTATCTTATGATAAGTATAGGCCTGATCAAAGATTCCTAAGGTAGATGCATGAAGGAAAATAGCTTTCTGGGTGTATGGTGCATTTAGCAATCTTGCACCATTGGTAGCTTAAGAAAATTCTGTCTGGACTGGACTCTTGAGAGCAACTTGCACAGTGCTCAAACCACCAGCTACCAGGTCCTCCCACTGGACAATTCCCCTGCTGCTCTTTCCTCCCACCTATCTCTTCCAGGAAAGCAACTCTTAATCACTTTCTTTCAGAGAGAGAGAGAGAGAGAGAGAGAGAGAGAGAGAGAGAGAGAGAGAGAGAGAGAGAGAGAGAGAGAGAGGGAGAGAGGGAGAGAGACATAAAGGTATACACACATGGGGTGCACTTTCTCTTCCTCTACCTCCACACTGCACAAAAGGTAATTTTATATATACAAAGCATCTAAATGTACATAGAAGTAGTCCTTGTTTACAACCACAATTGAGCCCCAAATTTCTGTTGCCAAGGGAGATGTTTGTTAAGTGAATTTTGCCTCATTTTACAACCTTTCTTGTGAGGTAAATCCCTACAACTGTTATGTTACTAACATATGGCTCCCCCATTGACTTTGCTTGTCAGGTGGTCACAAAAGGTGATCACATGACTCCAAGACAATGCAACCACTATAAATATGAACCAGTTGCCAAGCATCCGAATTTTGATCATGTGACCATGGGGATGCTGGAACAGTCAAAGGTGAAAAGTGGTAATAAGAATTCTGAATTTCAAAGCCGGTCGCTGTACTGCAACGAACCTTTACATGCAGTGTAATGTATTGGGCTTGTTTTGTTAAGGGAACACCATGTGGGTAATTGCTGGAAGGTTGCTTGAGCAGGGAAGCTGGCTAACGGCTCCCAGCTCCTCAGACAACCCGTCTCCAGCGCCACTATTGGTTGCCTCTAGGGTGGCAATAGGTTGCTTTAAACCTATTGGCCGCCGCCTAGAAGCCAGGGTATAAATTGCTGCATTCGCAGCCCTGTTTCTCAGTTCAGATCATGCAAGCAATAAACAATGATCTTTGCTGAACCCACTTGCCTCGTCTTCGTCATTGAGCAATGAACCCAGTACATAACACTGGCGACAAAGGTGGGATCCTACTTCTTAAACCAAGCTGAAAGTCACTAGGGGAGAGGCAGCGCACGCCTGGTGGGAAAAGCAATTCCCCCCCTAAGGCCGGCTAGCACAGCCACACTAGCGGCCACGCGCCCAGAGGACCAGTCCCTGGGCAACAGAGGAGCAGGATTCGAAGACGCCGAGCACCAGTTGTGAAGACCAGCTGAAATGGCCAAGGTTGGAAAGCTGGAAGAATTCAACACTAAGCAGCCAGAAGAGTGGTCCTCGTACCTGTCCAGGGTCAAGAACTACCTTCGAGCGATGATGGATTCAGAAACCAGCCATAGCAGGGTATCTAAAATGTCTGTCTGCCTAAGGTAAAGGTAAAGGTTCCCCCGCACATGCGTGCTAGTAGTTTCCAACTCTAGGAGCCGGTGCTCATCTCCGTTTCAAAGTCGAAGAGCCAGCACTTGTCCGAGGACGTCTCCATGGTCATGTGGCCAACATGACTAGACGCCAAAGGCGCACGGAACGCTGTTACCTTCCCACCGTAGTGGTCCCTATTTTTCTACTTGCATTTTTATGTGCTTTCGAACTGCTAGGTTGGCAGAAGCTGGGACGAGTAACAGGCGCTCATTTTGTTACGCGGCACTCGGGATTCGACCCGCCAAGCTGCCAGCGGGGCCATACGAGCCATGTGGCCGGCCAAAATTGCACAACGCGAAGAAGCCGTCCACCACGAGGATGCCGAACATACAGCAAACCCTGAAGACGACACAGAAGTCAACAAGCTACACAGACAAAGAGACCGACAGCATTGCAGCAACAAGCAACATAATAATAATAATAATAATAATAATAATAATAATAATAATAATAATAATAATAATAATAATAATAATAATAATTTAATTTCTATACCGCCCTTCTCCCGAAGGACTCAGGGTGGTGTACAGGGCAATACAATAAAATATAATATATAAAAGTTAAAAAATATTAAATATTACAGCCCAATTCAATAAGTTAATACAATAACATTAAAATACCCCTAAACCCATCAGACCAGGCCGGCTTGTTCAAATAAATATGTTTTTAGGTCACGTCGGAAGGAGCGAAGGTCGGGAGCCATCCGGAGCTCCACCGGTAAATGGTTCCAAAGGTCTGGCGTGCTCACAGAGAACGCCCTCCCCCTGGGGGCCACTAGTCGACACTCTTTGACTGACGGCACCCTAAGGAGGCCCTCTCTGTGGGAGTGCACTGGACGAAGGGAAGTTGATGCCGGCCGCAGGTGCTCCCATAAGTAACCCGGACCCATGCCATTTAGGGCTTTATAGGTCGTAACCAGCACCTTGAATCTTACCCGGAGGACAACCGGAAGCTAATGCAGCTCGCAGAGTAGAGGTGTTACATAGGAGTATCGGGAAACCCCCACCACCACTTGCACGGCTGCATTCTGCACCAGCTGGAGCCTCCGAGTAGTCCTCAAGGGCAGCCCCATGTAGAGAGCGTTGCAGTAGCCACTTACAAGGCAGATCCCTTCCTTAGATGTCCAGATTGTGGCGGCCACCACCAATTGGACTGTAGGTTCCGGACAGTCACTTGCTGGGCCTGCAGGAAGACAGGCCACATCACATCCGTCTGCAGAGGTCACCAGAGGGACTGGCCAGCGAATCGCCAGTTGGAAGATCCGACCAGGAGAGGTACCAGGGCAGTACAGTACAGCATGGGTTTTTCCTCCAGCCTCAGAAGCATTTGCCGTACAGGGGCTCACCGTCCGATTAAGCCCAAGTATAGACTTCAGGTGTAGCTGCAAGTGGTCCCCTGCAAGATGGAGCTGGACACAGGCTCCACTGTTTCTATTATTTCCCTTGAAACATTTAATTTCGTTTGTAGTCGCAGTAAGAGATGGGCCAAGCTGAGGCCTTCTGACATTGTACTAACTGATTTTCAGAATGCCAGAGTCGCAGTCAAGGGTGAGGCCACATTAGCTGTTAAATTTAAGGGGTTTTCAGGGCACCTGGATGTTGTCGTAGTAGGGGGCCAGCAAATGAACCTAATTGGGCTCGATTGGTTTGATGCACTAGGCATCCAAGTAACCAGAATCAACCAGACACAAGTCGCGAGTCTAGCGACAGTATCCGAGGAATTTGCAGATGTGTTTGATTCAACTCTGGGAACATACACAGGCCTGCCAATAGCATTGAAACTAGATCCAAATGTAGTGCCCTAAACCTGGGGTCCCATTTGCCCTCAAACACAAAATAGACACTGAACTAGATAAACTTGTTGAACAGGGTGTATAACCGCCAGTAGATGGGGGTGAGTGGGAGACCCCAATTGTAACACCACTAAAAGCCAACGGGGAGGTCAGAATCTGTGCAGATTATAAATGCACAATTAACCGGGCACTCAAACAGCACACATACCCAGTACCAGTAGTAAGCCATATCCTGGTATCCTTGCAGGGTGGAACCATTTTTGCGACATTAGATTTGGCTCAGGCCTATCAGCAACTTCCTGTTGATGAGGCCACGGCTGCAGCACAGACAATTGTAACCCACAGAGGGGCGTTTAAAGTAAAGCACCTGCAATTTGGGGTCAATGTAACCCCAGGAATTTTTCAGGGCATTATGGTACGTACACTTAAGGGCATTCCGGGGGTCTGCCCCTATTTTGATGACATGCTCAGCACTGGTGAATCCACTGAGGTGCTAGCAAGGAGGCTCAAAGCCGTCCTGCAAAGGCTGCAAGAAGCAGGCCTCAAGCTTAAAAAGAATAAGTGCAGTATTGGAGTCCCTTCAACTGAATTCTTGGGGTTTCGCATTGATGCTAATGGCATCCACCCTGCTGAGTCTAAAGTAAAAGCCATTCAGATGGCACCTAGCCCTAAAACAAAAGGAGAGCTGCAGGCATTCCTGGGCCTCCTAAATTTTTACCAAGTGTTCCTTCCTAGCAAGGCCACAGTGGTGAAGCCGCTATACAGGCTCCTGGATAAAAATGCTACATGGAAGTGGACCAGTGTTCACGAAAAGAGTTTCCAGGAATTGAAGGCACTTCTGTTGGTCAGTTCCACTATCACTCATTTCAAAGAGTCCAAGCCAGTTTTATTAGCATGTGACGCATCCCCATATGGGGTGGGGGCAGTCCTAAGTCACTTAGAGAGAGATGGAACTCAAGTTCCAATTGCTTTTTATTCGAGGACACTGTCCTCCGCTGAGCATAATTACGCTCAAATTGACAAAGAGGCATTGGCCATAGCAGCTGGAGTTAAAAAAATCCACAACTACTTATACGGCAGGGACTTCATGGTCTTCACAGACCATAAACCGCTATTGGGGTTATTCACTACAGACAGACAGACACCCCACATGTTATCCCCTAGAATGCTTAGATGGTCCATTTTTATCGGCTTATACGTTTAAGCTAATTCACAAACCCAGCAAGGATATGGGCCATGCAGATGGCCTGAGCAAGCTTCCACTGCCACAAATTGAACCATATCCGGCCCCAGCGGCCTGCGTTTTGTCCATTCAGGACTTGCCGGAGTTTCCCCTCCACGCAGGGGACATAGCTGCAGAAACGGCAGCAGACAAGACACTAAGTAGAGTGCTATCATGGGTACACACAGGGTGGCTGGATAAAAGCCCAGGTCCTGAGTTTCAGAGCTATTTTATAAGGAGACATGAGCTATCAGCTCACAAGGGTTGTATTCTTTGGGGGAACAGGGTCATAGTTCCTACCTCACTAAGAGCCAGAGTTTTGCAATCACTGCATAAAAGCCATCTGGGTATTGTTTGCATGAAAACTTTGGCTAGAAGCTATTTATGGTGGCCAGGATTAGATAAAGCCATTGAGGCCCAGGTGCATGGGTGTTATACATGCCAGCAATCAAGGCCTGAAATGCCACACGCTCCAGTTCACAGGTGGGAGGAGACTCACACTACCTGGTCTAGGATTCACATAGACTTCGCTGGGCCTTTTCAGGGACAGCTCTTTCTTATAGTGGTCAACAGCCACTCTAAATGGCTAGAAGTTATACCAATTGCAAACATGACTACTGCTAGGACCATCCAGGTGCTTAGGAAACTCTTTGCCACTCACAGGCTGCCAGACATCGTAGTGTCCGATAACGGGGCCCAATTTACTGCGGCAAAATTTCAGGTGTTCCTGAGAGCAAACCTCATTAGGCATGCGACATCAGCCCCATTTCACTCATCTACTAATGGTCAAGCCGAACGTATGGTTTGCACCACAAAAGAGTCACTGAGGCGTATAGTGACTGGGGACTGGCATCACAGACTGGCCGACTTTGTGCTTTGCTAACATTCCACACCATGCACGGCTACAGGGAAAAGCCCAGCAGAGCTGTGCTGGGGGAGGCGACTAATCATGAAACTGGACAGGTTGCACCCAGACCGGGTGGCAGCAGAAGCCTCTTGCCCAAAACCCCCGAGGGGGCTGCAAGTGGGCAACGGGGTGTGGGCCAGGAACTACAAGCATGGGAACTTGTGGGTGCCAGGAAAAATCACTAAAACGTCAGGCCTTCTCTCATATGAAGTGGGCCTAGAGGGTAGGCGAGTTGTCAGTCGCCATATCAATCAGCTTACGAAGCATTTTCTAGAACGGCCACAAAGCGAGGACTTCATCACAGGTCCTTGCCTCGGGCCGCAAACTGGCAGCCAGGCCGGTCCATGCATAGACTCTGAGTGCCCAAACAGCCAGAGCAACGGGGAGATAGCCATAGGGGAAAAAAGCCTGGAAGTGCAACATGGGTCCCCTGATGGAGAAAGCCAACCGGAGTACTACAGCTGCTGTGCTAACTCTGCAGAACAAACTGACCCTGGGGTGGGCCAACCTGGAAGGGCCAGCCAGAGAATGCCCAGCCAACCTGAATCACTTAAACTGAGAGACACTGGTCTACCCAGCCCGGCAGGCAAGCTGGTAGACCAGGAAGTGCCTCGGTCCCCCAGGTGTTCCACAAGGGCTCGCAAATCTCCTGCTTATCTACAAGATTTTGTCCCGAAATAATGAAGCTATAATGTTGTATGTACCTTTATTGTGCTGCTAGCTAGGAATCACCTGTATTAGCTAGGATGGAAACGTGTTAACTCACACTATTGTTATACCTTTTGTAAACTTGTATTGCTGTAATTACTTTTCTTTTGTTGCTATAATGTTTGTTCATTCTAGGGGGGGAGGGGTGTAATGTATTGGGCTTGTTTTGTTAAAGGAACACCACGTGGGTAATTGCTGGAAGGTTGCTTGAGCAGGGAAGCTGGCTAACGGCTCCCAGCTCCTCAGACAACCCATCTCCAGCGCCGCCATTGGCTGCTTCTAGGGCGGCAATAGGTTGCTTTAAACCTATTGGCTGCTGCCTAGAGACCAGGGTGCAAGCAATAAACAATGATTTTTGCTGAACTCACTCGCCTCGTCTTCGTCATCGAGCAACGAACCCAGTACATAACATGCAGCATAACAACCGGCTTTAAAATCCAGATTCCTTTCCTGCTGCCTTTTAGAGCTACAGTAATGTCTTTAGTAAAGCAGTGAAGCTCCAATAGATGCTAGAAAGAGAGATGCCATATGTAGTACTTTCTATTCTGGATGGGCCTGGGAGGCCTTCCCTTAATTTGGAGCATTTGCTACTTCAATTCAGTGGGGCCTGCCTTATTCTCCCTTCGGCCTGTTCTACCGTTCCTCTTTACTGAGACCTGCTGTTGAACTGTCCTGATCTTATAGCCTCCCTCAAATCAGGGCGTACAAAGAGAAAATTGCTGGATTAAATCCCAGAAGAAAGTTTTTTTAAAAATAAAATATAATAAATTACTCCTTTACTTTCCCTGAGATACCTACTTCTCTCTGACTTTGGAGGCGTTTGGAAGGTCATTGGTGAGAATGGGCTGAGATAAGGATTGGCACTGGAGCAATTTGCCTCTTGAAGGTGTTCACTTCCGCTTCCACTCGTTTTAGAGGTGGGAAAAAATAAAGATTATGCTTCCAAAGTGTCAGATTTGTATTCACATTGATCTGACAGAACTCCAATAGAGAGATAATTAATTCTCACATACAGTCATCTTTATGTACGCTTTCGTTTTAACACTGGAACTGCCTGCTCTTTTGCAACCAGACTGTATGCTGATGAATCTATCAATGTTCTCCATACACATATGACCTAGGAATGTCTGAAACAGATATCATAGTTGTATTTGACCTTCATCAGATCTTGCATACAGAAGCTATCAGTGTGCAGACCAGATGTCTGTTTAGAAATACTTCTGCTATTGTCACCTTTCAGCCATTTGGTCTGTTCACATTTTTTTTTTTTTGCAATATCTTTTTCCATAGTCATTTTGCCCTTCAGGATTAAGCTTCTATGCTTAGGATTTTATTGCTGTCTTGCATACTTAGCAGACTCATTGCTTCAGGCAAAAGGGCAACAAAAGCCATACTATATAAGATAAGATAATCTTTATTGCCATTTCTTTTACTGTGGGCACAACGGCACACATCAAAAATGAAATTTAGTTGCCCGCTCTCAAAGTGAAACACATACATGACACACACCTAAAACATACTACATACATATGTATAGACCCACGCCCTAAATATACATAACAATAAAATATTAAATACTGTCCATCTTGAATATATAATGGAAGGAGGAAACCTGAGAGTTCACAAGGTTAATGCTGTGTGGAATGAAACTATGGCTGAATCTGGATGTTCTGCTACGGATACCATGAAGCCTCCTCCCAGAAGGTAACATTATTAAACATAAGCTAAGTGCTGCATCTTCTCTCTCCTTGGGTTTTTCCTTACTCAAAGTAAATGCCCTGGGGAGAGACTCTAGTCTGGGAAGAAAGAGGCTTTATGGGTTTTTTAAGTCCTTGGGGTCCAAATTTTGGTTTAAAACTGATACAGCAATTTCCGATGCCCCAGAATCATTTTATTTTACATTTAAATCTCACATCCAGAAATGTATATTTATGTTACAGGGGTGTAATTTACTTTCTCTTTAAAATAATCCAGAAATGACCTGTTTTTTCTCCTCAGAAATTAGTGAGACTAAACCCTAACATACTTTTTTTCAGGCCAACAGGATATCTTTTTAATACATTATTTGATACATTACAGGATTTAATATAAATGATTGCAAGACACAACTATATATTTATACACTGACTATATAAAGTGGCTACATAAATAATTAAAAAAGATCTAATTGCACATATTCTTTACCTGTCCATCCTGCCCTTTCCCAAAGGAATGGCAAGTGACATGCTTGAATCTGCTGTATATGCATGCATTAAAATTTACCTGTCTCTCCTGTTTCAGGAATCTGAGATGGTGATGACGTATTCCCCGAAAATATGTCACAATTTATTGCTAAGTCGTTTTGGAATATTTCTGGCTTTTACTGTTATAAACTAAAGGTACTTCTATGCCACAATTGCGTCTATTCCCCTCGTTCCTTAAGAACAGTCTGAGTATGACCCATGATTGTCTCCGGCTAATTCTGACAGCACAAAGGAGGAATTGTTCCTCATCTCCATTCTAGACAAAGGATAATAAAAAATACATTACTCCTCCCTCTAAATCAGGGGTGTCAAACTCAATTTCATTGAGGGCCGCATCAGCATTGCGGTTGCCCTCAGGGGGCCGGGTGTGTATGGCCAGGGTGGGCGTGGCCTACTGGGTGGGCATGGCTAGAGTGCGTATGGCCTACTGGGTGGGCGTGGCCAGCTCTACATCGTTCGCATCAAGGGTGCCTATGGGGGCCTCGGCAGGAGTGGGACAGATCTGAGGGTCTCTGGCAGAAGGAGGGTCTCTGTGCCAGGGCCAAGGCAGTGGGGGCCGTTCCCTCACTGTTTCGAGGATGGCTTCGCGGGCCACATGAAACCACTTCGCGGGCCGGATCTGGCCCCTGGGCCTTGTGTTTGACGTGTCTGCTCTAAATCTATATTTCATGTTGTGGACCACTTTGTGGTTGCATGCAAAAAAAAAAAAAGAAACAGAAATCTTAGCAATTCCCCTGGGTACCGCATGCTGAAAATGAATTAAGCCATAGCTCCTGAAAGCACTGGAACTACAAGGTGCCGGGAGGCAGAAATGGCTCACCAGTTGCGCAGAACCACCCTAAAAATATACACCACAAGTGACTGAAAGGACTGGGAAAGAAATCAGCTTCGCTCTCAAACCCAGCCGTATTTGCAAGCTCATAAAGAGCTCAAAGCTGCTTTCCCATTGGGGCTGAATCCTCATGTGGTAGTGCTCTAAGGTTAAAAGAACCGCATAACCACAGCTATGCCAAAGTCTCCCCACTTCCGGCAGGAGGTGGATCCACCATCCCCAACCACTTCCTTGGATCTGCATAGCTCTCGCTTGGTGGCTAGATGACCACAGGCTCACCACTTAGCCTCCATTCAGCAGCTGGATGGCTGCTCAAGGAAGTTTCAGGGCAATGAATTGTGAAGTGGTTGTGGGGAGGCTACCAAGTGATCACAACTGGGGAAGCCATTCCAAGAAAGCCAGCTGCCTGTAGTGATTTACTCCAGTTGCAAACCAGGAGGATAATGAGGAAGCCCCTGATTTGTTATTTGTCCCCAGTTTAAAGCTTCCCTTCATCGAACAGTCAAACCAGTTACATGCAGTCTTCAACTTACAACCGGTCATTTAACAACTGTTTAAAGTTATGACAGTTATGCCAAAAGGAACTTACAAGTTCAAAATTTCAAAGTTGCAACATCTCCCATGACCATATGTTGGGCACTTGGCAACCAGCCCACATTTTTGGCCTTTTGCAGTGCCCTGCTTACATGTGAGTACGATTTACATTTTTGCCAGAAACCAGCGTTTACTTCCAGTTCTCTGGGGGGAAAAAAGCACCCCACAGTGAACAATGGGTTTGCTTAACTACCATGGCCTTCACCTAATAGGGTTTGCTTTATGACTGCCATATTTACTTAACAACCACTGCAAAAAAGGAGGTAAAAATGAGTCTGGTCATATGGTGACCTGCTTTATGAGTGTTACAACTTATAATTGTAATTGCCAGGCTCAGCTACAGTTGTAAGTTTTTAAAGAAGAGACTAGACAGTCATTTGTCTGAAATGGTATAGGTTCTCCTGCTCAAGCAAGGGGCTGGACTAGAAGACCTCCAAGGTCCCTTCCAGCTCTATTGTATTCTAAATTCTACGTCGAGGACTACCTGTAAAATACTTCATCATCTGGCTTAAAATGGACTCTTTTACCTCTCAGAATACCTGAAATGAATCACCAGTTCTAATATATAAATATAATTATGATTCTCCTTATTACCACTTTCTGCCAAATAAGGAACCTTTCATCCAAGCTAAAAAGCAGGCTAAAAACAGAGCAGCATTTTATATTTTCAGAACAAGGGTTCATTCATTGTTCCTTTGCTTCCCAGGACTGTTGCTGTGGGGAAAATAGGCAGAGGAAGGAGTATTGTGTATACTTGCCACCTTGAGTTATTTAGAAAAAATAATAAAGATATAACATTTTTTAAAAAAAGATCAGCCCCTAGTCAGTGCAGGAATCAAAATGAAAGCATTCCAGGTATATGGCTATTAGGAAGATTCTTCTAATAATCAAGCAAAATCTGCGTTCCTGCAATTTAAATCCATTATTCTTCTTGTGCACTACAGATTGATGAAAAACAGAGACATCACTGCTTCAGACAGGAAGGCGGTGCAGAGACTGGTGAGGATGGCCGAAAAGATCATTGGCAGTTCCCTCCCTCCCATCCAGGACATAGCACAGAAGCTTTGCTTGAGCAGGGTCCGTAAGATTATCTGGGACACAACACATCCTCTTCACAACCTGTTTTCCTTGTTACCTTCTGGGAGGAGGGGGCTTCATGGTATCCGTAGCAGAACATCCAGATTCAGCCACAGCTTCATTCCACACAGCATTAACCTTGTGAACTCTCAGGCTTCCCCCTTCCGTTATATATTCAAGATGGACAGTATTTAATATTTTATTGTTATGTATATGTAGGGGTGTAGGTCTATACATATGTTGTATATAGTATGTTTAGGTGTGTGTCATGTACAGTATGTTTCACTTTGAGAGCGGGCAACTAAATTTCATTTTTGATGTGTGCCGTTGTGCCCACGGTAAAAAAAAATGACAATAAAGGTTATCTCATCTTACCAGCAACCTTTCCCAGCGAGTAATGTACCAAAGAAATTCTAAGCTGCAGTCCTCATGACCATGCTAAAAAGGTAAAAAGTAAAGGTAAAGTTTCCCCCGCACGTGCGTGCTAGTCGTTTCCGACTCTAGGGGCCGGTGCTCATCTCCGTTTCAAAGCCGAAGAGCCAGCGCTTGTCCGAGGACGTCTCCGTGGTCACGTGGCCGGCATGACTAGACGCCAAAGGCGCACGGAACGCTGTTACCTTCCCACTGGAGTGGTCCCTATTTTTCTACTTGCATTTTTTACGTGCTTTCGAACTGCTAGGTGGGCAGAAGCTGGGACTAGTAACAGGCGCTCACTCTGTTACGCGGCACTCGGGATTCGACCCGCCAAACTGCCGACCTTCTGATCGAAAAGCTCAGTGTCCTAACCCACTGAGCCACCGCGTCCATGCTACATCAGACCAAATTTTAGGATTCTCCTGCCATTTTTTGTCTATATCACCTAATGAACTTGAAGCATTGCACACTGTTTTGCGACCTTTTGGTTGGTCTTGAGGTATTTCGTTGTTTAATAATAATCAAGATGAGCAATATACTCATATAATCTGTCACTTCAAATCCCATTTCTGGTTCTGACCCCAGAATGATTGATTGCAGGGCTCTCTGCCTTACCATAGTAATGAAGAAAGCCTATGGTACCTGCAGCCTAAGCTGTTTTGCTTTGTTCAAAGCAAATGAGGTTGCCTGTTCTCTGTGTACTGTGGCCCTAACCACTTTGGCCCTTAGCACACACATACACACACAAACACACACACACACACACACACACACACAGAGCTCCAAATGACATCCCAGCCTGGCCTACATAATAATTGAGTAAAGCAGTTCTAGTACATTAATATGGAAACCATTACTGAAAGCACGATTCCGTATTTACTCTAATCACTATTTATCCCCATATGTGAATTTATTTATTTAATTATTTAATTTCTAGAGCCACCCAAGGAGGCTGGCTATAGAAAGAGGCAAGATTAAGGAATAATTGGCACCACAAGGGGATCAAACTAAATTTATTATTATAACAATTAGATAATATAGCTTTTTATATATTATATAGCTATCATTACTAAATAAACGAAATAGTATAATTTATGTCCATTTTGCAGAATAAGAAGGAAACACTGAGGGATAACTGAAACCTGAAGGGCGCTCACACAGGTACTGTATATGGCGATACAGTCTCCCACAGCCTAGACTAGTTATAAGAAACTAAATAATAACATTCTATGGGCCTGATCCTGCATTTTTAGAATATTTCTAAGCATTTCTATAGCTATGTCCCTGTATTTCTAAGGTGAATTTGCAGTGTTCCTTATTCTATAAATTCCCTTTTTACGACCCTGTAGCCCAGCGGTCTTCAAACGTGGCCCTTTTATGACTTGTGGACTTCAACTCCCAGAATTCCTAAGCCAACATGCCTGGCTGAGGAATTCTGGGAGTTGAAGTCCAGAAGTCATAAAAGGGCCAAGTTTGAAGACCCCTGCTGCAGCCCATTTATACTATAAACTCTCTTTTTACCACCCTATGTTTCATAAGGAGAGCCATTAAAATAAACTATATACATTTGGTATTAATTAGGTCATTCATAATGGAATTTGGAATTTGCGGCTTCTCTTCACATTTCCAAAATATAGAGGCACAAACAATTAATCAGAGTAAGGGGATTCTAAGACAGCCAGAAAAAAATGACCCATCTCACAAAGAAGCTATTTTTCCCCTTTTATTAATGAACCAGAAAGTTAAATGTATTTAAAGGTGATTAACACTGAACAGACAACCAACACTAGTTTTTATTCTTGATATACAGGTCCTCCTTTCCTCTTTGTTAAAAATCATCACTGGGTCCAAAATACCACAAGCAGCAACAACTATTTAAGGCAGGAATGCAGCTCACAGTTATTCATGCAGAAATCCCAAGTAAAATCAAGATTACTCACGTACACATGAATCAAAACCATCCTCAAGAAATTAAAGGAAGATACTAACATGAAGAACGCAACACTTCTAGGAGAGAGAAAACCTGAGCCCAAAGTTGATGAAATGTATTTATTAAGGTGGAATGTATTAGCTATCTGCAAGATCATCTACCACAGACATGTCAAACACAAGGCCCAGGGGCCGGATCCGGCCCGTGAAGTGTTTTCATGTGGCCCACGAAGCCATCCTGGAAACAGTGAGGGAACGGCCCCCACTGCCTTGGCCCTGGCCCAGAGACCCTCCTTCTGCCAGAGACCCTCAGATCTGTCCCACTCCTGCCCAGGCCCCCATAGGCACCCTTGATGCAAACGATGTAGAGCTGACCACGCCCACCCAGTAGGCCATACGCACTCTAGCCACGCCCACCCAGTAGGCCACGCCCACCCAGGCCACACCCACCTGGCCCCCTGAGGGCAACTGCAATGCTGATGCGGCCCTCAATGAAATTGAGTTTGACACCCCTGATCTACCACAACCAATACCGGCCCATCCATTTCACATCAAGCAGGGATAAAATGTTATTAATCTCCCTTTTGGGGGAAGTTCAGGGGACTGGAAGAAGGGCTTGGCAATGCTGACCCTGTGAATAGCCTCCTGGTAAAGATCAGGCCAGCCTCTTTCTTGTTGACCTTTCGGAAGCTATTAAAGACAGACCTGTTTCAGAGAGCATGCCTTTGGTTTTGTGATATCCTCTTTAATTCCTCTTTTTATTGTTTGTATTCTTTTTTCCCCTTGTTTGGTTTGGTGTTGTTTCTATTGCTGTTTTATAGAAATGTGTTCCAAGAACGTTTTAATTGGTTTTTCTGCGCTCTGTAAGCCGACGTGAATCTTACGATTGCCATGGGTTAGAAATGTGTTAAAATAAATAAATATTTCAAATATCACTTCAATCATGAACCCATTCAGTGGATTAGGCAAGTCAAGAGTTCTTGTATCTTCATCCTACCCATCTGTAAAATGGCTATAATAATGATCTTATACACTTAACATTAAAAAAACCAAGATCATGGCTTCCGGCCGTCTCAATTTCTGGCAAATACTGTAGATGGGGAAGAAATGGAGGTAGTGACAGATTTTATTTTCCTGGGCTCCAAGATCACTGCAGATGGGGACTGTAGCCAAGAAATTAAAAGACGCTTGCTCCTGGGGAGGAAAGCCATGGCAAATCTAGACAGCACACTAAAAAGCAGAGACATCACCCTGTCAACAAAAGTGCGTATAGTCAAGGCTATGGTCTTCCCAGTTGCAATGTATGGCAGTGAAAGTTGGACCATAAGAAAGGCTGAGCACCAAAGAATTGAGGCCTTTGAACTATGGTGCTGGAGAAGACTTCTGCGAGTCCCTTGGACTGCAAGGGGATCAAACTGGTCAGTCCTAGAGGAGATCAACCCGGACTGCTCTTTAGAAGGCCAGATCCTGAAGCTAAAACTCAAATACTTTGGCCACCTAATGAGAAGGAAGGACTCACTGGAGAAGAGCCTAATGCTGGGAAAGATTGAGGGTAATAGAAGAAGGGGACGACAGAGAATGAGGTGGCTAGATGGAGTCACTGAAGCAGTAGGCGTGAGCTTAAATGGACTCCAGAAGATGGTAGAGGACAGGAAGGCCAGAAGGAACGTTGTCCATAGGGTCGCGATGGGTCAGACACGACTTTGCAGCTAACAACAACACACTTAATGATACTGAAAAATGTTTGTTTTCTCTCGAGCACTTGAGAAGGTGTTACATGATTTATAAGAGTTAGCATTTCTTGCATACACGATCATTAAAGTTGAAAACCCCCAAGTTTTCTGATAGATATAGACATGTCTTCTAGTAGATATTGGAAAGAGCACATTGATCATTTCTGTATTTTGTCTCCAGAGTATGCAGTATATTGCACAACATATTATAGCCTTTGCCAGAACACAAAACTTGCAGCCCAATTCACACGTCTGAAACGTCAGTAGTTTTGCTTAATGCTAGGTCAATGGCTGAAAAAGCAATTTTCACAAGCATTTTTCTCTCCTGTCTTTGGAATAAGATACATGCTATATGTGGTCACTAATCCATACCCCTCCAAGAGGAATGGGGTTTGCACATATAGAATATTCTTGGGCACAAAAGCGTGATGCTGCTTCATCATATAATCAATCTGTGCACTGAAATCTCATAAGGCTTGATATATTTTTGGCTGGCTTGATACAATTGATTTATCAAATTTATATAGTCACCCATCTCTCCTAAAAGGGACTTTGAATAAGTCAGACAAAGCTCAATCTGACGTAAACCACGGGCATGGATTGTTTTACTGTACAAACATATCCACTGATTATCATTCCAAGCACATACCATGGGAAAAATGACTTGCATCTTCATGGCATTTTCTCATGCATAAATCCAGATGAAGAGTGGTTGCAGCAAAGATTCATAATTTTCTGAATCTCTTTACAGACATCTGGATTGCACTGCTCAGATCTAGTAGCCCAAGTTTTGTTTTTGGTTTTTTAAAAAAAAAACAGCTCTGGCCCAAATAGTAAACTCCACTTAACTAGAATTTAAGGCTACAACTCTAACCATGCCTTCAATCTATTGAGTTTAACAGGAATTATTTTTGAGTATACATGTGGTAGGAGTGTAGTATAGACCATTACCACAGCTAATTTGGAAGTAAAGTGTTAACATCAGTAAAATGTCCTGGCCTGTAAATGTTATCAGATGTGAGCCCCTTCAGGATTACTCTTAAGTAAATTGTTTAAAATGGCAAACAGAGGCAGTGACTATTAAAACGTATTGCACTTTGATTTCAAGTATACCTCACTCTGCATCAAAAAGTGAAGTTTCATTCTCCCCACCCCATTAAAAACATCCATGAACAGAAAGCCCATATATTGAACTGAACACTTCATATGTTTTCTATTACTTGCAACCAGTATTCCTTAAGGGGGGGAGACCCTTTTATAAACAAAATGAATCATAAACTAGCAGATCTGAGCAGAGCAGCCTCCATCCTATTTAGGTAAAGGTAAAGGTTCCCCCGAACATGCGTGCTAGTCGTTTCTGACTCTAGGGGCCGGTGCTCATCTCCGTTTCAAAGCCGAAGAGCCAGCGCTTGTCCGAGGACGTCTCCGTGGTCATGTGGCCGGCATGACTAGATGCCAAAGGCTCACGGAACGCTGTTACCTTCCCACCGTAGTGGTCCCTATTTTTCTACTTGCATTTTTATGTGCTTTCGAACTGCTAGGTTGGCAGAAGCTGGGACGAGTAACAGGCGCTCACTCTGTTATGCGGCACTCAGGATTCGACCCGCCAAACTGCCGACCTTCTGATCAACAAGCTCAGCGTCCTAACCCACTGAGCCACCGTGTCCCTATTTACTTCACCCCAAAGGTGCTGAATCAAAAAGAGCTTAAGATAAGGGAGGAATGGAAATATTATATATCTATGTTTCCCAAATGGATGACTCCCAAATATTTCAGGATTGTTGTTGTTAGCTGCGAAGTCGTGTCTGACCCATTGTGACCCTATGGACAACGTTCCTCCAGGCCTTCCTGTCCTCTACCATCTTCTGGAGTCCATTTAAGCTCACGCCTACTGCTTCAGTCACTCCATCCAGCCACCTCATTCTCTGTCGTCCCCTTCTTCTCTTGCCCTCAATCTTTCCCAGCATTAGGCTCTTCTCCAGTGAGTCCTTCCTTCTCATTAGGTGTCTAAAGTATTTGAGTTTCAACTTCAGGATCTGGCCTTCTAAAGAACAGTCAGGGTTGATCTCCTCTAGGACTGACCGGTTTGATCGCCTTGCAGTCCAAGGGACTTGCAGGAGTCTTCTCCAGCATCATAGTTCAAAGGCGCTGGAGCCTTTCAAAGGCGCTCAGCCTTTTTTATGGTCCAACTTTCACTGCCATACATTGCAGCTGGGAAGACCATAGCCTTGACTATACACACTTTTGTTGACAGGGTGATGTCTCTGCTTTTTAGTGTGCTGTCTAGATTTGCCATGGCTTTCCTCCCCAGGAGCAAGCGTCTTTTAATTTCTTGGCTACAGTCCCCATCTGCAGTGATCTTGGAGCCCAGGAAAATAAAATCTGTCACTACCTCCATTTCTTCCCCATCTATTTGCCAGAAATTGAGACGGCCGGAAGCCATGATCTTGGTTTTTTTAATGTTAAGTTTCAACCCAAGTTTTGCACTCTCCTTCTTCACCCGCAACAAGAGGCTCTTTAGTTCCTCTTCACTTTCTGCTATTAGAGTGGTATCATCTGCATATCTTAGGTGGTTGGTATTTCTTCCGGCAATCTTAATTTCAACTTTTGATTCATCTAGCCCTGCCTTTCTCATGATGTGCTCTGCATATAAGTTAAATAGGCAGGGCGACAGTATACAGCCTTGCCGGACTCCTTTCCCAATTTTGAACCAATCAGTGGTTCCGTGTCCAGTTCTCACTGTTGCTTCTTGGCCCACATATAGGTTTCTCAAGAGACAAATAAGATGGTCTGGTACGCCCATCTCTTTAAGAACTTGCCACAGTTTGTTATGATCCACACAATCAAAGGCTTTAGCATAGTCAATGAAGCAGAAGTAGATGTTTTTCTGGAACTCTCTAGCTTTCTCCATGATCCAGCGTATGTTGGCAATTTGATTTCAGGATTACCAATCCCAGATTCCCCAGCCAATTTCTTGAAGGGTTGGAGATGTGTAGTCCAAAGGCCTTTGGAAGAGACCAGGATGAAAACTGGTTTACATTACATATACTTGAGAATAACTTCAACTGGGTTAGATTTACTTTGATATGAACAGCAACTAGCAAACTAGAAAATCAAAATCTTACATGAAACTTGAAATGCATGTATGTTTTTTTTTGAGTCTGGAAATAAGATCAGAGTTATTCCAAACAAGTTGAAGATGATATAGTATGGCTTTTAGTTACGTTCATCCTTTTACTGGAAGCTCTAATTTACCAGTTTTTAAAACATAGATCACTTCTTTAAAACAAAAACTGCTCCAACCTTTTTGACCAGAAGGACTAGAAGGAAACAAAAAAAATTAACACACACCAGTGCTTCCCTCAGATGTTAGATTACAAATCCCATCACCCACACCCAGGACAGGAATAAGGGATAATAGTGTCCCACATCTACAGGCTGGGAGAGGATCTGCTCATTGCAGACAAGTCTGTAGATACAGACACTAATTTGCACTAAAACTGTTCTAATATAAAAGTATAGGAAGACAGCAGAGAGAGAGAGAGAGAGAGAGAGAGAAGATTTGGTGGTTCTGTCCTACAGTCTGAATTCACACAATATGCTAAGGCAGGTTTTCAGTATGATGTGTGTAGTATGTCATAATTACCAAATTCATACAACATGCTGAGATTTGGGCTCTTGTTCCTTTTTTGCCAGCCAGTAAGTTCACACACCATGTCCGATTATTTTTCCAGTCTCGCACTTTCATTCCTATGGAATGGGTGAGGGTTATTGATCCATGGTTGGTAGTTCCTCCGGTGAATGTTTGCAACCCAGCCACATTAAGGATCTCCTACTTATTTCAACAGTCTCTTTTTGGATACATTTTACCACTAGTGGTGGGCAAAAAGGGAACAAGAGCTGAGCTTCAAAAGCACGCCCTTGGCTCCTAAGCTGAATTCTCAGGTTGCACCTAGGATGCACTGTGGTTTTGCTTAGCTTTGGCTTACCGTCTTGTGTGAATCCAACCAGAGTCAGCATCTGCTCGGTAGAGAATTCTGGGAGACATTTCATAAAACAGTGAGGGGCTGAAGAAGAACAGATCAAATGGCATTTGGTAGAAAAGTAAAACACACAATTTTGCCACGCTGCTAGGGGGAGCACAAAATACCCGCCAAAATACTTGAGCCCCTGAAAACTCTCTCCCCACCTGCCTCCTCCTTTAGTCGTAGGCAGACACCGCCTCCTTCTCTGGTCACGCCAGAGGCCTGTCAAATCCAGCCTTCTGTCCTCCTTTTCTCCCCGAAATCGCCCACGCGAAAGAGCGCAACTTCGGAAAGGTTTCCAAAAATATGCGGGCCCTCCTCTAGTACAGCACAAGGGCTGCGGCGCGTGGGCCTCTGACGCGCGCGACGGCGAACGCGGGCGCGACTGACCCCGAGGCTGCCGCTGAGCAGCTGCGGGTTTTCTGCGAAGGCCGGACGGATTGCAGGCTGCTTCAACTTATTTTGGTTCTGTCAGCTGCAAAAAATGAAACGGACCTCAGAACATTTTTTTCTTCTCCTCCAGAAAAAGGAACCCCCCCCTGACTCGCCGTTTTTAGGTTTTAATCTTTTACCATAAATTTAACGAGGTTTATGCTTCTGAGTAGATTTGAATTGCATAGTGTTCGGATGGAGCAAGGAGGTTACAAATAAATACGTGGATACGGTACATTTTTTTTCCTGAAGCTTTCCTTAAAGACAAGGGGAGTTTTTTAAAGCTTACTGGGGCACAATTTTGAGAGAATGGGAGGGATACAGGGACAAATATTTTTAAGTTGTTTGGGGCAAATACACCACAAATGTCTTGTGACATCTCGCAAGACTAATAAATCTTCTAAATGATAGTTATCAGATAAAGTAAAGCTTTTATTTTACATTTCTTTGTCTTTAAGGTGCCACATGTTTTTCCTTACAAATATTTTTAAGGTGGTAAGGGACTTTAATTTTGGAAGAGAGGAGGCCCTATTTGAATAACTGGGATTTAGTTTTAAGCAAACTTCTCCAAGTTAAATGCTAAATTTATAGCTCAGAAGGTTGGGAACTGGGCAGTAAATCAAATAATTACCTAATTAATTATTTGTTCATATAGCTAACAATGGCTTTTGAATAAACCATATTTGATAGAATTCACATTTCACACTAAAACACAAACCATGTCTGTGCTATGTTTACACCATATACCAAATGACAAAAAAAATATTATGGTTTAGTGTATTATGCAGACTTAAAATTGATAGGATTGTTAGGCTGCAGTCCTATTTGGAAATAAATCAAAATGCCTGAAGAATATGCCCAAGTAAATATGTATCTGGTTGCACTATTTGTCAACTTCAGTTAAAATCAGACACCTACTTTATAAACCCAGTGGACCAATATGATTTGATTATTATCCCGGACTATGACTAGAAGGCTGCAGTCCAAGCTTATATTCATTCATGGAAACATATTTGCCCCAACTTTGCCCCAGTCATTGACACAGCTCTATGCCAAAATGTGGTTGGCCTGTTTGAGGTCTTGCATGTTGTAGCAATTCAGCCATTGTTCCTAAACCATGGTTCATATTTCAGTATATTGTATGAACCCATCAGGTTTCAGTGCCATGGGGAGCCCAACCATAATTCAACCCAATATATTTTTGTGTGTGTGTGTGTGCGCGCGCGTGCATATGTGTGTAATGTATAGTCTGCATCACCCTACATGGCTCTAAATAGTATATTATGTTCACCTTAATGTATTGAAGGACAGTGGGACAATCATCCATTGAATCAGTGCAGTTGATTATGGGGAAAATAGGAAAAAAACCCAGCAGTTGTTCACTATTGTCAGTATGCATATGCGTGTATCTCAGCAGTTAAGGACATGGTGAAACTTTGAAATAGCAAAGAGAGATGTATAAATTTTCCTAGGTGAGCAGCTGTGACTCAATAGACTTTATTTTTCCCCCTATGATTTTTTTCCTACATTGCTGATGCCCTTTTCCATCGATGCTATTTAATAAAATGTTAAGTATAAGAAGGCTATCTCCAATGGACCATTGACCAGAACAAATTATTTTGTTTGAAGAATTCCAAATTATTGTTTGAGGTTATAAACCTACTTTCTCCCTTGCTGCCCTCTAAATGTGCTGTTGGGACAATGACTCCCATTATCTCCAGTGAATATGAGTTATACAAGAATGGGAGTTGTAAATCCAACATATCTGGAGGGTACAAATGAGAGAATCCTGGATGTACTAGAGAACCATAACAGGGAGCTTGAGGAAAAAGACATCCCAACTCATCATTTTGTTTGCTTAAGTCTTGCAACAGACAGGACTCCCACAAAATGTCTGAATTCAGTTTTCCAAATGCAAAAACTTAAATTCATTCCCTGAATAAAATTTGGATATTGCAAAGCATACAATGACCTCTCTCAACCATTTCAGAATAACTACTGCTGTTCCAACTTTTGGAGAAAGGTCATCCCAACATATTGCCTTGAGATTTCTTGAAGTATTACTCTTTGTCCAAAGCATTAAAAAGGAGTAAATAAATGGTATTTCACATTGGGATTTGAACAAAGGAAAAGGAGGGAAGCCACAAGACAAGCAATTGTCCTGACTTATGACAATACTCACTGACTAGTCATTAAAACACATATTTTTACTCATTTAGAAAGATTAACATTCAGTATAACACTTAATTACTCATACATAAAGATCCACATTTAGTCTGAGCAAAATAATAATACAAAAAAAATTCAAAGAAATCAAGCGCTCCTAAGGGGATCTCAAACATGTACTATGTCAGATCTGCCTTCTTTTGATTATGCTTCTTTTTGTTGTTGGGTCCACATAGTCCCTTAAAACATTTGCTACAATAATAAGTCAACATCTTGGAACAAAGCACATGTGACTCAAGTGGAAATATCTGTCCTACTAATTGCTGCAGTTGTTTATTAATATAAAAACTTGAAAAGTTTTCTCCTTCAACTTCTGGATGATATCTATAGCCTAGGTTCATCCATGATGCTAAGCTTTTCCATATGGTTTAGCATGCTATTGAACTCCATCCATAAGCCATTTCCAAACCAAAGTTTCAGCATTTTACAGCATACATTAGTTATTGTTGTAGAGACATATTTGAATGAAGGCAGACTTTTTATCATTAGAGTGATAAGCGGATGACACAATAAGATGTTATACATCCACTAAGGTTAGTGTCAGTAATTGAATGTTGTTTACAATTGGTTTCCACTGCTTCTGGTTTATGATCTGCACAATTGAAGAAAACCAGTGTGTCGGTCTGAATCTGGAGGGCACTGTCTTGTCTCCAGATGGTATAGCAGAGGAATTCACTAAAAAAGGAACTTTCTTTTCCAGAATATACCCCATTTAAAAGCTTCATTAGATGTGATGGATGTTATGCAATTTGGCAATACATTCCCATTAAATCTTATCATTTTAAGAGCAAGTTTGTATATGAGAATTGGGAATCATAATCTGTAGTACCCCATGAGAGGGCTGAACAAGATACAAATCGTTTTCAAAATCAGGCAGAAATAATAGAGGTATAGGAAATAAAACTAAAAATTATTACTATAATAATGATGAATATTATACCTAAAAGTTCTTGAGTATTCTCTGTTAAACCCCTGTATTCTAGCAGACTGTCCTTTAAAGGTACGTAAAAGACTTTTCTGAAATAATTTTAACTTTTTTAAAAAATAATTGGTCATTGACAAATATTATCACACATTTTAAAAAAGAAGAAAAAAAACTTCAGTTCCACAGTTTAAAGATAAATTTCCCGTCATGGTAGAAGGCAAAGAAGGTGGAATAATATAATGCAATTCATGACAAGGGGAATAACAATCCATCAAGAGACCTCTAGTGGCAGGTTGCAGAATCATTCAATACTGTAGTATGGGTGAGCGCGCGCGCGCACACACACACCCAAACGAAGAGATCCCAGCCTCAAATTTAATTCCTCAATGTTTTAGTTTTTTAGAAGAAGTCAGATACTACAGGGAATCTCAGATGTCCTAGTCCTGGGAAACTGGAGGATTCTGCAACAGTTCACATGCAGTAAGATAGAAAAAGAAATGATTATTTTATAGGATCTACTGTTAACTATTTCTGTTTTTATAGAATCCTTAACCAGCATATTCTATTTTACCTCAGTTTAGTGATTCTGAACTGCAAATGTTTACATTTTCCCCACTGCCAGAAATTCTTTAGATGCTTTACAAACATAAATTTGCCCCAAAGTAACTTACATACAGGTGCCAATGAATCTCGCACCCTTTTTAGCTCATTGCATAGCGGGATAGGATATGCTTGTACTTGCCCAAGCTGCAGCGTAAAGATGAAAAAAACAGACAGACATTATTTTTGTGTTGAGGATCAAGTAGCTGGCATCAGAGGAAATAAATCGTTCCTACTCCGTTTGTAAAAAATTCCCATGTACTCCCAGCCCTGAGTAAACTATTCTTAATTTACTCAGATGTTCTAAAAGCTACACATAAAGACTGTCTAAACATTTTTTCCAAGTTTTATTATGCTTTTTGTACACAGACAATATAAATGGATGAAAAAACAAAACATTTTCCCGGTTACTTATAATTTGAAGAAACAATTATTTATCTACACAAACATAACAAATGTGTAGGGGGGCTTCTTTTTAAAAAAAAAAGGGGGGGGGAGAAAAATCATGTCCATCAATTACAGAAGGACATACAAAATATATACAGGATGAAAGTCCTGAATTTCTATTTGGGAAGGTTTGTTTGCCAATTGCAAATTAGTCTTAATCATTTCGCCTGATGTCTATTTCACAGTTCATTTCTCGCCCCCACCCGCCCACAATATTTAAACATGGGTTGATCAATTATATATTTCCTACACAAAATTTTGAAGACTCACTACTCTACATCAACAAGGGGAAAGACTAAACTGAGTGTAAAACTCTTGACTGAACGAGAAAATTAAAAGAAAAAAGAAAAGGTCAGAGAGGGGAGGGAAATTAAACCTCTTCAAACTGGTGCTGCCTAGTCTACTCCCTAAAGAAGGCTCTTTCAGAGATACTTCCTTGTGCATTGAACAAAAAGAAACAGAACAAAAATTCAAACTAAATGCATTTTTTTTTCTTTTTTAAAAAATATACAACTCACAAAGTCATTTTTTTCACTGGACTACACTACGGGCACCCGACAGGTCAATAGCTTAGCATTGGTTGTACAGTAGTTAGTTCATTACAAAGATTTACAGTCGTGGTTTAACTGAGGTGGGGAGGGCAGAGGAAAATATTGGAACAAGAGAAGAGCACCTGCACGCCAACCAACCAACCGGGGATGGGCTAAGGATTCAGTGAGGGGACAGAAAAGGACATAAAGAGAAAAGATCATTGGATTGGTAATGTGAAATGCTTGTTGGAACTGAGGCGGGCTTTCAAGGAGCTGTTCCCCTCTCTCTGGCCACCTGTCTCTAATAGTGTGTTAAACTGTGCTGCTTAGTTGACGAAATAGTCGATGGCCCTGTGTGCAAATCCCCTTCCCGTACACCCACTTGGACACCTGACTGAGCACAAGCTACAATCTAATTGAAATAGCGCCTCCATGACCCAGTGTAAGATTCACCTGAGTTACTCTGCAAGGTCCCATCCCATCTGGAATGATCATCCTGGAGTTTGAGTCATAACTCTGCAGTCCTGTCAACTAAATTACTGTTTTAGTGTAAGTCAAATAACAGTGCAAACACGGGTAGGTTTACTTGGAAGGAAGTGCCTTTTGGATCAGAGTTGGAATCATTCTTTAGTATGGATGGCAATCTAACATAGCCTGCTAGGGGTAGGATGGAAGGTTCATACAACATGCCAAGCCAGCATGGCACAGACTTACTTGTAGCTCAGTGTATTGAATGAACACAACCCTTTGCAATACGTCATAGGTAAATTGTAATTGAAACCAAGCTTAATGCAGAATGTTATGCGAACCAATAGAGTTTTTAGCCCAGATTTCACCATAACAACAGACATAACGTTTGCTTTTGAACTTTTAAAAGTGCTTCATTTAGAATCCATATCTCCCCATCTCTTTGTTGTGTCCCCACCCATTTCAGTAAAGTTTAGTCGCAGGGACAAGTACCTGGAGAGACCACCTGCTTCTTCCTAGTATTCCTTTGATTGCACTTGTTAGTAAGAGTAAATTAAAGGAAAAGTCCACTAAAGTCCTGCTGAACCCAGCGGGGGGCGGGACTCATCTATTTATAGACGCTGAGCTATTAAACGGGTTTACTTTCATTGAGAATAAGTTCTGATCAGGCAGGAAATGTTGCATCCAGAAAAGGGAATTGAAGCAATATACTCCTTGCGGGAAGCAAAATCCTACTGAGAGAAGTAGGAGTAATTTCCGCCATTACACAGCGCTTTGCGAGGGGCAACGACGCTACGATCGCACAAACTCGGATGAGACTTCCTTCCAAGGAAACGCGAGTGGAACCAGCTTCGAAGAAGCAGCTCACGCCGTTTCCTGACTGGCGATTTCTAGTGTCATCGCTGTTGTCATTTATCAGGAGGAAGGCAAGGCTGGCTTCGCATCGCCAAAACAATGGTGAGGTGACACTGTCAAACAACAGTAAGGAAAGACCTCTTTTCCAGAAGTTATCTGGGATAAACTTAATGGAATTTGCTGCTGAATAAGTGCCTATAGAATTATATGGAGTTTAAAGCCCATAGTAGAAATTCGGCACTCTCCTATGGATTCCTCTTGATCCTAATCCGAGTAAACATGTTTAAGGCTGAGTTTTGAACTTGATTGGGTCACATCCCAATTCAAGCACTTGCTCTACACGTGAAATAATGCCAGATTGTTTTAATCATGGTTTGCCAAATAAACCACAATTGGCTGGGTGTCTAGGAGACACATACCCCCAGCAAATGCTATCGCAGCTTTAGTGCAATGTGTGAACAAAACTACTGCATTTCTTCCTCAAAATACTTTAGATAAGGTCACCTTTCGCACATATTCCCAATCAAGACACCGAAGCAAAAGGGCGCTTTTTACTTGAAAGGAAACTTCACTAAAATGCGAGGCAACTAATACGAAGTCTTTTAAATTCCTATTCCAATACCAGAAACCCGAATATTGCCTTCTAAAATCAACACAAACACTATCCTATGGGATCCAAGCTTAAAATTTAGTATTGATTAAATCAGAAATGATTTCGTTGAGAAGTAACAGTAACGTCTGGCATGCATTTAAGTAGAATTAAGTCCTAGATGTGTAATTATTTAGATGTTAACTGTTAAACAAAATTGTCCGAATGGATCCAAATATATATCAGGCCTGGCTTTGTTGAATTTGTTATAAGTTTAATTTTTCTTTAATCAAGTTTAAGTCTCTTTGGTCAATGGTATAAAAATACTAATTGACACACTTCCTAACCACACACCCGACTTTATCCTAATATTAATATGTAAGTGTGTAGATGAAGATTAATATGAAAGAAGAGAAAGGAGTTTTAGATATTTTAGGTTTTGCTTAGGGCAGCCAACCCTCCTATAGGACCCCGGTTCGTTATTTGCGAATTGTACATATATATTTCCACTATAGTTAGCCAGGAACAAGGAAGGGGGAAAGGGAAAGGAGGAATTTCCCTTCGAGTTTCAAGCATATGATGCGAGGACGGTTAGTTTGCCTATTGAACCTTAAATCAAGTTTACTCGGAATTACGACCCATTAAATCGAAGCATGGGAACAAACGGACACGGAATTGGAGACGTGGAGGAGAGGGATCTAGGAGAATCCCAAATTTACCGAGAAACCTTTTAAAGGCACGCGAATACCCCTTCGTCTCGCCCACCTTTTTTAATATGGCGGAATAAAAAGCATCTGCCATCCACCTTCCTGATCGGAGAATGTGCAGGAGAGCTGCGAGCTTTTGGCTGTTATCTGGCGGTAAAAGCGATTAAACGTCGCGGGCCTAATTTTCAAACAAATGCGTGCATATGACTGAGCTGCAATTCGCCGGGTGGAATTTACTCCCATGTGTTCCTCGGATTAAGTTTAGGATATCTTTCAAAAGATTTGAACGCGCGTGTTGCCCGCCAGGTAAAGTTTAAGAGGGGGGTGGGACCCCTTTACCGCACCGAACACGGTGACGGGCACAGGGATAATTTCAAGGTTTGCTTAGGATTTTGGAATGATTCGAAGCACCCGAGTGGCGAGAGCTAGTTTAAAAGGAAAAAAAAGGGAAAAAAGGGAAAAAAGACGCCCCAGCTGCTTGCCCAAGGGGGGAAAACCACGGCATGCTTTGTCTTGTGCGGAGAGGGGGGGTCGCTAAGGAAAGAGACGTACAAGGAGGAGGAGGAGGAAGGGTGGTGATTTTCAGCGTTTCGTTGTCATCCACCTCCTACTGAAGAGACGTTGGGACGGCCCCAGGGTTTGCGGGCTTTGAGCGTGTGCGAAGGGAGAGGGAGAGGGAGAGGGACTGCGCGTGCGCGGTTGCAGGTGCGTGGCCAGCCAGAGCCGCTTTCCAGAGAGCGGGAGAAGCAGCGCTCAACCCCGATGCGCCGCGCAAAGCGAGGGCTGCTTCGGACGGGCCGGGCGAGAAGGGCGGGAGGGGGCGTGGCCAAAGGCCTCTCTCTAGCTGTGCGTGTAGAAGCCGTAGTAGCCGATGTCCTTGGCGCAGGTCTTGTCGCAGTCCCTGGGGGCCAAGGCGGGCTCGCTCTTCAGGGGCGAAGAGCTCTCTGAAGCCGGGGTGCCCACCGGAGAAAGCCGCCGGCGCTTGGCCTGCTCGTAAATCCCAGAGTCGGTGGAATCGATGGACTTGATGGACGAGGGAGTCTCGATCCAGCTGGAGTCGGACAAGTCCTTCGGGGGCTTCGAGTCCTCGGCGGGCGGCCCGGCGGCGGGCGGCGGCGGCGGCGGCGCCACCAAAGGGGAGCGCTCAGGGGGCGCCAGGCTGTCGGGCTCCTCCCCGCCGCCAGCCCCGGCGGGCAAATAGGGGTTTCCTCCAGCGCGGGCGCCGCTGCTGTTAGGCCAGCACGACAAGGATTTGGCGCAATACTGGGGCGGGCTGCGTGCCCCCCAGCCCGAGGGGTCCGGGTAGTAGCCGAGCGGGCGAGCGGTGCAGCCGGCAGCTTGCAGCGGGAGAGCCTTAACGCCGGCGGCCGCGTAAGATAGTAGCGTGGCGGCGTTTCCCGCCAAATCTCCGGCGGGGTCGTAGGCTGAGGCGGCCGCGAAGTCCAGCCTATTATTGGCGGGCGTGACGAACCAGCGCTGAGGCGAAGGCGCGGCGGGCTCTTCGGCTTGCTGTGGAGAGAGCAGCCCGTTAGGGTGAGGCACGCCTCGCTCCGGCACAGGCCCTCCGGGTCCCACGCCGCCTCCGGCGCCCGCTCCCGGGTGATGGTGGTGATGGAAGCCGCGGGATTTGGCGTAGTTGCTGACGAACTGGTCCTGCAGGAAGGAGCCCGCCGCGGCGGCCGCCATGGCGTAACGAGCCCCCGGCACGATCTGAGATCGGGGAGAGTCATTGGGCGACGGGGTCAAGCGGTCCATGTCGCAGCCCGTGTAGATCCTGGGAAGACAGAGGGCGGGGAAACAAAGCAGAAAGGAAGGGATGGATGGAGGTGACTGGCCGATTGGCGAGGGGCGAGGCGAGAGCCTGCCCTTTTCCCCGTTTCCCTCCAGCAGTGCTTTTTTTTGTAAAAGAAAAAGGTGCCGGAACTCACACATGTCCTACAACCCGCCTTGCCTACCCTACAAGGTTCAATCCAAAAAAGGTGCCGGAACTCCGTTCTGAGCGTTCTGTGAGGAAAAAAGCCCTGCTCTCCAGCCCCAAACAGGGCCTGCGTTCGAACTCCCGAGAAACACGGAGGATGGTGGGTCTTACGTCTGCCTGAGCTGGTAATTCAGCCTCCGAGGGAAAGTTGGGTCACACCTCTCACCGCTGCCCCAAACTGGCAGAGGCGGCGCTACGCGGGGAGAAGCTTCCCCAGGCCTCCTTTCGCTAAGCTGCTTAATTATCCTGAGGGTGTCTCTGAGCCGGTGCAAAGTAGCAGAACCTCCACTGCCAGAGAGCACCGTCTCGCCCTTAAAGGAAACGGCAAGCTAGCCCGGGGCATCTTGCATTGAGGATAAACGGCGCGTCTCTATCGCGATATATTGGCCCGGTGACTGTTGGATGGAGCTGCTCGCCTCTAGACGGGAAAAAACCCTGAGATCGGAGTGCCGGTGACAGAAGAGGTCTTTTTAGGCAAGCCAAGTTTCAAAGTTAATTTGAACTTTTACATTTCCTGCCTCCTTTGGGCTATGGTTTGCCACTTTGCCTTTCTCACCGCAGGCGTCGCAACTCAAATAACCACTCCCACCCCTCTGTCGCGCAAGAAGTAAGCGAGAGAGCTGAGTGTGGGTGCTCAGGTCTCTTCAAACTGCGCCAAAATCAGGGCGGGGTTTTGATGGACGGAGGTTTTCTGCAACCCCTGCTCAAACTTCCTCAGGTGTAGCCTAGCGGAAGAAAATACAATAGACTGCGCCTAACAGGCGGACCCGGAATCAAAAGCCCGCCAAAGATCGTCGGGGACGGCCAATAAGGGACAGTGGCTTAGCTAAGGGCATGCTTAGAATCCTAAAAGCTGGAGATTCTGGGTTGCCCTAGAAATCAACGCGCATGCTCGAGGAAATGAAGACTACAGACCAAGCCAAGGATTGCCCACAAAAGTACAAAGGACTAAAATGCTCCTAAAATTAGAACGAGTTGGCGGTGGGGAGAAAGATTAGACGCTCTACTACACACTTGTTTTCTGCTCTGAGACATATAAACCATCTAGCCATTTCCCTACACTTGCTTTTCAGATAGGTTGGGCCCAGAATAATGGGAGTTGTAGTCCAATGCAACAGGGGGAGGTTGCTCCAGAGATTCCAAAACTTAATGGGGGAGTAATGAGCGTAGAAAATAGAAGCCGAATGAAACTAACTTGCTTTGGGGAGGGGAAAAAATACTGTTTAAAGTTGTGGAGAGCCACTCTGGGAGAGAATGGAAGAACCACAAAAATGGTGGATCTCGGGAATTAAAAATGAGAAGCAATTGGTTAAATTATGTGGCCACCTGACTATATCTGGAAACCCTCCTGGGCGCAGATTGTTACAAAATTCTCTTATTCCAAAGGGTAGTAAGCATGACATTGTGAGCTTACAGTAATACAAAGCTTCGAAATTGTAGAACTTGTTTCAGCATTAAAACAGCTTTTCCCTTTATAACCACTAGGCAGCCAAATCTGGATATGGGAGTTTTACTTTACAAGAAGTAAGCTGTATTTCTGCCCTGGTTCTATTAAACAGGATGACCTTGCAAAACTAGGGACTCCCAGAACTTCCCACATAAGGCTACATTTTCCTGACCCATTAAATGAAAAAGAGCCCGCACATGACATGAAGCCTTGTGTTCTCCACACCTGGAGATCCAGAAAAGAAACTCATTACATCACTTCTTTGAGCCCAGGATCCAATAGAGGCCTGATCTGCTTGATAAAGTAATCCAGATAGCAAACAATGGGATTGTGTTGGGTTCCCTAATGCACAGCTAGGAGGATGTTCCTTTAAGACGTGTTTTATAAAAAGCCCTTTTAAAGAGGGGGAAATTCTCCCTAGTTGGCTGGATACTGCTCCAGTCAACCCCAATTACCGCAGAACTGCTGTTGGATTTCAAACGGAGATCTCTGCCTGTTTTCCCAGAATTTGGCCTTCCTTTAGTCACTAACGTTTAGTGGGACAAGTGGCCACAGGCCCAGATACCCCTGCTCCAGAGCCATTTGGTAGGAACCACAGGCAGGATAGTCTGGGCACATTTATCCCAAGGGACTTGTTTTTATTTATTTTGGTTATTTCCCTCCTTTCTTGTTTTGATAACTCAAATATAGCTAATACTCCTTCCTCCTATTTACCCCCACAACAGCAGTCCTTTGAGGCGAGTTGGGCTGAGAGAGTCACTGGCCTAAAGTCACCCAGCTGGCTTTCATGCCTAAGGTGGGACTAGAACTCACAGTCTCCTGGTTTCTAACCACTACACCTTAACCATAACCAATACACCAAACTGGCTGGTGTCTTAACTGCTACACCAAACTGCCTCTCTAGCTCTCCCTGGCAGCTTCCAGAGTGCCAGTAGCAGGGCGAGAGGGCTAGCAAAGCACACTGGCTCAAAATCCATGCCACCATCAACAGTCTATCCAGGGGGGGAGGGGGGCGCAGGAGGGACAAATGGTTGCACGCTTTTCTTCTGGATTAATCAATCCAGATAAGCTACCTCACCCTTGGCTTGCTCCTCAGGATTGTGGCTTGTCTGATTTTGTTGTCATTGCCATGGATAGGGTTGAGTTAGAGTTAAATTGTGTATTTTTTTTAATGTAGGCAACCCAGAGTCACTGCGAGTTGGATGTCTATATAAATGTGTTTAATTAATAAACACATAAATGGCTGAAGAAAAGGCACTAGCAGGAGAAAGTTTATATAACTTGCTTGGAGCAAGCTGATTAATGAATCCTGCTGTAGTTGAGCCTGGCTTAGTTTCACTAAATGCGTTTCAATATCCGGGTTTGGTGCCCCCCTCCCACTTGGTTCTGGCCAGCCCGACTTTATGCTTTGATGAGAATATCTGGTTGGTGAATCGCTCACTGGAGACTGGTGAACTTCGGAACAGGAATGCAAGGTTGTTGTACAACCTGACGGCCTTTGGGAGCATTCTCAACCTGCATTGTAACTTAGTACATCTTGGCACAGTTGACTTTTTTCTCCCCCCATCTCCCCCCCCAATCAATCACACTTTCACCTAAACGTATGCAACTACCACTCCCATGAGTCTGGGAACAGCTGACTGGGAATGTTGGGAGGTGCAGTCCAACTCAGCTCCTAGATGCCAGATTGCCAACCTTTCATCTGCCCCAGTTTTCTTTCCTTCAAGGCAAAACTTCAAAATAAGGCCTGCTTTCCTGAGGCCAGCTGGCTTGCGCTCTTTCTACCTTTTTCTCCAGGCAAGGCCCAGGTGTTTGCCGGCCCCCACTGCTGGCTGGGACTGCTAACCTCCACTTTCAGCTATTTCTGAATAATCCGAGAGAGAGGATTGTGACAAGCTTCAGGAGTCATGCTGGACACCAGCACCAGGTCGCCTAGAAAGAGGTCTTCCCTTCCCTTCCCTTGCAGTTCAGTTTGGAGTTTTACCCCTCTGCCAAGCCCTATTTACAGCAGAGGGGAAAGATCAGGCGGTCTCTTGGGGTTGGTGAATGAGAAAGCTTCCTCCAGTGCCTTTTCCAGTGGAAAGGAGGACTACAAAACAATACCAATAGGACTATTGCTATTGCCTGATTTTATCCTCAGGCTAAGGTTGGGGGAGTTGAGAGGAATAAATGGCTATTTTCTTCTAAAGCTCAGTTTAAAATCGAATGCAGGCTTCAGGACCTCAGCAACATCTTCACAGTGTTTGTAATTGAAGACCATCCTGGAGAAGTCCAGCCTAACAGCGGGGGTACTGATTAGACCCCGGGAGACCTGCTGGGGTTAATGGAGTTCTTCGGGGCTGGGGGGGAAAGCTCCGGGCACCTCGAACCCACGCCTGAATCCTAATTGCTCGTTTCCAAGGGCCTGGTTTACTGAGGGAGCTTATAGAGTTTGTAGTCGGGACTGAGATTATCCCAGGAGATAACGAGCTGCTTCTGGCTAGCCAGGGAAGTTCCTGCTGCTTACGTTCAAAATATTCACTTCACTTTAAAACTGGGGAACCACAGTGTCCGCATTCCAGGGCTCTCCCTAGAACCAAAAGAGCTTAAGCCGGATAGCGGCAGCAGGCGCTGGAGGAGGGATGCAAGTCTAATGCTACTGAGAATGACTGTGGTCTTCATCGTTGGAGTAGAGGCAAAGGAGCAACTCTCTTCGTGCCCTGCTGCAAAAAAAAATCCCTCAGCCTTCGGGATTTACCGCCTTGGGTTGCGCGCGTTAAACAAATACAAGTTCTGCCCCGTGGAGGGAGAAAAACAAAATGCAAAGCTGAGAGTCAGGGACCTCTCCTGTTCCAAAGCCTTCAAAGATCACTGAAGAGTTTCGTTCACGCCCGCCGTTGTAGCCACTGCTCCTCTAGTTCACATGCTAAGTCTTAGTGCTCCCCCAGTGGATTTATCCTAGGGATAGATACCCAATAGTACATATAACCCTCTCTCGAAAGTCCCAGGGTCTTCTATCGATAAGTCAAAAAACCCACCCACCATCCATTTAACAGGACTGGACGTGCCAGAGCCAACAAAAAGGCTCGAGACAAGGAACTTACGTGTCGTAGTTGTCTCTGAAGCCTTTTGCGAAGGGGTTGTGATCGATCTTCAGCTGTGTGATCTACAGAGGGGAGGGGAGGGGGAAAAGAGTCAAACAGTGGTCTCTCCTCGGCTGATTCTCTGCGTAGGATAAGCGGCTACCTAGCTTGTTTCAGAGTGGATTAATTCTTTTTAAGAGAACAACGCAGGTGATTTCCTTGTGAGAATTTCTCTCGTAAAGAGAAAAGGGCTGGAAATGAATGAAAGCTAATTGGCCTCTTCCCCGGCAGGCACGTGCGCCACACCGTCTTCCCTGCAAAGTTCATCATTCTGGAGGATCGAAGGTGATTTGTGATCCAGAGCAGAGAAACTTCACCTTCCAGTTTGCTTTTTGTTCTGCCTCAAACAGTCCTGACCACCTCCTTGGAAAGACCACAAAGTCAAGGTCCAGTTTAGGTACCTAGTCTCTTATTTAGAATTAAATCCCTCCTAATTAGATAAGACGAATAAGACTCACTTCGGAACAATTCCTCCGAGGATAGCTATGCGAAGGGGAATTAGGAACTAGTCGCATGCTCGGAAGTGTCACTTGCAAGACTCTTACGGGCCAGTCGGATAAAATGTTTGGCCCAGAGGCCGCTGCAGAAACTAAATCTGGACCAAGGGCTCTGGATCATTTGCAGTGAAAAGGAAGGTGCTCTGAATCTCAGTTATTCGACAATGGCAGCAATGTAGTAACATATACTTGCCATGGTTAATTTAATCTAATGGTCTTTTTCCTATTTTCAAAACAGGCTAAACTACAAATGAACTACAGTGGATTGGTTCCCCCCATAATACCAGGCTGAAATATGGTTGGCTAGTTTACAACAGGTCTGATAAACACAGTCGAAGATTTCTTCCATCCCTTGGCTAATTATATGGTTCAAATCAAAGTCTTGGTGAACGACGATTAATCTTTCCTATGTCTAGTAAAACACATAATAGAGTCCCCAAACCTGTAGTTGGCTCGTTGATGATTTAAAGTCTAACAAAAGGTCAGAATTATAGATAGAATTTGTTGGTGTGGGCTGCTATACCCGTTTCCTGGAAAATAATTTAACTGAGCCCCAGCCCCTGATTTATTTTACTTTACTTTTTGCGGATGCACAAGGCATTCTGGGGGTCTCCAATAGAGAAGCGAAAGGTGCCCTTCACAAATCAATGTCCTAGATCCAGCCAAGTTATTTTGGCACCCCTCTCGCCTTCTGCGATAGTCAAACGCTGTAGCCATGCATTAAACAACGACCAATCTGCTGCCCTTGAAAGGTGCGCCAAATCTGCTCTTAAGACCCTGGCCTCACTCTAGGGCTGGCTCTACCTTAGGTCACCAAAGTAAACAGTTCCAAACAAATCTGACCGGGGAAAAGGCGAGGTAACTTTGCTCGTGGGGACGAAGGGCCAAAGCCAGTCTAGAGAGAGGTCCATGCTTCCCAAGCTGGTTGACCTGCCCAGATCAAAGCGATCCGAAATATTTACTGCTCTTGGAGGACCTGAGACGTTCTTTTCCCTCTTTTTTTTAAATTGCAATTGGGGTTGGGCAGAATCGGGACTCGAAAGCAGGTCTGAATAATTTCGCAAACAGTTTAGGCAATTAATCCACCCTATCGCTTCGTTGTCTGAAATCTCGATTTCCCACTCAAGTTCGGGGAGTTTCGCCTCCACCCTCCCGGCCTCCGTAGCTGCACTTGTGCCCCCCCCCCCAAAAAAAAAATCCCGAAAAGGCCAGAACTGAGGCGAGCGAGAAAAGCACTTTACATCGGTGTTCTGGTAGGCAGTGACGGCGATGAACTGAGTCTCCGGGAAAGTGAAGGTCTGAACCCGACCCGGCTGGCTGGTGTCCTCGGTGCCGTCTTCGTTCACTTCCACCACGTGCAGGCGAGGCTGATATTTGTGGAGGGACTGCAGGACCACCATCTGGAGAACAGGGTGAGGGGGAGCGAGGAGAAAGGGATGAAATTTAGATCCCAGACCTCCCGAGAAGGCGAACCGCCGCACCAATCTTGCCTTCTCCCAAACGGGCTCTTCAAAATCCCTCCCCAATTTCGCCGTGCTAAGGAGGGTCGCCGCCGGATTTCGCCACCTGTTCCAAAAGCGCGGATATGCTCCTCGCTTCAAACCCCCCCCCCCCCCAAGTTGCTAGAAAGCTGAAAGGAAGAACGGTAGGGAAAAGGAAGGCACTCGGACACGCTGGGCTATTCCTCCGATCTAGGCTTCCCTCTTCCCCCTCTTTCTTCTTCAATTGAAAAGCAATGCCTGGTGGTGGTGGTGGTGGGGGAAACAACCCGCCGAGGCCGCTTTACGAGCTTCCCACCGCTTCTATCCGAAGCCTTCGCCCGGGATCGCCTGGGAGAAAAACGATCTCCTGCTCACACGCCGGTGCAAGCGCATCTTCCCCGCTTAACCTGACTATCGGATTACCCTCTTTTCCCCCCAGGTTTGTACAATGGGGGCTGGAATTTGCAAACAGACTCGGACACAAGTGAAATGAATACAGCGCAGGATGGGGTGCCCGTGCAGTCTCTCGGTCCCTCAGGGCGCAGTGCCGCCTCTCTCCAGCCCCAACTGACCTGCCCATTGTTGTTGGACGCCCCTTTGTTGTTGGTCAATTTCAGTTTCCCGAAGGAGATTTCCTGGCGCATCCAATGGGCTCCTGTGTTGGGCGAGTCCGGGTGCATGTAGACGCGGTTTCCTGAAAGCGAGAACCCCGGGTTTGTCAGACCGCAAACAAATGTTGGAGAGAAAGACATTCACACAGCAGCTCTTCCCTTCTCCTTCTCTCCACCCCACCCGAACCCTTCTTAGTAGGTTCCTACAATTCCCCAGACCTCCCAGCTTTGAGAGAAAACAGAATTGCTCCTTCGTTTTTTGTACTGTGTATGGCATGTTGTTTTTAGGTATTTCAACTCGGGAAACCGAAGGAAAGGAAGCAGGAATGGGGGGAAGACCTTAGCTCCCCCCGAAGTTTCGTGTAATCTTACTGGCCCAAGACGGTCCACAAATGAAGCTTTCTCACCTAAGCCAGCCGAGCCCGGATGCAAGACTTTGCGCCTGCCCGCGTACGTGTGGTTAATCGGGAGGGGGAAAGAGGAACTGACTTGCCTTGCACGTTGGTATCCGCTTTGCCACAAGGCACCCATTTGCCGCCTTGGAACCGCCAGTGGTTTGGGTCGGCCAGGATGACATCCACAAAAATATTGTAGTGAGCCGTGGGATCCAGACCCGAGATATTAAAACTTAAGAAAGGGAACATTCGCCTGTTTCAAGAAAGAAGGCGGGGAAAGGAGGGTGAAGAAAAGTGACGGGACTGAAAAGGAGGGAGATCATAATTTTATAAATACATAACTGTCCCCTTAAAATCTTCAAAAAAAAACCCCTTTTCTTGAGCGAACGTTGCAGAGGAAAGTACCCGAAGGGTACACCGATTTCGGCACCTTGCTCCGCGCCTTTTTGTTGGGCGGATGGAGCCTAGGAGAAAACGGTCCTCTGCTTACTCATCTCCGAGTGAATCCGACTGAAATCGAGGGTTATTTCCGAGGAAACCGGGCTGGCGGGTTGGCACATCGGCTTGGAACCCAAAAAGATCCTCGCGGGTTTCTACTGTAATTTACCCGGAAGTAAGTCCCAGCGATTTCAATGCCTTTTTGCCTTCAGATGACGGACTGCCAAATTTCAACGCTCAAAAACCAACCGCGTAGTGGTGGACCCCCATCATTCGGGGGTCAGCAAAGGAAGCGAGGCGAAGCTCTCGATCGCCAGAACGTGCGGCAGAAACGGCCAAAGGTGCGCCGAAGACCCCGGCGCCCGTTCCCAAAAGGGATTGCCATCGCAACCATCCTTCGTCTTGTTTATGACTCTTAAATAAGTCAGAGCGAGGAAGGAAATTATCGTAAATAAATCGGGGGAGAGGGGGGAAGCTTATAGGCCCAAAGATGTATTTTTAAGTATATATATAAAACTAAGCACTGGATTATTCCAGCCCCAAAGACAAGAATGCCAGTGTTTTTAATCTTAAAAACACGAAGCAAAAAGGAAAGGAAATAGAAAAAGGAAAGAAAGAAGGAAAAAGGGGAAAAAAAGAACACGAGAGGTCTATAGCCAAAGGAGAATAATAATAATAATAACAATAATAAGAGTTGTTGTTAATGATGATGATGATGATGAAGAAGAAGATGAAGGTGATAATACAAAGGGTGCGTTAGAAGAAGAGAGGGGAAAATGGCAAAAGAAAAATACTTCGAGCAGAGCCCGGAGTCTCGGCAGGAGATCCGGCTTTTTCCGCTCGGGTTTGGAGGGGTGCTCTTGCTCGCCCTTTCCCGGTCCCTCAGCCTCCCTCGTCCTCCTCCGCGTTCTTCTCGGCGGCGTTGCGCCTGGCTGGCATCCTTCGACCGCAGCCGCAGCTTACCTGCCTTGCTTGGTAATGATCATCTCGGTCTGGTGCCGGTGGAACTTCAGCCAGAGCGGCCTGTTGCATAGGTAGACCTGTGCCTTGCCGGGGACGAGGCCGGCCTGGGCTGAGGGGAACTGGTAGAAAGGCGAGCCTTGGTAAGAGTGACCGTACTGCTGCGGGTAAGGGTAGCCGGCAGCCGGGTAGCCTTGAGGCGCCGCGGAGTTGGAGAGCAGGCTGTTGTATGCTCCGTTGGCGATGACCGGGTGGTGCGCCATGTAGCGGCTGGGGCTGGCGAGCGAGAAGGCGGCCGCGTGGTTGTGCTGACCCGGGTAGGGGAACATGGTAGCTGCTGCGGCGGCGGCGGCCGGGGGAGCCGAGACAGCGGCCGGGGGTTGGCCAGAGGAGGCTGGCGTGGAGAGCAAGTATCGATCCGCCGCGGCTGCGGCCGCCGCTGCTGCTGCTGCTGCCGCTGCCGCAGCCGCCGCCGCTCCATCGAAGGTTGGACGGAGCTGTTCCTGGCCGCCGCCGCCGTCCAAGACGACAGGCGAGAGTTTGGCGCGCTGCTGCTGCTGCTGCTGCTGAGGCGGCGGCTGCTGCTGCTGGGCGTCCCCTGGCGGGTCTTTGGAGTCAGGGAAATTGTCTGCCTCGGCCTGATTCGTCATCCCCCCCCTGGCGAGTTTTTTCAGAGGTGAACTTCTCTCCAGGTTGTCAGCGCTCGCCGAAAGGAGGGCGGCGGCGGCGGCGGCGGCAGCCGGATGGTGATGGGGGTGCGGGTGGTGGTGCTCGTGCAAGACAAGCTCTGATCCGCCCGCGGCAGGCGGGTAAGCGCTGCCGCCGCCGCCGCCGCCGCCGGCGCTCACATGGAGAAATTTCTTGGAGAGCATCATCGACGGAGGCGACAGACAATGCTCCAGCTGCATGGCTCCAGACTCGGCCGGCTTTTTGGCCAAAGCCCGCCCGGGGTAGCGTAGCGGTAGCACGGGGTCGTTTGGGGGCGGGGGAGGGGACGGGAATCGCCTAAGGCCCCCAGCTCATCATCCCGGGACCCTCGGCGGCGAGGGACCCAAAGCAGCTTCTCCCACCACCCAAGGCTGGTCCCGAACTGAAGCCACGATTCCCTACCCCCCCCCACCACACACACCAAAAGCACCGCTCCCTGGGAGAAGAGATTGGCCAATTGACACCGTGCAGCAATCAGCCAAGCCGCACTTTTGATCTCCCTGGTTGCCGAACGCATGAAACGGCTCCTGCCATTGGTTAACCGCTGACAGTAATTTAATTAGATAGACGTTAATTAGGATAATCACCTGGCTCCCGGTCGCGCGACGATCGAGGCAAATGAATGTGTGTGTGTGTGTGTGTATGTATGTATATGTATATATATGTGTGTGTATGTGTATGTATATATATGTATGTGTGTGTATGTGTATGTATGTATATGTATATATATATACATACACTTTTTACTGTTTTTTTATTTTTTGTGCGGGGGAGAAATAAAGAGAGACCCTATGGAGCCGTACACTATCCTCTGTGGCTACAGTGCAGGAAGTCTGAGACAGAGGATTTGGGCACTGGCGTCCCGCCCCTCTCCTTTCGCGCAGGCCTCCTTTCTGACCACGCGACTCGGGGCTTTCAGCAGCCCCGAAGCCGAGCCACCCTCTCTGGGCTTCCTAGCCGAGCGAGCGTTTCCTTCGCCTGGGAGGCAGCTCCAAAGCCCCCGCGGCGTTCGGAGGCGATTCATCAGAGGTTAGAGAAGAGGCCCCACCTCTTCCTTAAGGCGAAGCGCTCGGACGGGCCGCTTTGTCCCCGAGTTTCCCCTGAGGTAACGCCCGGAAGATTGGGAGGCCCGGTTCCCGCGCATTCTGGCTAGGAGCTGCCCGTTCCTCGTCCCAGCGGGAGCGCGGGGTCTCCTTCCCCAGGCCCGCTTGCCGATGCGCCCTGCCCGAAGGAACCGCCGACCAGCCGCAGATACAAGTAACTGCGCCACTGCGTCTCTTTCCCCCACCGCCATCCTCAAACACCCCAACTCTCGCTTCTCTCTTGCTTTGGAAAGAAGCGTCATCTGAAGCGCCTGAGTGACTGACTGCTTTGAGTTTGACGCTTGGCTTCCTCGGTAAATAAATATTTTATTTGCGCGCAGGCATGCGGGGTAAAGGGGTGGGGTGGGGGTGGGGGTGGGCAAGAGACGCTCCGAGAAAACCACGGTTATCAGACCACCATCCAGTCAGAGCTCGGTTTGTTGTTTTTTTCCCCTTCTCTTTCCCCCGTGGCCCTCTCCCCACTCAGGCTTGTGTTCCTTCGGTGTGTTTTTTTTTTCCTTCTTCAATACTTTTCCTCTCGCGCCCAGCTCTCTTCTGTGATAATAAGCTTGTCACAAGTAATTACCTGGATTTTTGTAGGAATAAATTAACATCTTGCTAGAATGAGAGGAAAGATGCTCCGGGATTGGGTTTGTGGGGGTGGGGGTGGGAGGAAGGAGGGGGGGAGTGTTTTTTTTTGGGGGGGGGGTTGTTTCACACGCGCGTTTAAAACAATAATAAAGGCTTAGATAAAAGCTTAGATAAAACACGGCGGTGGCCCATTGGTCTTGGTTAAAAAAAAAACCCAAAAAACCCCGCTCGGTCTGGGAAGTCCAGAGGTGGCCAAGGCTGCGTGTTCCCTCAGCCGTTGTTCCTCAAGAACTATTACCCCGGGAGGTTTGCCTTGAGAGGAATTTTTTTCAGTTTAAAAATCGCTCGAAACTTGTTCGGGTTGTCTCCGGGGTTTTTAACAACATTTTTTTTAAAAAAAAAGCATAGGAAAGATATAACACCAGAGGTAACAGTAGCAGCAGTAGCGATAATAATAACAGCAACATCTCTACCAAGAAAAATAAATAAATGAGAGCGGCCAGGGGGAGCGAATCGCGCTCTCCGAGTACAGGAGGAGCCCTTGGCCGACGCGCTTAATTCCTCCTCCTCCTCCTCCTCCCCCTCTTTTACTTTTCGCTGTGGAGACCGGGATGGTCCCTGATTGGCTGTCCGTTCCACTAATCACAGGGTGGCAATTTGGGGCAAGACAGGGACCGTATTATAAATGGTCAGTTTTTCTTTACCGTTTAAAAAAACAAACCTATTTTAGATTACAGCTAAAGTTGAGAACACCAGGCTTTTTCCCAGAATCTATTCCACCTATCTTTTACCTTATGATGGTGACTGTTTTTCCAACAAAAAGCTGGAGGGAAGATTGGAAACCTAGCATTTGGCACTGTAAATTTTAGCTAATCACGGGTTATTTATTGTACTGCCTACTTGAATTTCAAAATTTGCTTTTTGCCTTTTTTTGCCATTCTGACACGCAGTGTTCGATACATATTAAACATTGGGAGAAGAGCCATTAAAATAAATGGGTTAATTTATTACACAAACCCTAGGATTCGAGTTCTGCTTCTAAAAAGCCAACATTCATATTTCTTAGCTCAATTTATTCTGTATGAGAGTTAATTCCACATTTTTAGAACTAATCTCTTCCAATGTCACAATAGGAATGAGTTCTCAGGAAGATGAGAAAATATTGAAAAATGTTTCATTCAGTTCAAAAACAACAACAAAAATCCATTCAATTAAACAAAGTTTAGTCTCTTATCTTGCTCCCATAATGAATGAGATGTTGTGAGTTTTTTCTTTTTTCTTTTAATCATACTGTTACAGGCATAAACTTCAGTCTACCACATGCAATCAGTGGACAGAAATCTGGCAGTGTGTGTGCCTTACTCCCATATAAATCAGCACAGAATTCTAGCCCCAAAGTGGTAACACACTTCAGTCTCCTGTTTCCCAAGACATGCTGTTGTAGCCCATAAAGTTGCCATATTGCAACAACAACAAGAAGTTTCAAAGGGAAACTCTAAAACAAAGCTGCTAAGTTGGAGTTAATTAATACATTCCCCGAGGAACAGTTCTTGTTGGTCTGTTTCAGCAAAAGCTTATGCCACAATCTAGTCATCAGTGTTTTAAGGTGGTGCAAGTTGTGAGCAATGCAATCTTATGGTACTAATGTCAGGCATAAGAACTGTCTTCTTGCAGGAAGCACTTTGGTCACACTTCCATTGTTTTGTGTGAGCAACAATTTACTCAGCTATAACAAAACTGTTGTTGCTTGAATATAGCAGTAGATTAAGCAAATACGTTGGGGGGAATAATGGAAAAACCAGAACCTCCAAAATTCCAATCAAATAGCTTACTTGTGAGCCTTGTGGAAACCTGATATGATTGGGGTAGTTTAAACTTCTAATCACCTTTCATTTGATGTCCTACTAGTGGTCACAACTGGTTTATGGCAGATTTTATGAGAGGATGGAAGATGAGCTGCAGTAAGGAGACTGAGATCTGTAGATTGAATAAATGCTAAAAATAATATCCCCATCAATTAAAAATGGTGAGAACTTGTGATTTTTAACATAGGAAGCCATTGTTTTGCATGATATAAATACTTCAATTCTACAGTTGAATGATCAACACCAAATTCACGTTTTGTTTTCTAGTGCCACTTTATTCCAGGTTTATTCAGTTGGACTGTTTAAATTCCACTTTCTTAGTTATTAATATATAGTTCCACCTTTTTCTGAGAAACATGTATGTATGCATAAATGTGCTTTTGTCCCATACATCTCGAAAGAGCTAATAAAATCCATATTTTTAATGCTTAAAAATTTCATGCTTAAATTTCAGATCAGTTTTTATCACCAATAGACAATACTCACTTGTGTTAATTCTGTAGCAATTAACACTACTGGAGAAAAGATTGCCATACGCAGACTATTATTCTTAAACTGGTTAACAAGGCCCAAAATAATGCAGATTTTGACATAAAAATGCCTCATCTGACCAAAAGAAGGGTGGAAGATAAATTAAAATATTAAGAAAAGTAAGAGAGTTCTATATCTCTTAAGAGTTGAAGTTAATTGGTGCAAGAACTATTACATTGCCTTGCCATTTTTAGTGGGGGTTTTTTTTAAAAAAACCTGCATCCAGACTCCAAAGTTCACTATTAAATTTCCACTCATTGAGTGAATAGGTTTCAGTTGATAATTAAGGAGTTCCGGTCAACCTAAACTTGGCTGGATAATTTCAGTGGTGAGAAATTGGAATGGAGTCTTTGGTGCTCTCTCAGCTTGATAGTGACAGCTTTCAGATGCGACATTTTCTTCTATGTTAGAGTTATGCTATTAAACTTGCTATATTGCCAACTATAGTGATTTCTTGGTCATTTAAAATTGTCAGAGAAAAATACTTGTGGTGTCTCTGAACTTGTTTGCTTGCTGACCATCATTTACCCTACTAGAATACATCACCAGTGTTAGTGAGTGTGGGGTTTAGTTCCTATTCTTATACCGTAACGTGCCCTGTCAGTGTTGATGGGGGTGTGGTTTTCTCTTTGAGTTACTAAAGAGTTGCTGACAATGGAAAAATGCAGAGCGTACCTCCTCTTATTTGCAGAGAACAGAAAAGTATTCCCAAGCATTTCTAAGAATGGATAAGTTGATCTCACTTTATTTAAGTAGCTTTATATGTAATCAGTTTAACTTTAAAGCAGGTATGTGTACAATCACTCTTCCAGACCTTCCTAGATGTCTTGAGCTATATCTCTATCCAGCAAGGCCGGTCAGAAACATCTGGAGTGCACTATGCCAGGGCTTTTCAACCAGTGGTACGGGTACCACCTGTGGTACATTGGCACCTGGCAGGCGGTACATGACCATCCTAGAAAAGTGGTAGCAGGGGAGGGGAATGAGCTGAACCGGTGTCAACACTGCACAAGCCTGAGCGAGAGATGGCTGGAGCTGCAGGGCTCAGCGGAAGCGCCAGGATCAGTGCCAGGCTCCAGCTGCAGCTCGGCGCTGATCCTAGTACTTCTGAGTCCAGAAGCAGCGCCGATCAGCTGGAATGTTGCAGCATCCCTAGGGTCTTGTGATTTACATTCAGATGCTTGGCAACTGATTCATATTTAGGATGATCACAGTGTCCCAGGGTCATGTGAAGCGACCAAAACCTGCTGCAACCACCCAGCAGAGGCGGGGGGGGGGGGGAATAAAAACCAAACACCCCCCCCCACCCCACCTGCATTGCCAATCCTCAACAGAAATGCTCAGAACAATGAAAACTTAGGACAGGAGGAAAAGTTCTGCCAGGCGGGGAGGCAGGTGTCTTGCTCAGTTGTGTCTTGGGGGGGCACTTTTTCCAGTGCCATTGTAACTTCGAACAGTCATTAAGCTAACTGTTGTAAGTCGAGAACTACCTGTCACTTTTTTCCTTTTTTTTTGATCATCAAGTTTTTGACACCTTGCTAGGCAACTGGTGGTACTTGGATGTTGCCATATCCTAAAAGTGGTACTGGGTGAAAAAGTTGAAAAGCCCTGCACTATGCTGTCACCATGCATTAGAAACAATAACAAAGGTTAAAATAAATGTACTTGATATGTAAAATGTTTGTGTGCATGTACACTTTATTTATAACTCACCTTTTTGCACAGTGACTTAATGAAGTTTAAATTAACATGCAAACTGTTTTAATACTAAAGGCAACTTAAAAAATTGTAAACAGGATGTATTTTGAAGGGAAACATTACTTCTGACCTCTGATGAAGTGCATTCTTGGACTGGAATGGGATAGGAGTAGTTCTCCATCACAGATCGGAAGCTAAGGGAATATCTTCAAGTTTATTCTGCAGATATTAGGCGCAAGACAAGTTACTCCATTCAATTGTCAGATTCTGTTCTGTTTGATCAGTCAATGTCTTATAGCTAGTTGGTTACTGGTACATATAAGTGCTGATTTTTAATATTTATTGCATTTTCTCCCAGTTAGCTACGGCAGAGGCCCCCAACCTTTTGGGCACCAGGGATCGGTTCCATGGAGAGAGGTTTTTCTGCGGACCGGAGGGGGTGTGGTTTCATCTGCTGCCTGTATCCCGCGGATGGGGCTTTGCTTATTTGCACGGTCTGGTTTCTGGCATGCTGCAGACCGGTACCAGTCCATGGACTGGGGGGTTCGGGACCTCTGAGCTATGGCATTTGCACCAATTGAAGTTTCAAGGTATCAAAGACAGACACATAGAACATTTAGTAATAGTCAAGGTGGCATATAACTACTCCATGGAAAATTGCTGCTAATCTGGGAAAGTTTGTAGCTGACAGTTGGCCATAATTTTGCAAATTCACTATGTCAACTATGAGTCCAATGACCGGTAGAAGATCTTCCCCAGCCTTTTCATGTCAATGGGAGATCTCTGTGGGACACTGTAAGTCAGCATCCTAGACAGAGGAAGGAGCAGAAATACTAAATAGTATACTAAATGCTTAATCCTGCCACACAGTTCAGAATAGCTTAATGGATGGTATTAAGAAAAAGTCTGTGCCCAAAATATTTAGCAGGCTACACTCTCCCTGACCGTTTCAGTATGGGTGATCACTTAAATGACCAAAGCATTTTCAATACCATATACCAGTCAAAAGCCTAATTAAAAATGGTCCAGATTCTCAGCATAATCTAGGTGCAGCTGGAGCTGTGAGGCCATCATATTTATGATTACCATTTCCAGTAATGAAATATCTTGAGACTAACCTATAATTGCACAGAACTGCTGGATCAAGGGAAGATTTCTAAAAAAGAAAATAATAAAAACATAAGTCTAATAACTGCCTCCTTCAGGCAGGGGGTAACATTCCCTATCCTCAAGGAAGTGTTAATTAGCTAGAAAGCATTGCAGGGTATTGATGTTTCACTCCATGATTATTGGAAATTCTGCTCAGTGCTTACCTAAATTGATATTTCTTTTATAAAATAAAACATTTCAAAATTAAAGTATGCCAAAGAGAAAAGCCTTATCTTGGAAATAATGTTGAGCTCTAGTATAAGATCTCTGCTGACTTGTACCCGCATGTACAGGGAGCAGAGTAAATAAAACAATTATATATTAGGTTTTTTTAATGTTGTATTTTTAAAAATAATAAAGGTGGGATAAAAATAAGCAAATAATGTGATTTCTGTTGATTTATACAGGGACCATAGCAAATAAAGCAATTACATATTAGGGTTTTTTATGTGTATTCATAAAAATAAAGGCAGAATAAAAACAAATTTTAAAAAAGTACTGTGGTTAAATGTATCAATTATACAAATTAAAAAATAATTAGACCCAGACTATTTCTTAGCAATTGGTATTCCTTTATTCCTTTATAAACTTGTACTTCATTTACAAATTAAAAATTGGTTTCCATAACAGTTTCTCATAAAGAGGTCAATATTTTTTTTCTTATACTTTAGTTGTTGTACATAATGTTGGAAAGCTCTGCAGCTTTCTTTCAGAAACGTCTATTTTTCAGTTTAAAAAAAAACCCAAAATAAATTTTAATTTTATCTCTCAGCATGCACTTCTATGGTATTTACAAAGTAGGTTGACAAGGAATATCCAAATTTTGATGACATTGTAACAGATTTGTTCTAACTTTTCAGATGTTGGTTCTAGGCTTTTATTATCTTCTGTGCTTTGTTTTTACATTATAGACATTTACAGCTATATGGAAGGAGGAACGTTGGGGACGGGGACAGGAAACTGTACTTTTTGGGAATACTACTGAGTTCTGTGTTTGACAAAGCAGATGTGTAAGTTACAGAAATGTCATTAGACAAAAGGTTCAACAAAATTGATGACCAGATTTTCTTTAACAAAAAAATCATGTCCATGGCACAGGTGTTTATAGAACATCAGGTAAATGAAAGGTATTTCTCTCCTTGTTGAATTTTGTACAGTATTGTCAATACTTGATTCCTTCTCAATTACAAGGTCAGCAAAACACTAAGTAGTTTAACAGACATTTTAAAAAGCCACATATCAATAATTAAGGTATATATGTGCTGCCAATTATCTTCAAAAATGAAAATGAAAATACACTTTCTAACCTTGTTCTTGAGTTGTTTTAGAATCTGCAGAGATCTTGCATTAAAAAAATACTCAAAGTAATTGCACAACAGAGATGAAAAAGTGTTAGTGATGCTCTTAGACTGTAAATGATGCCAGATGTCTCTGACATCGGAATATATCTTAGCCTCAGTGCTTTAAACAATAGATGATTATAGTCAGCAAATAACATTTATGATAAGTCATTATTTAAATACAACAGTATCCAACATTGCTGCTAAACACTGGACAATGTTGCAAGTCATCAGCACATCCACGTGTTCTTCTAAATGACGTTTAGGATCCTAAAATATAATTTTAAAAGATTGTTTATAATTTATTGAAATATCACATTTACAAATGGTTGTTTCCATTTAATGCAGTACTGATACAGTTAAGCAATTAAAGTTCAGAGTTCTATTATGCAAGCAATATAAGGCAGTATCTAACAAAAATACTGCTGAAATTATGAGCTGTTAGATTGCCCAGGGCTGCATATTTTTTATATCTGTCGGAATACTATCTCAGTATTGATGTAAAATTGGAATTTTGGATTTACATTTCTATGTATTAGTTATTAATTTTTTATACTGCCAACTATAGTATTTTCTTGGTCATTTAAAATTATCAGATAGAAATACTGTGGAGTCCTTGATGCTCTCCAAATTTGGTTGTTTACTTCAGATGCTTCATTATTCAAACTAGGTAATATCATCAGTGCTAGCGAAAACATAAGTGCTATATATAAATAGGCAGGTTTGTTCCCCGTTTATATATAATAGCTTGACCTCCCAGTGTTTGGGGGATGTGGTTTTCCCCTTGGTAGTTTCTTGATTAGGATATGATCTTCTTTTTGATGTCTGTCTTGTGTTAATTCCCATTTATCTGGGTACTGGCTGCTGGAAAGAATGTGTTCTGGGTTTTTTTTCCTTAGCTTTTTTATTGTCTCTTTTGAATGATGTGTAAATCTGATTTATTTCTATTTATATTGATGGCTGGTTTATCTGAATGCTAAGCTTCTAGAAATTCCCTAACATTTTCCAGGAATTATCTATCCCAGGCAAAACTAAATCCACAAATTCTGGACCACCAGTGATCAATAGACATATTTATGGCCCTAATTTTGTGTCAAGAAACAGTGCTATGCACAAACTTATAAAAGGTATTAGCAAGCTAATTATTTTATACTGTGCAAGTACTTTAATACTGCCCAGCTTTAAAAAAACTTGCTGATTTACAATCCAGAATTTGGTTTCATAATGAAAGATTTTTATCACATCTTAATTACTAGTGTGCTGACAGCTGATTGGAGCCGTGAGCTTGTCTAAAATAGACTTTCAAAACACTTAGGTCATTTTACAAATGATTTTTCTTGAAAACCAAGCTATGTTGTAAAACATTGGGCCAAATATGATGTACAGTACATTAATTACTTTTACATGGCGATTCAAATAACAATCTAAACATCTTGCATACTGTATACTATATTTAAGTACTTATATATGTATCACATTTGTAAATTACTAGTCAATTTAAATAGTAACTCCATCATAATGTTCTTTATTTATCAAGTTCATTAATGAAATCAATGGGAGCGTTGCCATTTGCTTCCAATGGAACTGGGATTTCATCCCATGTTATTTTAAGATATACTCACTCAAAACAAAAGCACTTTCCAATTAAATAAATGAAAACAAACCATAAAATACACTTAAGGGGAAAAAACCCTATGTTGTTGAAGTGGAAAACCTGAAGTACTGCTAAAGTGTTATTTTTAGAAGTGTTCAATATTTAATTTATGCATAGCTTGCAACTGGAGTGGGGAAAAAAGTATATCCATGTCTGGATTGGTTAATGTGGTTTCATTAAGGAGTAAGTTAGCTTGGAATAAGGATTCCTCACTGGATCCAAATCTCTGGTCATGCTTTCCTGAATCCCTTCCACCAGGCACCTCACTTAGCTATTATCTAAGGAAAAGCCCAATTCCTTTCAAAGGGAACAGAAAAGATAAAAGCTATTAAGCACTAACTTCACATTGTTGTTTCATCATCTGGAATAGTGATAGTGATGATTTTTTTAATATCTGCAATAATTCAGACTTTATTAATTGTATTGCTAAATTTAAGAACTACTTAAAAAAGCTCTGCATGTTCTGTGATCTTCCAACAATATTGTTCTCCTGCAGGAATACAGAGACTGCTGAGCTATATTTCCTAATAGTTAGCTATGAGGGTTAGACTGCTGGATGTTTATTGTTATTTAAATATGTACCCCATCCTTCCATCTGATAATATTCAGACAGTTAACAGGCAAAACAGGATATTGAACAATAAAGAGACAATTAAAACAACAGCTAAATAATCATACATTCAAAAGCTAAAGTCTTGACAACCTTTTCCAAAACAGAGATTAAGTATCTCTTGAGATAATTTTCCTTATAGTGTGGAGATGAAGCTGCAACATTGAAGTGCAATATTAGGGACAGCGCAATGGTGAATAGAATGCGAAGGATGTGTGTATATAATGTATGTTTTTATTTATGGTTTTTACTTGTACATAGTGTGCACTGTGGACAGCACTTAAGTTCGTTGTGAGTTACACAATCACAATAAAGATACTCTATTCTATTCTAAACTGATCAAAATACGTTCAAGAATACTTAGATCACCTTTTAGACAAGTGACTTTCTGAACCCAGGCCCGCTGGAGTGCACGTACATCATTTCCAAGTAAATTGCTTGAAGTATATACCATATGAACATTAGTTTAATATCATTTCTAAAACTAAGGAAAAGGGCAGAGGCACAACTACAAATCTTAAGACCACTTAATAAAGTAATATTTAGACTACAGATTTCTGATATATAATCCAGCCTCTCACCATCCACTGTAACACTCGCTTTTATTTCAAAGCAGAATTATAAATCTGCAATTTAGAGATTTCCTTTTTAGCACACTTTAACAGGCAACAATGCCAAAAGATATGTAAGAGAAATTGTGACTTCCTCATAATGAGTCACTTGAGATGGATGTTCTACAAATTTAATAAATAAATATTATACATTATATACAGGCATCCTGAATGCTAGGAGAAACATATGTAAGGCTAGGGATAAAAGATGAAAAGAAAAAGAAAAACTACTTCACAGGTACTTGTTTAGTAATTGCCTCATTCAGCAAACATTTGCAGTTACAACAGTGATAAAAAAATAACTTTACTATCCACATATTTATGACCTTCAGAGAAAGCTAAATTAAGATCATAAGCACTGTCTTGGTATTGCTTAGTGTCTGATTTACTTAACAACCAGATTTCCGGTCCCAACAGTGGTTGCTAAATAAGGACTGCCTGGCTATATCAGATGTCAAATGTCAATTTTATGTCCATTGTTGATACACTTTTAAGTCATGGACTTTAAGTAATTATAGTGGAAATAAATGGCTGTTATAGAAATTAAGAAGAAAAAAATCATTCATATATGATTAAACACACAAATAATTTTTTTCATACCAGTGTAATTCCTCACCTGCTTGCCAACATTTTTGATTGCCAGCTGTTCAGGTGTCATTTTATCCTCTTCTTCCACAGCCTGTAAAACAAATGTAGAAAAGGTTGGTATTTAGTATCTTATTATTTCAAAAGCTTCTCAAAATATAAACTTTGTCTTTTTCCATTGAAGCTGAAGCTTTAATGTTATTTTAAGGGACACCCCCTCCCCCCCAAAAAAAATCCCCTTCACTGTGGTGGTTCAACAAAGGCACTAACTAGCACATCAGGACAGAAGCCAATGCCTTCCTCAAAATTATTCGAATGATTTTTATAAGTGCTTAGTGAGCTATGGTTAATATCAATTTGGTCAGAGCAACGTATCTTCTCAATACAATGAAAAGAGAACAAAATCAGAAATAACATGGATTATACAAATGTCACTGACTCTAACACAAATTCCTCTGACAACACAAGAAGCCTTTTCACTACTTTTGACCTGCACATCTTTTCACAAAACTCAGCATTTCTTTGCTCTGACTGCAGCAATGAGTTGGGTTTTTAAAAAATTAAAAGGCAAGGTCTGTCCATTTCCAAGATGTTAAAATAAGTTGTGCTAATTTCTTGAAGTTATTAATGCCATTTTATTTTTATAAGGTTGGGTATTTCCTTTTTCTCCACCATTACACTGGAATCAATTTTTGAATCGATGCTTCCAGAAGCTAACCTGACAAGTCAAGTAATTGTCTGGCAGAGGCCCAATATGGTACCTTGTTATAGTTCTTTGCTAGTTCCAGCATTTCCTTTACCACTGTTTCATTGAGCTTACAGTGTTCACTGTAGTCCTGAAGAGTTAAACCTTCCATCCAACTTTTCTTATGTAAATTGAGTAACATCTACCCAAAAGAAAGAAGAACAATAGAGAGCAAATAGTAAAATAACTGTATTTGTGGCTTATATATTTACACATTTTGAACATGAAAATGGGTATTAGGAGGACAGATGATAAATCACAAATAACTACTACGTTAGACCTAATTTCTTTGTTAATTTATTTATTTTTAAAATTATATGTTGCCTGTCTTGCTCTCCAGAGAAACTCTGGTAAATATTTTAATATTTCTTAATTTTTAATTATTTTGTATTACCTTATTATGCTATAAGCCATCCAGAGTCATTGTTACAGTGAGACAGGTGGCATATAAATTTAATAAATAAATAAAAATAAACAAATAAATAATGATAGAAGCATTTCTTAAGATGAGTTCTAATCTAGAACAGGAAGATGAGTTCTGATCCAGAACAGGATCATACGACTAGGAGGGAACATTTAATAATGTTCTTTTCCTTTCTAACTCCTAGCAAGATTGCTGACTCTTTTTTTTGAGATTCCTTCCTTAATTCTTTAAAGTGAGGGGCGGGTGAAAAAAATGGTACAACAGGAAATCTACAAAGACTGATGAATCCTTCATTTCAAGGGGCAACATTCCGGTGCCATACCAGAAGCAGAATATGGAGCTAAAAGTAGCTCAGTTATGCTTTATCATAATAAATACAAAGAGATACAAAAGTTTCTAGCATGGGAGAGTTTAAATTTAGAAAACTGGTGTCAACTCCGAATTACCTAGGCTACCTCAGACACTTTTTCTGTCTCATACATTAGCTCATCATAGACTTAACTATCCATTCCCTCTGAGTCCATCTGATAAGATAAAAATTGTTTGCTCTGTAAGGTCATTGTGAAATTTGAACCCACACTCATAGGGGGATTTATGAAGACATGATTGAGTGCTAAAACATGTTTGGGTTCATGTGGTTTTAGGCCTTTTGCCAGACTATCAGCTTCCAATAAATAATTGGTGTTAAAACGGCAGAAGTCCTATTCTCAGCCATGAGTATGAAATCATGAATACAGACAAGAAAGATATAGGAAACATGGATGCCAGGACACTGGGCAAAGGCTGCATACATTGATGAAAATAATCTTCATTTCTTAAACCCTTTTTAAATCACACTTGACAATTACTGTTATCACCTTGATAGAAGTGCAAGCAGTGAAATGAACCGAAGTAATGTTTCCATAGCTTAATTTTAAAGCCCAACCTCCAGAACGCAGAGGGGGAAAAAAGACGCACTGTATAAACCAAGATGCAAAAGAACCAGCTCAAATGTCACTTTTTCCATGTTTTGAAAGTGCAGGTATATCACACAGAGCATCTAAGCTCACACAACCATTCCCTACTTCAACAAAATTGCCCTCCTGTGTTTACTATAGCAGTGAGAATTTGAAGCAGCAAAGACCTTAGCACTTGGTTCTTGCAAGCCCAACTGAGCTCCTGGTGAGAAGACTGCTTTTCTATTTGAATCTATCACCTTCAAGAACACTACTGAACACTTATGATTGAAGAGTGACCTTAGTTAATGTCTACATTCTCCTATAAAGATAATTAGTGTGGAAAGGTATCTGAACAGTTAATATTGCCTCTAAAATCAACTTTAATCATGAACAGATGGAATCTATTGTGGTCTTAAAAACTAAAATGTCTGCATTTGGGAAGAATTAGCAAACTTGGAAAAAAGTATACAGAGTTATGTTTTTAGTTAGACTACTGGAACTATAGATACAAAAGTATGCCTATAGTTATAATTTGTGGGGAAAAAATGATACCTGTGGCTGATCTAACAACCCTTCACAGAACTTACCTCAGAAAATGAAAGAAAAATTGTAATTTTATTTTATTTTTAAGAATAACAGTGGTAGCCCTGGTGTTACACAAGGGGCTCCTTGAACAAAGCTGCCAAATATTTGAGAAGGCTGGTAAACTGTCTAATATGCTTTACAAAATAAAATTTCAATCAATTGTTGCTGTTTATATGTTTTGTTGATTGTAAATATTCAAGACTAGCTGAATTATTTTTGGATGGATTATATGGATAAGCTGGCTTGTGTAAGCAGGTTTGAGCTATGTAAGAAAAGAGTGTATATGCTTTTAAAAATAAATAAATAAAGGCAAGGAAATTAACAGATTCATTGTAATAGCACTATAAAAACAGAAAATAGCTTTCAGAAACATGTAACTTTAAAAATAGAATAGCCATATTTTTATCATAATTTAAACAAAGATGTTCATAAATTGTCTAAGTCAGACTGATTTTTTGCCAACCACATATTTACTAGCACATTTGACTACTTATGCATGCAGATGCCTTCTGGAACAAATGTTGCTTTCTACCACAGTTCACATTGAGACTTTATTGGCATTGACAATGGATCAGCCATATGACATTAGGCAGATGTGGAGACCCTGAATTATTAGGGTTAATAAATTTCAACAGCATTTTCTTACTAGCTGGAAAGGAATACTCAAAAATGGTAGTGTTAATCCTTAAAATAGGTTCGGTATAATTTAAAACCCCTCAGAAAAGACAAAATACCTTGAGGCAATTAACCCCCCCCCCCCCCAACCATAGCCCAATACACTGCCCCATACTCTGTAGCTCTTGGTCAGAAAAATTCCCCTCCTATGATAAAGAATCCAAGTGACAAAGATATTTTTTGTTACTAGTAACTGAAAATATTCTAGGAAAATAGAGCTTGCCTTCTGTTCTAATTCATTCTTCCTGTAGTTGATAGTAATGGAATAGTAATGTCTGTTCAACCCATGGATTAAAGCCTGGAAAGAGAATGTTTAAAAAGCATTACTAAAATGCACCTGATCATTTCTGCCAAACAAAACAGAATATTTATCTTAAAATATTGCATTCAGGCTATGAGTTTATGAACTTTTTTTCTTGAAAATGTGCAGCTACTTAAAGATATCTAGATGCTCTGGTACTGCACACTCAATGAAACATATTTTTAATGGTAAGGCAATAAATATACAATAGGCAGAGATAATTTTAAGATGGACAGTATTTAATTCAAGATGGACAATATTTAATGTTTATTTGCTATGTAATGTAGGGGTGTGGGTCTATACATGTTGTATATAGTATGGTTAGGTGTGCATCATGTATGTGTTTCACTTTGAGAGCGGGCAACTAATTTTCATATTTGATGTGTGCCGTTGTGCCCACAGTAAAAAAATGACAATAAAGGTTATATTATCTTAAAAAATAATAGCTTGGCACACAGTATAATTAATCATTGTCCTAATTAATGTGTTTAACTTAAACAAACTTCAGTTGTTTTGTAGTGTGAATCTACAGTAGAGGTGGCATATAAATGGTGTGGAATGCATAAATAAATATACCACAGATTATAATTGTGGAGCATTTATAATGCAACACTTTTTTAAAATGATCACAGGCAAACCAGCAAGAATCTGTATTTCTGTTAAAATTCCATTCTTATTTGATTCTCTAGTTCAAACAAAAGTTAAATAAATGCCCAGAACTATTTCTGATTAGGATCCAAAAAAGCCACAGATGTACAAAGCAGAATTAAATCCTCAACTGAATACTGCTGCTAAGCTTTTATTCTGTCGCCAGTGTTTCCAATGAAGAGCAGTCTACCTCTTCAGTAGTGGAAACAGCTGTATTACATTTTATATGAGGAGATATTACCAAATAATATGCAGATCCCTTTTTGGTAGTTCTTTTCCTAACGAATGGGATGTGTTAAGTTGAATAATTTTAGAGGAAATTTTAAATATACTGTACAACAAGTCAGGGTTATAGCTGGAATAAGCAAAAAGCCATCTTATAGGCTGACTATACCTGTATAACGGCTGAACTGAAAGCAAGATACTTAACTTTCCAAAAGCAAATAATAAAAAATAGAAAAATTAGGAAGCAGTACAATACCGTGGGGTTTGCATAAAAGGTCATTACATACAGCCTTGAAAGGCCCAGTAATATATTCTCTAGAAACATACAAGCACAGGCTTGCCTGTACCCAATCAAAAACATTAGAGGGTTCTTCCATACTCATTAGGCTTTGTAGTTTGTACCAATTCTAATCAGGAGTAATTTTATTCATTCTTGTTAAATAGAAATTCTTTAGTATTGAAAAAGTTGTTCTATTTTATTAGGGAAATCTGTAAATAATCATTCATGAAGCCCATATAGCTTTTGAAATATGAGTATAAACTATTGACACATACAAGATTGTCAAGATAAGAACAAAAATTGCAGCTCAACAGTAGTATTTGCTGTTTTCAACTACAAGAACTGTGTTTGCAGCATGTGTTGCTATTAGAAGTCCTGTAATTAATCTTCAGAGAAATAATTAGACTTCTGGTGGCAACTGACTGGGATTTTTAAAATTCATTTTAAAAGAAAAATACTACTTTTGGCAATATTACCGTTGGTGCAGAAAAATGATAACGATAAAGCAATGCCTGTTTAAGAAACAAAATACTTTCTGCATGGATCTCTGTTTACATCCATCTCTTACTATGAATAAGTAGATCTCACATTCAATGTTATTTATAAGGTTAATTTAGTATCTTGGTCTGAAACTTATAAAACAAACAGCAAGCTGCACAATTATATCCTCTTTCCTTCTAGCAAGTTCCCAGAACAAATTCCCTTAGTCTCAGCTCAACCAGAAGATGTAAATGCATCCATATCAAACTTCCCTGCAGCTAAGACAAAGATGTGTTCTCTAACATTATCTAAGGCATCTTAAAACCTGGACCAATGGGGAATATGAGAGACATTGCTTGCAATTAAGAGAAGTACTATTGTAATTCTTAACAGTAATAAAAAAATATATAATTCATCTCCAGGCGATGATAGAATGGGAACATGCTTAATGGCTGCTTCACATTTGTAAAATAAAATTGAGAATTTTAAAATCAACATCTTTATAAAGGAAAGATGGGAGTCAATCAATAACAATATGAAGTTTTGTTTCTGGAGGGATTTCATCCTTTCTGACCTGTAGTCTTGAGGTTCCAACTTATTTATTTAGGAAATAGTAAATAATTACTTATTTATTACAATATCATTAATCTAATTGGTTGTCTTGTTCAGATGTTTAGAACACCTTTGGTCCTTTATATGGCATTTTATCCACCCATGAAATCCTTCCAAAAGACTTGCAGTTATTATTATTCTTATTAGTAAATAATAACAGTAAACTGCAGTCCTATGTATATTTCATGAAAATAACCCCATTAAAAGAAATAAACTATACTTAAGGATTTCATTCTGAAATTATTTTCTGGATACTGCCTAATACTATGAGTGGGCTTTTGGGTTTGTTATCATGCATACAAAGTTACTGATGAATACCATCCATGGTCTATAGGCTCATGAAGGAAAGCACACAAGTCCCCTGCCTATTCTCAAGGATATTATAAACAAAGTCTCTTGAAGAAAAAAAAGAGACATCTTCTGAAATGAAAACATATTTGTGGCAGATATGTACTGTAGTCAGTGTCTATTTTCCAAGAAATCTCAACTGCCCTGGTGACTTCTGTATCCATAAGGAAAATTAAGGCGAAGAGTAATAGAACACATAAACATCAATAAGGCACTGCCCTCCCCATCATGTAATAGTCACAAACATGCATATAAAATGATTTGAACTGGTTAGAAAGAAAATCTGCAGACAATTTCTAAAACAATAGTACATTTTATCAGGACACAGCAACCATAAAAGAGTAGTATGTATTACTAATATCTTCAAGCCATCTGAAATTATTAAAAAAATTAAAAAGTAATCACTAGATCTAAATATTTATCAAATTAAATTTTGTGTGCATCTGTTTATTCATAGACACACACACACACACACACACACACACACACAGTTTAAGCTACATTCAGTACATTAATATTAAATACCTGGATAGATGGCTTGTTTAAGTGACCCAGATTTGAAGTTGTTTGTCTTGGTTCATGTCCTAAGACCATCATATTAGCATTGATTAATCTGAAGGCATCGATAACAACCTGTAAAAACAAGACAGAAAAGTCAATTCTCTGAAGAAAATGCAAGTGATTGCACCAAGGAACAGCAGAGACTTCACAATCAAGTCGCATCTGTTTTTGGTCTTTTTCCAGAAAATTATTTAATTATAATATTAATAAAAAGGAACCGCCTGCTGGCTCTGCCATCAGCACAGCAACTCAGTTTAGTATTGCAAGAGGACACCAATTACTACGTTTTTCAAGGTGATGAGAGAAAATAAATTAAGTTTCATGCTCTCTTACCCGCTTTTGATGGTTATGTTTACATACATACACACACACATATATATATATATATATACATATAATGTAACTTTAAAAACATCTTCTCTACTCAAATTGAACGATAGGGAGAGTAACTCTGAAACTGAACACAAGCTAAGGGACTGTGTGTAAAGCCCAGTCGTGTCACATCAATTATACCAACGGAACACTTGAAATGACAACAAAATTATAGCCAGCAAGGAACTTGCTCCATGTATTCCCTCCTAGTCAGATGCTTTTTATTTCCTGCAAGTAGGAAAGAGGCTACACACTGTCGGATGGATTATGATAACCTTGTCAGTGTCGTGGCCAAGAGTAAAAGAGAGCAAAAAACAAGGCAAACAAAAATAAGGTCACAATGATAGTAATACAGATGGTAACTTTCAAAACTTTATGATTTATTTTTAATTCTGTAAAATTCTATAAACGATTTCCTGATTCTAAGAAAGACAGAGTGTGGAGCAATACAGATTAAAGACTAGAACAGAGATTTTCAAACTATGTTCTGTGGTACTCTAAATTTTAATGGGTTTTGTGAGAGACTTAAGGAGCAGGGGGGAAAAAAAGTTCACTCAAACGAGTCAATTGATTGGAGGTTCCAAGATTTTTTCTTAAGCTAACAGTTCTGTAGCCGGAAAAGGATTGAAAACCTCTGAACCACAGTATTACTCATACAGAGTCCAGCCATTTCTCAAGTAACCCGAGCTCAACATTCTAAGAACACATACACGTCTACATTGTTTAAGATGAGCTGTACATTTAACAGTCTGCAGTCTGCTTCTCATAGGTGTCTTTTGGAAAGGCGTTCTCTCAGCTGTACACCAGTCCTACAGAATGATTTGCTGGTATAAGGAAGTGAATGAATGTGGCTATAAATTTCAAGTGGAGAAACGTAGCAGTGGTTTTCAATAAATACGCAATAAATATGGCGGAAATGGCAAAGATTTCAGCTTACTTGAAAGATCATTCGCAAGAACGTTATATTATGGAGTGGAAAAAGTGGATTGATTATATCCAGAACAAATATGGGACTAAAAAGTTTCACTTAGCATTTGAATAAGTTTTTTTCTCTTTTTCTTCTTTCCTTTTATATGTAATATTAGTATTGCTTGTAGTCATCTCATATGAGCTAGAGTGCGATAGACTTAATAGTTTATTGTTGTTAGCATATGGATGTTTATGATTGTTCTTTGTTTTTATACCTTGTACTTAGCTCTGGGAAGTCGGGGGGGGGGGAATGGGGGGGAGGGATAGGGAGGGTTAGGTAGGGGTGGGTGGAGGGAGGGGGGGATTGTTAAAGATAAAATGTATTGTAAAACTTTTCAATAAAAAAAATAAATAAATAAATACGCATTCATTTGCATATGACGAATTGTCAAAGAACAGCAACCATTTCCCTCCATGTACGATGTTTTCGTATCAGCATTTGAATCCAAATGTTGCTTCTATATAAAACAGTGGCATGATGAAAGGGGGCAATCTATCGTTACACAAAGGAAAGCGCAAGATGTTGGAGGCTCAACAGCATCCAATAAGATCTCTATGACTAAAATAAACGAAGGTTAAAAAAAACCCCAAACAAGTTTGTGACCAACAAAAAATAATTATGAAACTACAAAACTGTTTGGCTCGTTTCAGTTTCTTCTCATGGGCAGCAGATAAGATCTTAAGCTGTCTTCTGTATCTGTTTTGCAGCAGAACAGGTAAATGCATAAATGTTACTCAAAAATGATGTGAGATAATTTATAGTCTTACCACTCTAATGGCAGAAAGTGAAGAAGAACTAAAGAGCCTCTTGTTGCGGGTGAAGAAGGAGAGTGCAAAACTTGGGTTGAAACTTAACATTAAGAAAACCAAGATCATGGCATCTGGCCCTCTCAATTCCTGGCAAATAGATGGGGAAGAAATGGAGGTAGTGACAGATTTTATTTTCCTGGGCTCCAAGATCACTGCAGATGGGGACTGTAGCCAAGAAATTAAAAGACGCTTGCTCCTGGGGAGGAAAGCCATGACAAATCTAGACAGCACACTAAAAAGCAGAGACATCACCCTGTCAACAAAAGTGCGTATAGTCAAGGCTATGGTCTTCCCAGTTGCAATGTATGGCAGTGAAAGTTGGACCATAAGAAAGGCTGAGCGCCAAAGAATTGAGGCCTTTGAACTATGGTGCTGGAGAAGACTCCTGCGAGTCCCTTGGACTGCAAGGCGATCAAACCGGTCAGTCCTAGAGGAGATCAATCCTGACTGCTCTTTAGAAGGCCAGATCCTGAAGCTAAAACTCAAATACTTTGGCCACCTAATGAGAAGGAAGGACTCACTGGAGAAAAGCCTAATGCTGGGAAAGATCGAGGGCAATAGAAGAAGGGGACGACAGAGAATGAGGTGGCTGGATGGAGTCACTGAAGCAGTAGGCGTGAGCTTAAATGGACTCCAGAAGATGGTAGAGGACAGAAAGGCCTGGAGGAATGTTGTCCATAGGGTCGCGATGGGTCGGACACGACTTCGCAGCTAACAACAACAACAATTTATAGTCATTATGCTTTTTCACAAGGGCAAGACAGCTACAACCAATATATTAATGCTCCAAAGATATGAAATAGGCATCATCTACACATTTTACTGCTCAACAAACAAGAGAGTTGAATGAGAATCCTGCACTCAAGTTGCTTTAAGCACTGAATAAATGAAATAAATTGAACTCTCAGTTTGTTGACATAACGATCTTGCTTTTAAATTAAAGTTCATCTGGTGTTCATATCTTAGTTCACACAATATTCAATCTGTACATTTTAATATGGTTACCAACGATGAAAACAATGGATAACAACTGAGTTGCACGTTGCACTAAGCCATGCTGTAGCTAATTTGTTTTAGGTTAGCATGTTGCGTGAATCTGATGATTGTTTGCAAGCTACAGACATATTATTTATTCAACAAGCAATGATTAAAACAAAGTCTGGCTTAGCATTTTATGAGTAGTGATATGAACTGATAAGGGAAGGAAGAAAGCTCAATGGCAAAGCAGTTATTGGACATCCTGTGACCTGCTGAATCATTGTTTCAGAGATATTTCCTAAACAAAGGGGGAAAATGATCAAAGGCCAAAAAAAAAAAAGGTAGGAATGGGAGTGACTTCTGATTTCCTGCCAGCTTTACCACAACTGGCCACCCTCCAGCAGTCTATTCAGACTCCGGCAAGCTCAGGTGAATCCAATTTCTCTGATCTCCATCAGACAAAAAGTGAACTGGTCTACCTGGCTTCTGGAAGGCTAGGGTGGGACCAGTCTACTGAACCTCTGGGTGGCAGCACAGCAACACTGAAGCAACCACAAATTCGCCAAATTTCACCTCGCTAGAGTCATGGGTTCCAGATTTTGAACACATTCTGTAAATTAGCCCATCTGAGGTACCTTGGTTCAAAAACTGTTCCCCTATGATTTACTGTTTTGCTCAGTTAAAGGTTACAGATACTAAGTTTCAGTGGTGTAAAGATGCTAAAACTCTGGCATTTCCATTATAGGACTAAGGATGCACTTACATAAAATTGAAGACACTGATTTGATCAATATGGCTCCCACTAAAATACAAATTTCAGCAACAGACTCCTGGTGGAACTAATTAATAAAAAAAATCCTAAAAGCTCTGGAATACATTTTATAATATACTGCTCACAAATCCTACAGTACCACCCCCCTTGTTCCTTACTCCAAGGCCTATATTAAACAGAGTGATTCTTTGTTTTCAAGCAACTTTGGTCTTCAACATTATACAGTAGCATTAACTTGTGCAGAGAGAACAGGGGGAGGGGGAGAGTGAGCATAATTTATGTGTTTTTTTTACAGATCACACATTCATAATTTCAAGGGTCCTGCCCCCTCCCCTCCAAGAAATTTGCTTAGACTCTTGAGTCTGAATTGTGTTGAGGGACAGAACTTGATTCTCCCTAGCAATAATTCCTAAAGAAGTTGATGTCTTTATGCAGTAACACAATGCTATGCATATTGCTCTACTTATTAACAGGCTGTGTCATGACCACTTTGGGATACCAGTTGCGTTCCATGCGCCATTTCAAGAAATACATATCGTTATTATTACAAACGAAGCTATTGACCAAATAAGGAGGGGATTAGATTCATAGTACAAAAATACTACATTTTCCTTTTGATTTCCTATCAGCTTCCTCGTTGGCTTTGTTCATGGGAAGCTGGCAGGGAGTGTCAGAAGTCATGATCACACGATTGCAGCAGTGCTGTAGTGACCACAGGTTTGCAAATACAACTGGTCTGATGACTCTTAAAATTTCAATTCCATGACAATAATGGGTCCCACACATTATATGCATTTTCTTTTAGCTAGTACAGGGGTCCTCAACCTTGACAACTTTTAAGACTTGTGGACTTCAACTCCCAGAATTCCTCAGCTAGCAAAGCTGGCTGAGGAATTCTGGGAGTTGAAGTCCACAAGTCTTAAAGTTGCCAAGGTTGAGGACCTCTGAGCTAGTACATTTGAGGCACCTTGATTTAAAACTTTTTGCGTTATGATGCACTCTTTTGGCTAACTGAAGATTACAAACAGACAGGAGAGTTTTAGTAATATATGGATTGAGTCTTATGAATCTCCCAAACTCCTGAAGCAGCATTTCAGCCATATGTTCTAATTTTTGAACACCTGCAAATGCCCAACCACAAAGGAGTATAAATTAAAAGTAAGCAAAAACAGAACTAAATATCCTACACTGCAGTCCTCTAGAGATTTACTCGATAAGAAATGACACAAATAAAGAATTTACTCAGAGGGGAAGATACAATTACTTGGCACTATATCAGAATCACAAGGTGTGCTTTGTATTTTAAAGTACTACTAACACTTACACTCCTAGAATGGATTAGAACTGACTGCTCCACTAGAAAACATGGAACCTATCCAAGACAGCAGTATTTTATAAGAGAATTGTTTCTACTCAGATCTGAGCTCCATATGCACTTTTCACGATGAGCTGTTTGAATCGATGCTAAATAAATGGCCATGCATCAGTTTTGCAAGTGTGCTATGATTACAGTGGCCCATTTTTACAAGGTCATTTTTAATAATCTTTCTGAGAAAATGCCTTCAGCCATCTAGTGTTCTGCAGTGGAATTTGAAGGAGAAAACCGTTTTGGAACAGTGGACGCATTCAAGTTTCTAAAATGTTTATTGGGCAGAATATGGGCAAACAATTCTATGCCTTAAATACCAATGTTACTGCATCTGTTTATTTCATTGTATTTGTGATCAGCAGTTGTGCGTGTTTGGGTGGAAGATGTTGTTATTATGGGCTTGCACTACAAAATGTTACTGTGCTCAATTCCTCACTATTAATTTTTTATAAACTACTGGACAAAAGTATGACTTGAGTGACATTTTGCTTCTACTTAACAGCATCAATTCAACCCATAAGAAGGAACATTTTAACTACACCAAGATTAAAGGAATTCACTGCAATCACTATAGCAACTGTCTTAGGGAAAACTAACATGCTGAACAACCTGCAGCCTAAAATTAGATCTGGGACGCAATAAAAAGCATAAAGGCAGCAACACACCCTGCATTTTGATTTCTAAGCTATCTTATAATTGCTTTTTTTGCACAGTAAGAACAAATAAGTTCCTTCTTTAGAGAATCGTATGAGAATAAGTAGGCTCATTAATGTCCAGTACGCTAATGAGCAATGGATGAAGGAGGTGTTAATTATGTTACAGTAAGATTCAAGGATAAAGCCCTGGTGAGCTCTTGGATATATGTTGTAGCTTAAGCCTTCACTAGGTTTATGTACTTTGAAGCTCTCTGCAAAGCACGATAGCAATGCAGTAACCTTACAGTCTGCAAAGGGAATTTTACAGGCAGTTGGATCACAGGGTCAACTGAGGGAAAATAAATTAGTACTGCTTTAATTTTGTTAGCATTTGGCTGTCTTAAAATGTTAGCTTCCTTTGACCACAATGATTTCTAAGTGCATTAAAATGCAGCCTAAAGGCTTAATGCAAAATTACCTCTTCCAAAGATGAGGGAAAAAAGATCTTCCTCTAATGCCATGGTGGGGAACAGGGTATAGATTAAGGTATCTTTTTATTATTACATGCTATCCGCTCCTGCAATTCTTCTCACCAACTGGACGATTTAATTCTGCCTGGTGCAAGTGCCTTGAGACTTTGCAGAGGTCACTTCAACAGTAGACAGCTTATAACAAAACCATTAGCGGTTTGGCTAGCTTAAGGAAACCTCTTACTTTTCTTTTTTTGTTTATTATCACTGCATGAATCTGCAGCATATGATAGTTTATAATTTCTCAGGCTTGTTAAATTCATGTTAAAGGTCTGTTTTCTTGTTGAATAAATTTTGTTCATATAATGCTGCCTATTTCATACAGTGAGTCTTTAATAGCACCTTTGGTCTATGCGCAACTCACAGATCAAAACAGAGGACTAAAATAGGGGTTGATGATGCTATTTACATGTGTGATTCCTGCTGTCTTCTTGTTAGTAGCTTTAATATAATAGAAGACCTTGTCTGTTTTGTAATTAACACATCTTTACTGGAGAGATATTTGGAAGTGATTGCTGTGAATATACTGGTTAGTAAAATAAACACAATCACACACCACTTTCTGTTATCAGACAAATTTGTGAATTGTACACATTATACTCCAGATCAACAAACTGTGATATAACAGCCAAAGAGAAGACACATTTATATAACCCTATATTTTTTCTGAAAACACGCATTCATTCTGACCTTGTAAATATAATTAGTTTGTAGGATGCATGGAATTAAATAACATAAGATTCTTTAGTAATTGCAATGGTGGCAAATAGGATACCAAATATTTGGAAACTACATAAAAAAAATGAAAATGACATTTTTATTTGCATCTATTTCTTACAAATCATTACTATCTGGAAAATACTTTCCTTCTTACTTTCAGTTGTTATTCAAATCAATAATCTGCACCATCACTTGCCTTTGTCAAAAGATGGTTTTCCAACAGCTCTTCTAGTAGCTTTTTCACCAAATCATCCTAACACTATATACAAGTTAATATATAAATCCTTCTCTCAACACTGTTCCTAGAATAATATGCTGAATATTTTTATTACTTAAAAATCTTTCAGCAATGCATTTGTTATAATTAAGCTTTTTCCAGGGGTATTATAATTGACAAGTGACCATATACCTCTAGATATCTACTTCTTAAATATCTCAACATATCACTACAGTACTTTGGGGGAGGGGGGCGGAAAGGAGGGAGAACATACTCCTAATACGGGTGTAATATCTTAAGTGATGAACTGCAATCAGTTAACTTAGCACTGTTAGTTAGAACTGAAGTCCTTTCTGACATTGCTGTATTTGCAGAAAATGTCCCTGAAGCCCTATGGCAAATAGAAGCTATCTTTAAAAAAATGCATTAAAGGCGCTTTGCAATTCAAGCATTCAGCCATTGTTCATGCACATTTATAAAAAAGAAACAGCATTGTATAAGAAATCCTGTGTAAAGGCTGTAATGTAACTATTGCCAGGTGTGGAAGGAGAAGTAATGTCCCATCTAAAATCTCCTTTATCACCTGCAATTGAACAGTTATCAACTGCTTAGTTGGTTTCTAGATTCTTTGAAAAATTAAATGAATCTATGACCCTTGAAGTGCAGCTGAAGTTTATGACCACTTTGATATTTATGCTGGTGTGCACACTTAAACAACCATGACCAAAGAACATCTTTGGTCCCCTGTAAGCCCATAGCATAAAAAATTCAGAGAAATCTTACTTTTATGCCATTTCCAATGAAAAGCACTAAGAACAGAAATTGACTCATGCCAAATGCATACCACTGAATTGATGTGATTGTGAGTTTTGAGGTCTTACACATGGTAATTATTTATAAAAATGTCAATTTTAGTTCTGAAAAAAAGATTCCTAGGAGTGCATACATTTCCCTTCCTTTATCCTTGGAGAATTTGCTTGCTTTGGTCAGGTTTACTATGCAACCTGAATATCTAGAATGGAGAGACAGCTACAGAATAATACATTTAGTATGACAAGCAAAGGCATGCATTTGTAACCCCAAAAGCAGAAAAACCACAAGTTTCCAAGCTTTATGTCTTACCAAAGAGAGATGGATTATTCTACATCTCCCATGGTAAAAGGCATTTAAAAATTAATACTATTAAATGAAAAGTGTACTCAAAACTTTGTCATTTAGAAAAGGGAAATAAACTAAAATAACCCTTGCAGTTTAACAAGCAAAAATAACTGCCTGCTCTGAAAAATATCAAATTGAGTGTTATTGCATTAAAAAAACACCTTCAACAGAAAGTTTCTCTATGTTTAATGAAGTGTTCCCTTTGGAGCTTTCATTCAACTATCTAGTTGAGAAGGCAATAAAAAAAACACCAACCAAGGATGCAATTATTATTTGTGTGCCATATATACATATATTTTGTCTGTGAAATAATTATTAGAGAGAAAGAAAACATGAGATAAAAATGGAAGAGGAATGAAGCTGGAAATACACAAATGAACTTGCAACTGCAAATGAGCTGCAAACTCGTACATTTCTTTCTCCTCCTTCCCCCTCCACACGCTAACACAGTGCACATTTTCCTCTATTGCTTGTTTAGTACTAACCAAAGTTCACCACAATGTCAGGCTTATTAGAGCCTACATTCCAGATGGAGAATCAGAAACCAGCCAAGTTTAATTTCTGGATATGTTTCAGAATGTCCACTGATTCAGTCGAACATGGCAAACCACAGCTTAGGCTGAACACGTGAAGGTACGGAGAGAAGCAGATTCTATCTGAGTGGATCCATACCTTCTGGTTTTCTTCCAGTATAGGGACTAATCATGAAAGGTAAAACATGATTATACAGTTGTGCATAGTTACAAATGCTAGCTAGTACTTACTATCATTCAGCTGAAGTTCTTAGTAAACAATATTTGTGAAATTGATACCTTCCAGTTAGACATCAATGAACAGATTCAATCTTCTATTTATGAATCTCTCTTCTGCAAAGTGAGCTTCCCCCCCCCCCAGAATTCCCCAAGCAAGTTAGCCATTGTTGAGAGTTCTAGAAATTGAATTACAGGTCGTCTTGACTTACAACGGTTTGCTTAATGACTGTTCAAAGCTGCAGTGGCACTGAAAAAAAGTGAGTTATGACCATTTTTCACACTTATGACGACTGTAAGCAGCGTCCCCACGGTCACACAATTTGCATTCAGATGCTTGACAACTGACTCACATTTATGACAGTTGCAGTGTCCCGGGGTCACGTGATCCCCTTTTGCGACAAGCTTCTGACATGCAAAGTCAATGGGAAAACCAAATTCTCTTAACAACCATGTTACTAATTTAACAACTGCAGTGATTCACTTAAGTGTGGCAAGAAAAGTCATAAAATGGGGCAAAACTCACTTAACACATTTCTCACTTAGCAATATAAATTTTGGGCTCATCTGTTGTCTAAGTTGATGATTACCTGTAACTTGGAAGCTATGTACGTAGGAATAGACTGCCTTATGCTAAATACAAGTAGTCTTCAATTTACAACGGTTCATTTACTGATTGAAGTTACGACAACACTGAAAAAAGTGACTTATGACCATTTTTCACACTTATGACTATTACAGAAGCTCCATGGTTATGTGATCAAAATTCAGATGCTTGGTAACTGGCTCATATTTATGACAGTTGCAGTGTCCTGAATTTATGTGCTCACTTTTTGCAACCTCCTGTCAAGCTAAGTCAATGGGGAAGCCAGATTCACTTAACAACTGTTTTACTAGCTTAAAAACCGCAGTGATTCACTTAACTGTGGCAAGGAAGGCAAAATTGAGGCGAAATTCACTTAACAAATGTTTCACTTAGCAATGGAATTTTGGGGGCTCAACTGTAATCGTTAAGTTGAGGATTACCTCTATAAGTTACCTGCACTCCTTGCTCAAAATTCTGAATTTGTCCAGAGTGTTAATATATTATTTATTTATTTATTTATTTTATTACATTTATATACCGCCCTTTCCCGAAGGACTCAGGGCGGTTTACAGGGTGATTTAAAAAACCAAGATACAAAAGTTAAAAACAAATTTTTAAAAAATTATATTCGTCCCTGCATAAATAAAACCCCAGTTAAAATTAAGATTAATTCTCAGCCTGGGCCAGAGAGCTCGAAGAGCCAGGTCTTCAGGTCCTGGCGGAATGAACGGAGGTCGGGGGCAGTCCTAAGCTCCGCAGGCAGCTGGTTCCAAAGGGCAGGCGCCCCCACTGAGAAGGCCCTATCCCTGGGTGTCGTCCGCCGGCAATCTCTTACCGGTGGCACCCTGAGGAGACCCTCCCTGTGGGAGCGCACTGGACGAAGGGAGCTTGATGCCGGCAGCAGGTGTTCCCTCAGATATCCCGGACCCAAGCCATGTAGGGCTTTATAGGTCATCACCAGCACCTTGAATCTCACCCGGAGGGCAACCGGAAGCCAATGCAGCTCGCGGAGTAGAGGTGTTATATATATAGGTAGTTCTCGACTTGCAACAGTTCTTTTGGTGACTGTTCAAAGTCACAACGGCACTGAAAAGTGGCTTGCGACTGTTTTTCAGAGTTATGATCGTTGCAGCATCCCCACGATCATGTGATTTACATTCGGATGCTTGGCAACTGACTTGTATTTATGACGATTCCAGCGTTCCGGGGTCACGCGATCTACTTTTGCGACCTTCTGACGAGCAAAGCCAATGGGGAAGCCAGATTCACTTAACAACCGGGTTACTAACTTAACCACTGCCTCGATTCACTTAACAAGGGTGGGAAGAAGAGTCATAAAATGGGGGCAAAACTCAACTTGACAAATTTCTCGCTTAGCAATATAAATTCTGGGCTCAATTGTGGTTGTCGGTTGAGAACTACCTGTACAATGAGAATCAGATTCTCCATCAGTTTTTTAAAATGGGCAACCCACTGATTTTTGTAAGAGGAGAATATTTGTAGAATTGCAAGGAGGCGTCCTTGGTGTTTGCTGGGTTTGGTTGTTTTCCGGTAGGCGGTTCGTTACCCAAACTAGGTAACATAAGCTAGGGAGTGAGTTTTGCTCTCAACTTTATATTCTAGTGGCCTGCCTGTCAGTGTTGGTGAGAGTGGTCTTGGTGGTTCTTTGGTTGGGCTATTTACTGTTAGCTTGCTCAACAGTTGCTTGACTGGGATATTGTTTGCTTCTTGATTGTTGGTCTAATGTTAATCTGTGTTAATCTCTGGTCATCTGGGTGTCGATTGCTGGTGAGGGGGTGTTCTGGTCTTTATTCCCTTTTTGGTATGTTGATTGCCTCCTCTGAATGATATGTTTATGTCTGGGTGACACTGATGGCCGGGTTCCAGGAAATCTCTTGCATTTTTGGACCTGGTTTAGTCTAGGGTAGCCACAGTTTCCCAGTTGAAACTATGGTTGAGTCTATCCATGTGTTGTGAAATTAAGAAATGTTTCATCATATCTTCTGATTGCTAGTTGATGTTCATGGATGCACTCTGCTAGTCTTCTGTTTGTCCTATGTAGTGGCTATTATTGCTTGCACTGTATGTTGTAGAAGACTCCAGTTCCCCCCCCCTACAGCTGTTGGGTCTTTTTCTTAGGATGTTTTGGACACATTTAGTTGGTTTGTATGCTATGCTGATGCCATTGGACATAAATAGTCTATTGATGAATTCTGAAATGTTTTTAATGTATGGCAATGTTATCCTTTTCATAGTTGTGTTGGTTGTGCTATATTGTGTTGAGGGGTGAGGAACATTTTGATGAAGGTGTGTGGATATCCATTTTGTTGGAAGATGTTGCATAGATGATCTACTGTATTTCCTTTTTCTGATGTTCAGGGTTGTTGCAATGTGTTTGTGCTAGTCTAAATAGTGTTCTTACACAGCTTCTCTTGTGGGGTTGGGTTGTTATTTTGATAGTGGAGCACTTGGTAGGTGTGGGTGGTTTTCAATGAACTCGTGTTGCCATTGATATTTCTGCTGATAAGGATATTCAGGAAGGATAACGTGTTATTATCTTCGTTCCTTGTGAATTTTATATCTTTGAAGATGATGTTAATGGTTTCAGTGTGTTCTCTAGTTGGTCCTTTTTATTATTATTAACAAAGGTGTCATCTACACATTGGATCCATATTTTGAGTTGTATGTGTGGGAATTCTATCAGTTCCAGGCATTGCATTACAGTCTCTGCTATGAGTCTTGAAAGCAGTGACCCCATAGGTGTCCCTTTGTTTTGTTGATATATTTCTCCATCAAATTGAAGGTTAAGTGGTTAGGCAGAGATTGATAAGATCTATGATTCTGGGTATTTCAATCTTGGTGTATTTGGTTAGGTCGAGAGTGCTGTGGAGTAGTGCTGTCATGGATTCTTTGGCTATTATTATTACTATTTAGAGTATGGCATATCATTCATAGGCTAGAAGCATATATTAATATTTCACTTAGATTAGTAAAACACATAAAATAAAAATGTTAAAAGGATCTGTGTTCAAATACCAATGTCTATGCCATCTAATCATTGAAGCACAGCATTGTTTATTGTTTTTTTTAAAAAATCATACTGGACCAGTATATACCCTCAGCTTACAGCCAGTTACGATGAGGCCTATAGTTTGATGTGGGATCCTGCAGTCACATTGAGGGAAAAATACTATGCCCCATTCATAGAGTGAGTCCTGGCAGACGCTGAGTGAGGTACAAATCCTATTCAGGATTGTCCACTGTTAACGTGGTAGTTCAAGGTCTGGCACCTTTTTTGTGGAGTCATTTATACATCTTCCTATGTCTGGGCATTCAGTGACCCATTTGGCTTTCCATTGGGAATCAATGTTAAAGTTGTTGGGCAGATGTTGTGGGCTTCCTGATTTAAGCCTTCTGGCTAATAAAATGAGGAAAGTCAGCGTGCACCAGTAGGAGTTGTTCATAATTTTCTGCATTCTCTCACTAGTGCATCTTGCCTTCATGAAGCTAGCAGTGGTATCTGGCTCAGAACAGGAAGGCAGCAAATCAGAGTAGTTTTAATACATCTACTTATTATCCTCATGGTGTTGTTGAGTTTGGCGTCTAGCTTACTAGTATGAAAGCTGCAATGCCATACAGGGGCACAGTATTCTGCTGTGGAGTAGATCAGTCCTAGTGCTAATGATCTGAGGGTGGCAGCTGAAACTCCCCATTTACTTCTACATAATTTCTGGAGTATCTTGTTCCTAGTTATTGATTTTTGCCGCCATATTCTTGACATGTATCTTATAGGAAAGAATCTGGTCCAATGTTATTCCAAGGTATTTTGGATGAGGGTTACAGGGGAGTAAGATGTTATTTAAGTAGGCCTTAGGGGCTTCATATGCTAGTTTGTTATTAAGGTGGAAGCACATAGTTACTGTTTTGCTGGTGCTAGGATAAGCTTCCAATCAGTGAAGAATTTTTCCAAGATCTTAAGATCTTTGGACAGGACATTGTCTGTCACTTCCATGAGGTTTTTTTTTTGTACTGCTATGGCCAAATCATCAGCATATCCAAATATGCATCCCCTTCTCGTTGGCGTATCTGATATGTCTAAGTTTGCATCTTTGACTAATTCTGGATCTATGGATGTGATTATGCATATTAGCTGCTGATTTTTTGAAATTGTATTTAGACAGCCAATTGTATCATTATTTTCACCTACTTGCGTGCCAAGATCCCACGTATTAGAGAAATTGTTCAGAGCCAAATTGTGATATTGAAATTAGTTTTAATGCAGGTCAGCTTTAAACACAGCCTAAAGCAGGGGTCCCCAACCTGTGGGCCACGGTGCGGTAGTGGGCCATGGCCTCTTGGCCACGGGATAGGTTGACCAGTGCGCACACATGTATACGCACACCCACCCACTTGCGCTAGCACTGCAAAAACAGACCACTGCTGCGCCTCAGGGCGCAAAAATGGGATGCCGCCACAGTGTGAGGCACAAAAACAGGCCGCCGCCATGCCTCGGTGGGTGTGTGAAAATGAGATGCCACCATCCCATGAAAAAATGGGCCACTGCTGCACCATGGGGCACAAAAACAGGCTGCCGCTGCGCTGTGGGGCATGGAAACAGGGTGCTGCACCGTGCAATAATGGGGCAGGGCTAGTATCATGCGGGCATTAGCCCCACCCCGTTTGCATCACATGCATTTGTGTGCACTTGCACGTGTGTAAAATGCTTCCCCTTCCCTTTCCCTGTGGTCTGCCAACTGAGAAAGGCTGGTGACCTCTACCCTAAAGTATAGTTTAAAAACAGGTTGCCTAGAATTCTGATCTAACAATGGCCCTTTTGGACCAGAATCAATAGAATCCTCATTCTTAGTGACAACAGACCATAGACCATGTTTGCCATTTACTGTTTGATTTTAATATTCTGTTTCTTCTACATTGTTGGATTTGCTTTTTTTTCTCTTTTGTATGCTACCCAGAGTCATATAAGTTGGAAAGCCATATAAATGCTTAAAAAACCCAAAGACTGTACTTTTTCAATCTCTCTCCTGTTGTTTACTGGGCACTCTACAAATGCTACTGGAAATAGAAGTGGAGATGCCAAACATAACTTACCTAAGGCTATGTAAATTAGTTCCAAGCCATTCAAAAAATTGAAACTCTCACAGATTTGGGGTTGTTCTTTCTTTCACTACAGAACTGAAAGAATCGATTATAGTGGTATATCGGTACTCAACTGCTTTGAAACTTGTCAAATTTGGTACTCAACATTATTTTGACATGAAAATTTTGTCATGGTACTCAAGGTGTAAGCTAGAATTTGTGTTGGCGGCCTCATGACTCGTTATCCTTTCCAGCTGAAACAAATTTGTTTGATACTCATCCTTTTTGGTACTTGCTGCACCTCCCAGAACCATTAACAGGTACTGAAGTACCACTATACTGTACTTGTTCATTGTGATGCACAAAGTTCAGAGAATCAGCACTGTAGATTTAGAAAAAATGTGGTCTTTTCAAGTCAGTTGAATTTTGAGTATTTACCCAAATAAGGCTATTATTTCATCAAAATAACGAAGATTAAAATATTTTAAAAAGGGAACTATTGACTGCAAAATAACAAATAAAAACATTAAACTGTGAAGCAATTTACATTAAAAAGTACTATGGCTGAACCTACAGCTACTAACTGAGTTACCAATTCAACACAAATTACATCATGAGAAAACTTGTCACAGTCTACAACCACACTTAACATTAAAAAACTTATGAATTCTTGAACATTATTCAACAGGACTCTGTTGAACAGCAAGAAAGGGAAACCTAAATTAGAAAAAATAGAGAAAGCCATTGTAGAAAGTATTAAAAATGTCTTCAAGGACAGAGGGAAGATCTGTTATAAAGATAATCTATATGTAACTAAAAGTCTCCTGTCCTGGCAATCTACATAACTTCTAAGACTCTCCTGTTGATTTGTTTGCTTGTAACCTTCAGCTGGTGAAATAGTGCATCAGGACAACAATTTTTGAATCAATATACCTCAAATGGGCTAACTTAACAGAATGCATCCAAAACGTGGGATCCATGACTCCCATTGAAATTAAAATTTGGCAAAGTTGTGGCTGCTTCAGTGCTGTAATGGTCAGCAGCAGTCACATGGTAAATCATTTCAATGCTCCCTGACAGCTTCCTCCGAGGAAAGTCCAGGGGGAAACTGGCAGAAAGTCAGAAGTCACTCCTACTCCCACTGCCTTTTTTGCCCGACCACGGTCATTCTGTTTCTCAGTTTAGTAAGGAAATAACTCTGAACAGATTACAGTTGTGTAGTAATTAGATAAATGAACCTTTAGCTCATGCTAACAAAGAGATTCTTGAAAATGCCTCAAGACAGCCTTTCCTTTTTATATGAAAATGAAGAAACGAGAGGGAGCACATTCAGACTTCCAAGATTCTGTGGCTACAGCTATTTTAATAAAAGTAGCTTTATGCCTACATGGTGTCTGTTTCTTAGCGTGGTCTATCTGTGGGGCTGACAGTAATGCAGGCTAGAAAAAAGAAATTCGCTGGCTCCAGGAACACAGTGGAACAAACTGTAGATGGCAGACAGTATGCTAAGATCGAGAATTACTGAAGGTAAAGGTTGGCTGGCTGGAGGAAACTGACAGAGAGCGTATGAGTGACAAAAGGGGGAGGACAGAATAGACTAATATCGGTTAA